>NC_085880.1:31430265-31440265 GCF_034702125.1 Engraulis encrasicolus
CCTTCTAAATATATTGCACGAGTGGGTTTTCATGCTGTTTAAAACCCATTCATTTCATTCAGTACTGTATTCAATTCAACAGGTGAGTTAGAACAGCTAAACCAATGTACTACTGCAGCCCCATGGAGGCTGACTTTTGAAGTTAGCACTAACACAAGTTGCATGGTCAATGTAGCACAGGATGTGCAAGACTATTATTTTCAAAGAATTGACTTCTGCAACTGCTGCTGACTTCTGTAAACAAAGGACAGTTTCCCATGTCTTCTGGGTCTATTTCAAGTGAGCTCGGGTGGATAGGGGAATGTTAAACCCCTCTATCATTTACACACATGAAGCGTCCTTAATATGGTCAAGTTTTCACTAGCTGTAATTCTCCGAGTGCTAGAGTGAGACTACAGCCAATATATATTTCATGATGCCATGAACCTATACAATGATTTTAATGACAAAAATATGTCTTATATACACTCAACCATGGTAAATCAAGGGAATTCAACACTTTATGTAATAACTATGGTAATTGTTCCCTCTGCATCTTTAATTCTGAGTGACTCAGCCTCTCTGTGATTGTCTTATACCTGAACATTCAAATTGTTCATCAGTACAATTCATTTTGAAATGTTCTTCCTTGTTGTTTTATCTTATTTGGATGTTTATAACATTTCACTGATCCCCGTCCCAACTTATTTGAGACGTGTTGCAGTTATCAAATTAGAAATGAGTACATATGTCCCCTAAAACAATATTTTTTCTCGGTTTTAACACTTGATATGTTGTCTTTTCACTATTCTCCATCTAAGAAATGTGTTGAATGTTTTGAAAATGGTGGCATTTTGATTTTATTCTCAGTTTACCAAACGTCCCAACTTCACCGGAGTTGGGGTTTGTAGAAAGTATATTGAAAGTCAGCATCAGCACATTTAGTTTTTGGTGATTCATGTGGACTGCAATTGCATGCAATTCACAGCCAATTTGCTAAACCATATTCATACCCTTAACTCACTATCAGCTGTCCACCTGTCCCCCTGTCCACTTCGTGTATAGCCTACTATCATGGTGGGAATCAGAAAAAAAGCAGATAGCCTAGCTGTCTACAGTTAGCTCATTAGCATTTGGAAACACATTGGCACTAATAATAACAAGTCCTGCCTTACCTGAGGAAGTTTGTTTTTTTGGATAGGCTAATCCGAATTCATTACACTTAGGAGTAAAATGATCCCAAATATTTCCAGATTGAGAGTCACCATGATCACAAACCTCCCCACCCTCAACAACCTTTCAGGCTTGACATAATTTCTATTACAGAAGTAGTAGTTCATACACCGCGCTCTTCCGTGTGATGCGTCTCCAGTTGAATAACTTGAAAGGTGAAAAAGTGGATCGCACTCGGGTTCTTCTTTTTTTATTTTGTATTTACATAGCAGCAGAAGTGTCACTGACGAAGGCAACAGCCGAAACGTTTGTCTACGCTGCTGCTATGTAAATACAAAAGAAAAAAGAAAAAAAGAAGAACCCGACTGCGATCCACTTTTTCACCTTTGACATAATTTCTGTACAAGTATAGAATATAGTCATTGGGTTTTTCTTATTCAGTTGTACACCATAAACGACCTAAGCTACCGAGTAGCCGAGGTCGTTGACTACGTTTTGCCATGAATTTGCTGCATTCGCTCTGGACGTGACATTGACACGTTTGATTTAGCTAATCACATAACTGCTCTGATTTGTCAATCTGGGACATTCGGAGATATAAACATTCCAATTGGTTTTCGCCGAACCACGTCATAGCTCAATACCATGGTATTAGCTGCCTTTTAATCGCTTGAAATTTGCCCTGGTCACCTAATCGCCAACCCTTCCATAGAGAAATAATGATTTCTGGTGCTCCGGTAGTGTAGGTCGGTCTTGGTGTACACAAATAGTTAGCTGGCAGAAGAGGCCTACAGTACCGTGGGATTGTCAGCCCACAGCACAGGGACGTGCTGAGGCAGCACTGGTGGAGTGGCACTGTCCATTCTTCACCCCCTCAAGAGGCTAAGAGCTCTGACCTTCAGAGCATAATTAGGTTTGGGGTTGGGGGGGGGGTAGGCGTGTGTGTGTGTGTGTGTGTGTGTGTGTGTGTATGTGTGTGTGTGTGTGTGTGTGTGTGTGTGTGTGTGTGTGTGTGTGTGTGTGTGTGTGTGTGTGGGTATGTATGTGTGTGTGTGTGTGTGTGTGTGTGTGTGTGTTGGGGGGGTAGTACTGTATTTCAGATCACACTCATTGTCCTTGTTCATTATTTTCCTGAGGGAGTGAGTGTGTCTGGTGTGTGTGTGTGTGCAGGGAAGCTGACAAGGGGTGGCTGGGGGCAAAGGGGTCGGTTGTCCTGGGCCCAGGGAGAAGGGGGGCCCAGAATTGGGTACTCATTACATTAAATGTATTGAGTGAGGGGGCCCTTTCAGATTACTTTGTCCCGGGCCCAGCCAAAGCTGTCAGCAACTGTGTGTGTGTGTGTGTGTATATGTGGGGGGGGAAGGGGGGGGGGGGCAAATTGATACTCATTGTCCTTTGTTCATTTTTGTAATGCAGATGGGAGCAAATGCATGGAGCAAATCCCTGAGTGTCTAAGAGGAGGAGGAGGAGAAGTTGGAAGCTGCGGCCATAGTGTCCCAGTTCCACAGTGCAGGACATGGAATAGTCCAACTCCATCCCCAAGCTTCAACCGGCGGAGGATACATTGGGACTCCGAAAGGTAATTTCAGTTACAACCTGGGTAGAGATCCGAGAGCTCAGACAATTGGCCAGAACAAATGTGATGGGATGAGTTTTACATTCCAAATCCTCTAAGTCCCAGCACCACTACCACTACTCGACTCTGTGCCTGTGCTAGTCCCTAAGGCTATGATGCCAACTAGTCCAGCTCACACACACTCTCTCTCTCTCTCTCTCTCTCTCTCTCTCTCTCTGACACACGGACACAAACACACGGACACAAACACACGGACACAAACACACACAGACACACACAGACAGACACACACAGACAGACACACACAGACACACACAGACACACACACACACACACACAAACACACACACACACACACACACACACACACACACACACACACACACACACACACACACACACACACACACACACACACACACACACACACACACACACACACACATCTGTGTCTGCTCTCATCCCCGAGGCAATGATCCCGAATGGGACAGCCGGTGCCCCAGAGGATACTCTCCTCCACTGCTCTGTCTTCCAAAGCAGGGCCTCCAGAGACTCGGCATCAGAGCCGCTTTGTCCCCTGGCACACTCCACTGCCCACCATGCAGGCACAACGCCCTTGATGAACACCACTACAAAACCATACTGCTTGGAGCCGATTGTATGGCATATTATATGGCAGTTATTTTTCACCTTGGCATGACTCGATGGAAGTTCATTTTTTTCTGTGGGGACAACCCTTTTAGGCCTAAGAATATATTCGTGACCATGGAGTGAAAGGCGTGATGGGGTTCTTTAGACAGGCTGGTTACTTTCTGCTGGTCGAGTGAACGATGGCGCATTCACAACCTGAAGCATCTTACTGATGTAGCCTAATTATAACAATAGTGATATTACACACTAGTTATTATACTGTACAAGTGTACATACACTGTACACAAGACCCTCCACTTTTGGAAACAGCTTTCATTCCTCAACATTATCTTCCAGGGTCAAGAACATTATAGTAAAACAGGACCAGCATGAGAAGATCCATTCAGTACACTGTCTTAATATTTTTTTCTGAATTCTTATGTGGATATACAGTAAATGGTGAGTGAATGTTGAGGGTGGTGAAGGGTGGGTGCAGGTCAAGGCAGCTGGCCAGGAGGCCTGTAGGAAACTCAATCCCCCAGGCTGCACTTCAGCAATCATGACCTTTCACTGGAGGTCATGCTGCAATGTACATGCCCCCTAGATGGACCATTGTCCAGTATGAAGAGACACAGTCTACTAGGCCAAAACACACGCACGCATGCACGCATGCACGCATGCACGCACACACACACACACACACACACACACACACACACACACACACACACACACACACACACACACACACACACACACGCATGTATGCACCGTGTACGAAAACATTGTTATATCCTGTCGTGTGAGGCTGCTCAGTTAAAACTAAGGTAGTGTGGCTGATATACATACAGTATAATGTATATCAGCATTCTAAGATATTTAGTTAAAAATGCACTCAACAGTTCAAAATACAATGGACAGATTGTTAAAAAGCTGTTTTGCTCTCCTTCGCATATTTTTTAAACTGCTCAGAGGAAAAGAAAAAAGAATAGATGCTACAGCCCAAAACAAAAACCTGCAGTCTCCACTCCACTGCATGACCTAGGCCAGGCTTGCATGTCCAAGAGTGGTATATTTTAAAAAGTACCCATACCATCTCCAGCCATCTGTTCTGCTCAGTACTGTGTTCATTATTCAGCAAAACCACCACCACCACAGCCCACAGGAGAAGACGCCAATGCTCTCTACCCACACATGATATCTGATAATGGGCCATATCCCCAGGGGGTTACCTCTTGGTGATTCACAGTCGCGGAGCACAATAGGAGAGGTACGATATGGATAGGACTTAATGGATCACCCCATAGTGGATCCCACTGCTGACGAAGGGGTCTGTGATCCAGGCTTGCCCAGCATTGTGACGCAACCAAGATATAGAGTATGCACTGTAGAATTGTGTAATAAGCTTTGAATTGGTACATTAATGGGCTTCTACAGTATATGATGTTCAGCTGTGGCCTGA
Source organism: Engraulis encrasicolus (assembly GCF_034702125.1). Taxonomy (NCBI): domain Eukaryota; kingdom Metazoa; phylum Chordata; class Actinopteri; order Clupeiformes; family Engraulidae; genus Engraulis; species Engraulis encrasicolus. Next base: position 31,435,086 of record NC_085880.1, read on the forward strand.
TGGGTAGAGAGTTGGTCTGGGGTCGCAGGTTGGAATCCCATACCATCACCAAGAAGATTGGGGGGAAGGCATGAGCATGGATTGTAACCCTGCATTTCTCTAGACATTGTACACCGTGCTTAAACTACAGTACATTGCTCGGAATAAATGTCAGCTAAGTAGGTAATATACTTCAGGTCGTTGACATCTTTTGTGACAGACAACAGAGGTCACCTGTCAGGATGCCCTTTATGATATACTCCTTAATCACTTGCCCATGACATCCCATGATAAAACATCTGTAGCTAAACCATGCCTGGACTGGTAATCTGGCATACAGGGCATTTCCCGGTCCCGGCCAACAATCCTCAGGGGCCAATGTATTTTCTTAGGGCTTATTCACACCTGACTTGTTTGATTCAGACCAAATCATCAAACGAACTAGCCTCGCGAGCCATCCACGTACTTCCGCCCAAGGATTGGCTCCACTACGAAATGAAATGGTAGTATTATGGGATGGTCAGGACCAGGCTACAAACGAACCACATTGGTTCGGATCTTGGAGACTGGTGAGATCTTGAGTGCCACAGTTTCACTCTAAGCTTGTGGGCAATCATAGCAGGTTTAGTTTTATACTTGTACATCACATTTTATACACAAAGGAAGTTTAAAAAACTTCACAATAAAACTATCAAAACAGAGCAGACGAGGACCGAGAAGCCTCTGTAGCTGCACATGAGCTACCAGTGAGTCTAACAGCTGTTTACCTGACTCATTGAAGCGTATAGTATTGTTATGTGAAGTGAAGTGAATAGTAGGATCTATGTATGAAATAGTGATCAATATTCAATGAAACAGCACACCTCATGTACCTGTATTTCGAAATCAAGATCCAATAAAGGCATATTATTTAATTTTACTCTCTAGCGCTTCATATTCAAAACTAACATTGTGAAGTACTGTCATTAAACGCTACCACATAATGAGGAACTTGATGAAAGAGGACGATCTCAAGCATCCTCCAACAGCTGCTTTGTATGCTGGCAACAAAAGCGCTAATTGCAAACCATAAACACCAGAGAGCCTGTTAAGCATTTCAAGGCCAATCATCACCGAACATCATAAAAATATAAAACCAGATTATTTTTTGTGCATATTTAAGGTGCTTTGCAGAGGACTCCGTAGTACAGTAGGCTATGATCAACAGCGATTGTAAAGCTCTCTTCCCCTCTCCTCTAAGGCCAGAGATATGCTTGCTGTGAGCCTCACATTACATACTGTACCTTACTTGCTTCAGAAAGATCAGAGCACAAGGCACAATACTAGAGGTGTCATGTAGGGGGCAGATGGCCAACAGGGCTTTCATTAATATTTTCCTTATTGCACGAACATATCCTGCAGGAAGCTTGTTCCCAGCCTAATGCCCCGTGTACATCAAGCGCTACCAACGCGACCTGCGCGGCGGAAGTCATTGTTTCTCTATGGAGGGAAGGCGAATAAAGCTACCAGAGCGAATTCGGCAGAAGCGAAGCTTCTTGAGCGACCTGGGCGAATTTTGACGATTAAACTCAAGCTAATCTTAAGCGAATTCGCTATGACGCGGTTCGGCGAAAACCAATTGGAACGTTCATATCGAGGAATGTCCCAGGCTGTCAAGACAGAGCCGTTATGTGATTAGCTTAATCAAACATGTCAGTGCAGCGTCCAGAGCGAATAAAACTAATTCATGGCAAAACTTCTTCAACCACCCCAGCTACCTGGGTCGCGTTGGTAGCGCTTGATGTACACGGGGCATAACACTACCCTACGATGCAAATTGCTATAGTCAACACAGAGGGATACACAGTGTGCCATTGGCGCATCCTATGGGGACTAAATGAGTCCTTGGTGAATACAGGACACCAGGACACGACTGCAGTGTCAGCAGAACAAGGAAAAATTATCTGTAGTTTAGCCTGTGATTCTGATACAAATCCAAAAAAATTCAACAAGGTTGTGTCTTGTTCAGTATCTGCTGACAAACCAACAAACTGCTGCACAAAACCTAAAACTCCCTTGGCTTTCTTTCTCTCACAGTCAGCCAGCCACACATGCTCACCTCACTCGCTCTCATTCATGTTTGCTCTGATTCACACGCGTCATTCATTCATTCATTCATTCATTCATTCATTCATTCATTCATTCATTCATTCATTCATTCATTCATTCATTCACTCTTTCTTTCCATCTATCATCTCTTTGTCTGTGTCTGTCTCTGTCTCTCTGTCTCTCTCTCTCTCACACACACACACACACACACACACACACACACACACACACACACACACACACACACACACACACACACACACACACACTACAGAAATACAACAACCCGATCGTGTCGTGTCTACAGTTTAAAACCAGTTGAAAACAACTTAGTGGCAAAACAGAACTGCTATGACGTTCATTTCCACGCTTCCAAGCATGTTCCATTCATAATCGTTTGAGATACTTGTGAGGCTTTGAGCCAATTTTTGCGAGAGCGCGACTTCAAGGCTGAAGCACTACCTGTACCAAGGCAAGCACACTAGACTTTGAGAATCGTCCAGTCTCTTTCTCTCTCACTCACTCTCTCTCTCTCTCACACACACACACACACACACACACACACACACACACACACACACACACACACACACACACACACACACACACACACACACACACACACACACACACACACACACACACACACACACACACACACACACACACACACACACACACACAAACCCCACCCGTCCTCTCCCGCCACACTCACTCTGACAGGGCAGACATTATATGCAACATGTGCACTTCAATCCGAGGGCAGACAAGTGGAGATAATCTCTAGTCGATACAAATGTTCTCTTCTGCCAGCGCCCTATCAGCTCTATTGATGCTGACAGAACAGACACGACGGTTCAATGCTCTTTATGATTCTGGCAGCTCATAATTATTTTATCCATTAATAATCATAAAAAAGAATTCCCTGGGCTCGGGGTAAATAAGGTTATTTACAATCTGATCCACCCCGGCCCAGTTTCATTGATAATAATTAAAACTTTGAGGAATAAATTATATCGCATGACATGTCTCTTTAATGACACTGTTAATTGATAACTAAACAGTAGCACTGTGTTGTGTTCGCCTGTAAGGTCTGTAAAAGACACTTGCATCTAAATTAAGATGACATGATATCTAAGAAATAGCGAGCAAAGGAGAGAGTAGAGTAGAGAGAGAGAGAGAGAGAGAGAAAGAGATGAAAGAGAATGACAGAAAGAGAGTGACAGAGAGAGAGAGAGAGAGAGAGAGAGAGAGAGAGAGAGAGAGAGAGAGAGAGAGAGAGAGAGAGAGAGAGAGAGAGAGAGAGAGAGAGGGGGATGGAGAGAGAGAGAGGTGTATGTGGGAGTGGAGTGGAAGTGGACATTGTGCGGTTCATTACTGATTACAGGTGCATTTCACTGGTGATTGAACACTGACCAGGAATCCAATGAGTCTCGCCCTCACTTTATCTCACACACACACACACACACACACACACACACACACACACACACACACACACACACACACACACACACACACACACACACACACACACACACACACACACACACACACACACACACACACACACACAGAGTTGTGGTCAGGGGTGGGCTTGCCATCGGTCATGCCTGCAACAATTACCTTTCCCCAGGCAGAGGAAGGAAGCGGCAACCCCACCTCACTGCACCACCCACTGACTACAACACACACGCACACACACACACACACAAAATAGTGTCACAACCTATCTTCATTTCTTTCCTTGTACTTCGCTCCCCTTCAATATTCTCTCTCTAGCTCTCTCTGGCCTTTCTCTCTGTCTTTCTCTCTGTCTTTCTCTCTGTCTTTTTCTCTCTCTCTCTCTCTCTCTCTCTCTCTCTCTCTCTCTCTGTCACAACCTGTTCATCTTCTTCTCTCATTCGCTCTTAGTCAGCGCGCTTGCTACTTCTCTCTCCTCTCTTTCTGGCTCTCCTCTTCATCTCTCTCTCCGCCTCTTGTCCTTCCTCCTCTTCTCTGCCCACCTTCCCTTCCAATCTCATCTCCTGTTCGTCAACCCTGTCTGTTTCTGGTCCCCTCCTCAGCCACACACACACACACACACACACACACACACACACACACACACACACACACACACACACACACACACACACACACACACACACACACACACACACACACACACACACACACACACACACACACGTAGGCTACACATGGACACACACCACACAGAGAGGCAGAGAGACAGACAGACAGACAGACAGACAGACAGACAGACAGACAGACAGAGGCACACAGACACGCAGACACACAGACACACAGACACAGACACACACACACACACACACACACACACACACACACACACACACACACACACACACACACACACACACACACACACACCCCTTTGCTTCGACTGACTGATTCACCTCATCTGTCTCCGCAAAAGGCCTCCATCTTTTCCAGCCCGTCTACTCACAAGACTGTGTGTGTGTGTGGGAGTGCACGTGTGTGTGTGTGTGTGTGTGTGTGTGTGTGTGTGTGTGTGTGTGTGTGTGTGTGTGTGTGTGTGTGTGTGTGTGTGTGTGTGTGTGTGTGTGTGTGTGTGTGTGTGTGTGTGTGTGTGTGTCTGATAGGCACAGGGCGAGTAGCGCAGACAATCAGGGGCCACCGGAGCAAACCAGACCTGAGTGACAAACTTCTTCCACTGCCTGACCAGCGTGTTCATAATGAACTCTCAGCCAGCCCCAGCAGCCCATAACCTGCTCCACAAAGCAGACACGCCATGCTACTCAGAGTCAAGTCAAGCTTACAGCCCTTTACTTGGGGGAACAGATCCATCCTAGACAGGCCCTTCCTAGGTAGACAGATCGTATCACACGCACACAGACACACACAGACACACAAACACGCACGCACGCACGCACACGCACACACACACACACAAACACAAACACACACACACTACTGGCAAAATTCGGGGGTACAAAAAGCTTAACATGTGCACAAATACAGACCACAAACTCAAACACAGACATACGCACATGCACACACACACATCTATAGTGAACTAGCACACTCACAAACACTATGACACACAAACACAGACAGGAGTGGAAACA
>NC_085880.1:31447765-31497765 GCF_034702125.1 Engraulis encrasicolus
TTTGGTCTACTCTAATAGTTTTCGCATAAAAATGTTAATCATGTTCCCAGCACATTTCCATAACATTTGCAATATGTTATATATCCATACTGGGTTACACCTTACTTGACGCCGTCATACGCATGGCATGACGGTGACAACAACAGTCTCAAAACAGTGTCATGACAAAGACAAAGATGAGTCATAAACATTACGTCATAAACGTATCATGGTCATGAAAAGTTGACATTGTTAGTGTTGTCTTTACCATTGCAGAATGTCACTCAACGGTAACAGTCATAAAATGTTTATGACATGGACATAATGGACATGACTGCATTACAACACTGTTATGACACTGTCGTGTCTTACCAGTGACACTGGCGTCAAGTACAAGCAGGGGTGCCGACAGGGACAAAGGGGACAGTTGTCCCGGGGCCCAGAGAGAGAGGGGGCCCAAAATTGGGACCTCATTACATTATCTATGGGGCAGGAGGGACCTTTTCAGATGACTTTGTCCTGGGCCCGGCCAAAGCTGTCAGCGCCCCTGAGTACAAGTGTTACCCAATATTGTTATTACCCACAAACACAAGTGATTTTATTCATTCATTTAAACAACACCGTCTTCTTCAGATGTAGCACTGCAGGTAGATGGCAGTTAATACTGAGGCAGAGACACACTAGAATCCAACCTCTTCATTGATGAATCATTAATGCAATGCGATTCAATTTTGTGCAATAAAATTGTTTCAAAAACCAAGCACTGTTACGAGAGCAGACAAAAACAACACATAATATCCACAAAAACGTCTAATGAATAATAATGTCCATTATAAATAGGCAAAACTCTGAGGGACGGTGCTGTGTTATTATCATCTAATGATTTAATTGATCAATTATTAATGCTGAGAAAATCTCATGCAATAATAATTTGGAAAAAAAATGCTTGAAATATCAAGCACTTAATTCAGATCCTCATGTCTGTGACTAGAGAAGATAAGACAAAGAAAAAAAAGAAAGAAAAGAAGAAAAAAAACAGCACAGCACATCATCACATTTCCAAAAGTTAGTAATGGAGATGTATGGCGTGGTGAAAGCGCTGATTAAAGCCTGACTTTTGGGTTAAATGTTCCATTAAGGAGGCAGGGCTATTCATCACGCTAATGATGACACTGTGGAAGTGCTGGCTGGCTCTTAAGCACTGCAACATGCTGCATCCCACTGATTTGTGGCGTGTATGGCATGTATGGTGGAGGCACACACACACACGCACGCACACACACACACACACACACACACACACACACACACACGTGTATTCATACATAATAAAGCATACAGACACACACACACATACTGTACACCCACCCACACACATTTTGTGGTACAGTTCATAGAGGTGAAGGGTGGCGGGTTCGCAGTGGTGCACATTTACTCACACCTACACGCACGTACGCACGTACGCACGTACGCACCCACGTATGCACGCACGCACGCACAATCATGATTTGCTTTGTTGCACAGCATATGGAGACTGAGGGTCGTGGCAAATACAGTAGAAGATTTGGGCAGAACATGTAGCTTAACAGAGAGAAGAGAGAGAAAGTAAGAGAGAGAGAGAAAGCAAGAGAGAGAGAGAGAGAAAGCAAGAGAGAGAGAGAAAGCAAGAGAGAGAAAGAGAGAGAGAGAGAGAGAGAAAGCAAGAGAGAGAGAGAGAGAGAGAGCGAGAAAGCAAGAGAGAGAGAGAAAGCAAGAGAGAGAGAGAGAAAGCAAGAGAGAGAGAGAAAGCAAGAGAGAGAGAGAGAAAGCAAGAGAGAGAGAGAGAGAGAGAGAGAGCGAGAGTGCGAAAGCATAGGAATGCGTTTCAGTAAAACATGGAGTCCAGCAGCAGTCTCCCCGGACTTCTCGTCTGACAAATGCTCAGCTTTCTACAAATCAGCTGCTGTCAGCCTTGCTCCCTTGTTCACTCACAGCCCTCCCCTCCTCCATCTCTTCATCCCTCTCTCTCTCCTTCTCTGTCCATCTCTCCACCCATGTCCGTCTTCCTATGCATCCATCCCTCACTCTCCCTCCCTTCATCTCCCTCGGTCTCTCTCTCCCTCCTTCTGCCCCACTCTTTCTCTCCATCACTCCACACCTCTCTCTCTCTCTACATTTCTCTTTCACTTTCCAACTTTGTCTCTCTCTCTCAATATATATACCTCCCTCATCAATCCCTCAGTCTCCACCTCCCTTCCTCTCTCATATTCCTCATCCCCCCTTTCTCCTGCTGTCTGCATGCCTCACACAGTTTCTCTCTTTCTTTCTCTTTCTTGGCCTCCTTCCTGCCTGTTCTGCCATGCTGTTTTCCCTTTTCTCTTGTTCTCCATATCCCTCCCTCCACAATTTTCACTCTCATCACTGTCACTTTTCCCCTTTTCTCTATGGCCCCAGCCTCTCTCTCTCTCTCTCTCTCTCTCTCTGTCTCTCTCTCTCTCTCTCTCTCTCTCTCTCTCTCTCTCTCTCTCTCTCTCTCTCTCTCTCTCTCTCCTCCACCCCACCCTTCTCTCCTTCTCACTCCCTCTCTCTCCGGGGGCAGCGTTCCACACATAAATACCAACAACAAGGATTTGTCACGGCACAAAGCTAACACTGAATGGGCATTATCGTTGCCTTCACCGCGATTATTTATGGCGCGGGCTGTAATTGAAGGCCGTAAATCCAGCTGCATGTTTGAGTTATGAGACAGCCACAGAGGGCGTACGACACACACACACACACACACACGTCCACTGCTGCTGGCGCTGCGCTGCTGGTGTCGGCACTGCCACTGCCACTGCCACTGCTGCTGCAGCGTTCACTCCTTGTGGCTCTGCATAGACGGGTCAATGACATCTTTTTGGGGTTCAGACGCACTGGCGTAAGGCACGTACTTCAGGCCCCACTGCAAGCTATCAAGAATGGGCCCCCGAACGAAAAAAGAGGGCCTAATATCATGTGGAGGGGGCCCGTTTCTTCAAGTCAAGGGCCCATGTGCCCCCGCCTTGTATGGGTCCCCCTGCCATGCGGGGGTATACTTCACGCCCCTGTTCAGATGTCAGGTGGTACAACCACAGCGAATGCCAACAAATCAGTTAGTCATTGGTAGTGAATGTACTGCGATGAATGCGCTTCTTAGATAATCCACTAAAAACAAAACAAAAGGAAATGAATCCAGACAACAGTGGCATGAGCTGTGGTTGCACTACCCTGACGTGTGCTACTACTAAAACGTCATTGACCCACACACACACACACTATAAACTCCTCTCCACCTCCCGTTGTTCATCCATATTATCCTCCTTACCCCCCCCCTCCTATCACACTCGATCCTGTCATCCACTCATCCCTCCCTCCATTTCTCCATACGTCCAGCTATATCAGAGATTCTTTAAGTATAGAGATATGCCAACATAATAGGTTTCTATGGGCACCTAACGCGACCAGGTTCCGGTCTGCCTAAAGGGGCGTGTCATAATGCTCCTACAATGAATAGAACAGTCCTTAGGTCTGCCTAGGTCTGCCTAAGGGGGGGCATAATAGAACCAGGAAACAATGGGCCAATGGAACCTCTCTCTCTCTACTCTCTCTGGCTATATGCTGCCATTACTGCTGTTGTTGCTGCATTCACTTACATACTGCTGGTGATGCTCCATACACACTAAAATTCCTCTCTATCTGCCTCCTTTCATCCCTCCCTTCTATTATTCCTCCATCTCATCCTCCCCTCCCTCCCTTCCTCCCTCCATCTCTGACTCACTTATCTTCACTCATTCACCTCTGTGCCTCTTTGTCTTTCTCCCTACACATCACTCACTCCCCCTCTTTGATCTCAGCATCATATTTACTTATCTCAGCATCCCCCCTCCTCCTCCCTTCCCTTCTATCCCTTTTCCATCTCGTCCTCTCTCCCTCCTTGCCCTCCTTCACACATCTCTCCGTCCATCTCTGTCTTCCTCCATCACTCTGACTGTCCTCTCTCTCTCTTCTCACCATCATCTTTGCTTCTCTCAGCATCCTTATACAATTCTGTACTAAAACTCCCTAAAACTCCATCTCTTCCTTCATCCTTCCAGTTTGCCTTCTCTCTCTTTCACTATTCTCTCTCCCTCTCTCCCACTTCCCTCTCATTTTTATTTACTCATCTCTCCATCACTTTCTCCCTCTCTCCATCACCCCCTCACCCTCTCATCTCACCTCACCTCGTATCATCCTTGCACATGTCAGCATCCTCCCTCCCTCTATCCCTTCCTCCATCTCTTCCTCTCTCCCTGCTTGCCTTCATTCACTCATCTCTCCATCACTTTCTATCTCTCTTTATCACTCTCTCCGTCCCTCTGTCTCTCATGTCATCTCATCCTTGCGCTTGTCAGCATCCACCCTTCTTCTTTCCCTCCTCCTGTGTCTGGAGTTTTGAGTGGTCATTGTCTGGTCACCACCTCATCAAATACACTGCACATCTACCACAATATTTAGAGTTGTGTGGGTGTGTAGTGTGGGTGTGTAGTCACCGTCACACATACAAATATAGCCTACCAATAGATGTGCGTGTGTGTGTGTGTGCGTGTGTGTGTGTGTGTGTGTGTGTGTGTGTGTGTGTGTGTGTGTGTGTGTGTGTGTGTGTGTGTGTGTGTGTGTGTGTGTGTGTGTGTGTGTGTGTGTGTGTGTGTGTCTGTTTGACTCATTTCCTGTCCCGTTTCCTCACTGCCACTAGGCATTACATCTCTCTGAAGTGATTTCTATGACTGCCGCTCACACCTCATCAGTGCCTCTCACTGAACTGGGAAAGTTTTCATTTTACTAGAAAGTTCTAAAGTCTGTTTCTAAAGTGTGTTTATTCAAAACCAAAATCACTCGCCAACACACAGACAGACAGACAGACAGACAGAGAGACACACACACACACACACACACAAAAACACACACACACACACACACACACACACACACACACACACACACACACACACACACACACACACACACACACACACACACACACACACACACACACACACACACACACACAGGTGATGGTAGTGGGTTAAAAAAGACAAGAAGTTTGTTTCATCAGAAAGTTAGCACCCCTGCGCACCCGTGCACACACGCACACAAATACAAACACACACACACACACACACACACACACATCCCCACTTCCCCTCACCCCTTCATCTAACCCCACCCCACCCCTCATTGCCATTCTGGAAACAAAACAAAACTAAAAGACAAAAGGAAGAATAAAATCACACGCTCTCTGCTGAGAGACTAGCCAGGCATGAGTGAGACAAAACGATTGTCCTTGGAAGATGTCAGCGACTAAACAGCGCTCCAGCTCTGCACATCTCATCTCATCGGCATCACTGAAAAGGGAGGGAAACAAGGCACGCAGGTTTCACAAAAACAAAACAAAACAAAAAACACACAAACAGATAAATATAAACAGACAAACAAATGAGGTAAACACAGATGCTGCCTCTCTGTGCTTCTTCTCGGTGACAATGGGGTCTCTGTGACAATGCTGAAGTGACAATATTCGCGCTGGCTAAAAAGCCGCGGCGCTAACTAAAAAGCCGCCGCGCTAACTGCTCCACCGCTGTGAAGACTGCTGGGCTCTTGCTCATCAATCTCCCCTAAGCAAAGAGGGGCTTTCATGTGCACTGGACTGCCTCGAGCTGAACAGTCTCTTTCTCTATCTCACTCAAACACACACACACGCACGCACACACACGCACACACACACACACACACGCACACGGTCACACACACACACAAACAGATAAACACACACACAAACATATATAAATACACACACACACACACACGCGCACGCGCACGCGCACGCGCACACGCACACGCACACACGCGCGCGCGCGCGCGCACTACTGGCAAAGCGTAGGTGTACAAAACAACACACGTACACGCATACACACATACACACACACTGCAACACAGACACATCAGAACCACAGCCACAACAAAGGGGAGTAATTCTGGGTCTGTACCGCTGGGTCCGCTGACGGGCAGACAGACATTTTGCCATGAGCAGTGCCACCAGGAGATTGTGTGTGTGTGTGTGTGTGTGTGTGTGTGTGTGTGTGTGTGTGTGTGTGTGTGTGTGTGTGTGTGTGTGTGTGTGTGTGTGTGTGTGTGTGTGTGTGTGTGTGTGTACAGTGACGAGTCTTTGTCGCCGAGACATTGTGTGTTCATGCATGCATGAGCGTGCATGTGTGCTTGTGTGCGTGTGTGTGTGTGTGTGTGTGTGTGCTTGCGTATGCTGACGGACATTTTGCGAGTGCCCGCCAGCATCCCATAGTGAGGAGGCCAAAAGTCAAGATTTGGCTCCAGAAAATGATAAATAAATAACTGACTGGCTGACCAAAGAGAGGGGTCGAAACTCATCATTGCATGGACAGAGCCAAGTCTGGTCTTGTGTGTCTGTGTGTGCAGTGCTCATTCGTGCATGCCTGCATGTGTGTGTATGTGTGTATAAGAGAGCATGAGAGAGAGAGAGAGAGAGAGAGAGAGAGAGAGAGAGAGAGAGAGAGAGAGAGAGAGAGAGAGAGAGAGAGAGAGAGAGAGAGAGAGACTGTTGTGTCAGTGGGAATCCATCAAGCCGGCCCAAAGAGCCAGCACTTGTTACAGATGTTCCCTGGCACCAAACCCCCACATCTGTCACTGATTAGCAGTCTGGCATGTTCCGTACATATGGTACACGGGGAGGAAGATGGCGGGTGAACCCCAGCATCCCAGCATCCCAGACAAGTCTTACAGGAAGGAGGCTGTCAACTCACACCATGATGACTAGAACTCGGAATCTGAATAATTCCTCTCTCTCTCTCATCCACGCACACACGCTCACGCATTCACGCACACATTCATTTTCCCTATTTTTTCTACTTTCTTCCTGTCCTTATCTTCTTCTCTCTCGTTCTCTCTCATCTCCTTCCTCCCTTCTCCTTCCTCCTCCTCCTCCTCCTCCTCCTCCTCTCTCTCTCTTCTCTCCTCTCCCTCTTCCTCTCCTTTTTCGCATCTCCTCTTAAGTTCACTCCTCTCAAAGTGAATGTTTGACCTCCATGATTACCTTCCTGGCTCATGAGGGAAAGGGCAGGATTCACTCAGTCACACTGAATTTCTTCGCAGTTACCTTTTGGACAGCTGGTCAAATGTTAACCCAACTGAGATGGACTAGAAAAGAAGAAAGCTGCACTATGCCTATAAAACATCTGGCAACACCTCACTTGGTGCCACACATGACATAACAGTTTCATAATAGTGTCAAAACAGTGTCGTGACACAGTCATGTATCATAAACATTACGTCAATGTCAAAATCGTTTTATGGTCATGATAACTTGACATTGTTTAGGTTGTCTTAACCATAACTGAATGTCAATGTATAGCAAACAGTCATAAAATGTTTATGACTTGGACAGAATGTTCATGACACGTCCTGTAAAAGCGTTTGGAAACGTCCAAAATCTAACAGTCCATGACACTGAGATGTCATACCTAAGATGCCGTTGTCGAGCCAAATACATTGACTATGAATAAATGGTACATATGCTTGTCCAACAAAAAGGCTGCATTTTCAATATGGCTGGGATTCATTGGCAGATAATGGCCAACAGAAAATGGCCACATGATGGCCAACTCTCAACCGCAATCTATACTGTATGTAAAACACCAACAGTGCCAAAGAAGTGTCTGTGTTTTCTAGCATTACTCTCTAAACACTCTCTAAAACAACTCGATGCAAGTGAGGCTCTCATTGTGTGAGATATCTTCTTTCTGCTAAAATATTTGTGGCTAACAATCTCCACTGTATTCCCAAGGTGATGTATCAGACAGCTGTCTCTTTGGGGGTGTGGATCAAGACCTAACTGCTCCTCACTGCCGCTGCTGCTGCTGCTGTTATTTCAAAAACTCACTTCTGTAACATTATGGAAGATGCCTGGCCAGTTCTGAACCACATAGACAAGAAATGTTTGGTGTCCTCTTCTCCCCTACGACTTCTATGCATCTCTCTGTCTCTGTCTCTCTCTCTGTCTCTCTCTCTGTCTCTCTCTCTCTCTCTCTCTCTCTCTCTCTCTCTCTCTCTCTCTCTCTCTCTCTCTCTCTCTCTCTCTCTCTCTCTCTCTCTCTCTCTCTCTCTCTCTCTCTCTCTCTCTCTCTCTCTCCTTTTCCTGTGGCCCATCTGGTTGAAGTCATTAAATCAGGTTGGGCAGTCAGGCAGAACAAGAAAGAAAGAGTAGAGAAGAGGACAGAGAGAAAGAGAGGGACAGGATAGAAAGAGAGGAAGAGCATAGAGAAGAAGGGATACAGCAAGAGGGTGTAGAGCAAAAGCATACAGAGAAAACAAGAGGGAAAGGGGAAGTGGGATGGTAAGAGACATAGTCATTTGATGGGTACTGACGGGTGAGTGAACATGGCTAAACACAGTAACCCAGCAAAACCGGGGTGGAGTTTTTTGGGGGGAGGCAAGCAGGGCATTTGCTCCTGGGCCCAGGGCCCTCCTGTATTGGTGGTGGGGACCCTATTATGACCCTTTCTGGCTGTATGGCGTGCCCTGTGGCTGAACAGAGTCACACAGCAAAACCCCACATAATGGGATGATCATCACGGAACAGAGAATCAAGCCAAGTTAAACTGTCTGTAAACAACCAAGTGGGCTTCTTCCTATAGCAGAAACTGAACAAAACTTCTTCAAGGACCACAAAGGGTACATAACTCTTTTGGCAACCAGGAGCTGAATATCTCACTCACTCACTCACTCACTCACACACACACACACACACACATTTTTTGCATGTGTTCTCTCTTGCTCTCACTCTCTCTCTATCGCTTTGTCTTTCTCTCCTTCCACCCAGGGAAATAGAGTCTGCCAACATGCCACTATGTCTGCAATTCATTTCTCCCACTCTTGATATTATGGGCTTTCATTGGAAGCCGTCAGTCAAGCAGTCCAGAGTGCGGGCAGGGTGTTGGAGCGGGCAGACAGGTATGGCTCCTCCATTCCCCTGCTGAGAGGCTGTAGTCTCGTGTGGTAGCCTAGCCGGAGCAGTGCTCTCCAATGGGAGGGCAGCTGAGCTGATTCGCTTCAAATGGCAGCGTGCGTGGCCAAGCGAGTGTGAAAAGGCTTTTGCTCTTTCTTTTCCACTTCACCCGCATTACACTGCATAAGCACATGCATATGCGCATGAACACACACACACACGTTCACACACACACACACACACACACACACACACACACACACACACACACACACACGAGTGGTCTCTCACACTGTCTCTCTCGCTCTCTCTCTCTCTCTCACACACACACACTCTCACTCACTCACACGCTCTCACTCACACGCTCTCACTCACACGCTCTCACTCACACACACACACACACACACACACACACACACACACACACACACACACACACACACACACACACACACACACACACACACACACACACACACACACACACACACACACACGTGAACGCTCACAAAGAAAATGCTCATGAACCCATATACGGTACTGTACACACACGCACAACACAGACCTACATGTAAACACAAACCTGCAAAACACACAATGGTTTCGCAAGGTGCATCTCTCTCTTTGCTTGCTGCCTTCTGTCAATAATGAAGCAATTCTTCTCGGAGCAAGAAATAAGACTGAGGATGGTGAGGAGCTGAGCCATAGTTTCTATTTATAGTCAAACATGACGTCATGAAGATGTCTGAGTAGCTGTGTATAGTGTTTAGAGAGAGTTTCAGTCTCGGAAGGCTGTCAGTTCGAATCCCATACCCTCTATGACTGAAATGCACTTGAGCAAGGCACCTAACCCCACATTGCTCCAGGGACTGTAACCAAAATACCCTAATATATATATTCACATATATAATAGAATGTATAACATGGGCCCTATTTAATATAGGCCTATATAATTATGCAATATAATATTTAATATAATGTTATACGCATTACAGACAGCCCTTCTCTGCTTGAAATTCCAGAGACAGATAATGCACGGTACAACACCTCCAAAGATTGCATAGATGACCTAACAGTTATAAACTTCATTTTAGCCAAGGACAATATTAGTGTGTTACACCACACACACAAAACACACCAGCCAGATTTTTATTTTTCATTTTAAAACGGAGACTTTGACATCACACCTCCGTGGTTAAAACCTTCCTCCAGGTGTCCACGAGGGACAAAGACAAGGCCGGGGTGAGCCGCTATGTCAAGCTTTACACGCCCCCTAAAAAATGAATCTGGTGGCGATTCAATTATTTGATAAATGTACAGCATACAAGGTGACAAGACCTGAAAAGGAGGGAAAGCCGGTTTGAAAGGAGATGAACATGAGGATGAACAAACAAATAACTGCGTGTCATATAGGTATAATGCCCTTTGGTGTCTCTCAACAATAACTGGGCACTGCCACCACCACGAGACACTGCTGCACGCGTCCCAACGGTCATCTTGGCTGTTTGGAGGGCAGACTGGTCTGGCACTGTTGGGAGATGACAATGACTTCCACCAACACAGAAACACACCACCGACAGCCACGTCACCACCGACCAAGAGGACGAACACACAAGACACGACACAAGGCACGACTGCTCTAGGGTCAGTTGGGGGCCCCAAGCGAAAACTGGAATGTATGAATGTTCCAAATAAATGGCCACCACTGTAGTTTCAATTGTGAGCTGTTGTTCCCCAATCTAGTGCCCTGGGTGCCCCAAGCGGCTGCCTGCTTGCATGGGGAAAAGATGCGCCTCTCACCCACCACCTCCAAAGTGCATTGATGATAGACCAAATTTCTTCTGTCTTTAAAACTAAGCCAAGCTATACCCCCTGAGGCAAAATAATAATAATAAAAAATAATAATAGTTTTTAGAAAGCAAACAAATGCCACAAAAATGCAGGTAGAAGGGGGAAATTGCCTTGGGCTATTAATGTAAAAATAAAATGAATTCAAAACAACATGCCAAAATATAGTGAGCTGTTCCAGTGCTGAATATCTGAATGTATTTCCCTCTCTCAGGCAGCACCTACATGACTAATACAGCCTTAACTGAAGACTTCACCCATATGGCTACAACTGACAATTCCATGGAAAACCTGTGTTGTACAATAACTGCTGTTTTATATTACATTGTTACTTGTTAGGCTACTTCTGCTAAGGAGTAGGATATGGTATTTTGCACAAAGATCATGGCAGCTGCAAGCTGCAGCTTTTCACATAAATGTGTGTCCCCTTGCCTTGCAGCAGTGTTCTGTCTACTGTGCACCCTGAATTTAGACAGCATTAATTAGCAGCAATAACTGAGGAGCGCACAGACTGGAGAGGTGGCGATGGATTCTTAATAGACCCCGAGATGAATGTAATAAAGTCTCTTTTACACTTAACGGAGGGGTAGCTGGAGAAATAGGTAAACTATGTACAACGACTCAATCAAACCAATAAACCATTTCAACAGCCACATTGGATGCTACTGGCATAATTCCTTTATTCCCGTGACACTTGGCAGGCTTTCGGGGAAAGGGGCAGGGGCAGACCTTTGCTCAGCTTTTAGCGATAATTGACTTAAGGTGCTATGAAGAATCCTAACACCTGGCATGACATTATCCAAAGTGTTGAGTACGACAGGCATAAGGCTACAGTAGGCTACCGAATACCGATCATGTCGTTATTATCCCTCGCTACGTGGAAGTGGCACAATAAATCACAAATAAGAACATTGGTGAGACGTAGGGCTAATTCATAGAACACTCCTTTGCTACCAAACATCAGAAAGCAGTCCAGCCGGGTTCAGCGCAAGAGAGCCGCTGCGTAAAGTGGCCTGGCCGGAGTCTGTTCAGGTGACACATGAATAAATAACGAAGTCCTGCACGCCGAACAGCAGGCGTTGCCGTTGCCTAAGCTACCTGAGATAGTAAGCGCATCCGATACCTATTCCGAGAAGTCTGTGAGTCATGTAAGGCTTGCCTACCTGAAGAAGACCCCCGGCTTACAGATGGACATGAAAACCATGACCCATGGTACTCGTTCCGCGTTTAAAGGGGACATAGAAATTCAAACAAGGGGCGATCAAAAAAATAAAAATAAACGTGACTTTTCAAATATCCAAGAGTTTTCTCTTTCCACAGATATTCCTTAATGGTGCACCTGTCGGCGAGTGCGCACTGTGAAAAATAGTGATGGTTCCACATTTGGCGCTGTCTGCTACACAACGTATGAGTGGTTTCGTGCCATCACATAAGTTGCCTGAATAGACTGCTGTGCGATTCAATAAAACTCTGTTTCCAAAAAAAACCAAGTGCCACAGTGCAAGCATGGCCAACTTACTGCTGATTATTTCACAAGTGGCGTATCCCCTCTGATTGCTTAATTTTAGGAGTAACGCCTCCAACATACCGAAAACATAACACATTGTTTATAGTAGGTAATTTCCAGGTCTTACCTGCCTCGTCCGAATCCGTCGGGGCTGTGAGAGTGTCGTGGGATACGATCACCGGTCTTGCAGCTTTGTGCACTGAGAAAGTGAGGAGGCGCTGTTTTTTTTTTTTTGCGCGCGCGCTCTCTCTCTGTCTTTCGCGCTCGCGCGCGTTCGTTTGCTCTCCTAGCGCTGCAGTGCTCTCACAACTTAGAATTTGACACCTGTCACCAACTCGTGGACTTGCTGCAATCACCAATTTACAGGGTTGTCTTTTCATTCAGACGCCTCTGAAAGCAGGTAAAACATCCCAACATGACTTTCTCTCAAACAAAATGTGTCTACATAGCCTAACGCTTTGCATGAGAGAGAGAGAGAGAGAGAGAGAGAGAGAGAGCGTGCGTGCGTGAGTGCGCGTGCTTTTATGCATGGTTATTAATTAAAGTGATTCCAAACCTAAATAAGTATTCAGGATCAGGGGGTGTTAATTCGGTCAAATAGTGGTTTATTGCTATGGTTATGGGTATATTATGGGCATATATGCACTTCGTAAGAATTATTTTAACAAAATAAGCAGCATTTTAATTAATGGGAAATACAAAGCGGTCTCAAATTTGGGGAACCCTGGTTGAAGTTGTCTTCAGCATGCCGTTTTGACGTGATCTCAAACAGTACTTCGGCGACCTCTACTGATATATAGAAGGAATGACATGCTGACTCTGTCTACTCTATAGTCTGTATGCACAGGCCTTGGTAAGCCAAGGCGCTTATGTTTTCAGTCGCGTTGGTTTGTCTATATGTCTGTCTGTCTGTCTGTCAGCAGGATAACTCAAAAAGATTTTGATTAACTTTTGTGGAAGTGTTGGAAATGACAAAAGGAACAAGAGATTACATTTTGGTGGTGATCCGGATCACGATCCGGATCCAGGTTTTTTTTTATTTTTTTTAAGTAAAAGATTCTTCACCATTGTGGGATAGGGCGCATTTTGACATTCCAGTTTATAGCTCCAGAAAAAAAACAAGGTAAAGAGATTTGAAAAAGGGTGTAACACAGGCAAATGTTCTATCAAACAGCCTCCTTAGCAGAGGTTGGCGTTTCTAGAGTGCATTTCTGGTTTACATGATGCAATTTCTCTTTCACTAGGAATACTCTTGCAACTTATGTAGATAACACATGCTAGGCATATGTGTAAATTGCTGACATTGTTACATTAAAGGTGCACTGTGTAGTCTAAGATGGGGGGCAGAGTATGGCAGCTATACTACTAATTGAAACTGTGCTCTCTATTGGCAACTTTGATCTTTCCATGGATATTTACTAAATAATAAACCAATATTTACTAGTATGGCCAAAGTTTTGCAGCTAAAATTGTCTATTTATTGACATTCAAAATGACAGACCATGGAAAAGATCCCCCCTTTTCATGTGTGGAAAGTGCAATTTGCCCAGTCATAATGAATACCTAGAATTTGATGGTGGTGGCAACAAGTATTCGTGAAAAAGGTAACAATTGTGAATGGGCAGCATGAATTCTGGAAATGAACTACTAAAAAATATGACAGACACAGTGCACCTTTAAATGGCTGACATCATTACATTATAGCCGTGGTGTGTTGGTATAACTCTATGACTGTACATTGAAGAGGGAAGACCTAACAGTAGAATCCTTGTGGTTGCTGTAGGTTATGTGAAAAGAGTGTCAGATTCTATACTTTGTAAGTCTCTTATTGTAGATGCCGATTCATGTAGGCTACATACAAAACAGGCTATTTTAACAGACCTTTGGCAGAATATGGCCTGGCAGTGCAATCTTACAGTGGTGAAATCAAAATGAAAGCATTGTGTACTCGTTAAACATGCCGTGCTGATCATTGTAGGCCTATACAGTCAGATATTGCCATCTGGTGCTACAACTGAGGAACATATAGTAGATGGGTCTAATTTCTTACTCCATTCAAGGTATTATTGTCAGTTTCTTCATATGCACTGGTCATACAAGGAAATGGACATTTGCGTTGCTGTCCGTCCCATGCAAAGACACAGCTAGCATACACAGGAGTGATATAACAGGACAGCCATTAAAGTGCAAGACATGAGAGATAACAGAGTGTAACAAGTAATAAAGTAATAATAAGTATAATAGTATTATAATAAAAGTAGGGCTATAATAATACAATTCTGAAACATTTAATATACATGTAACATTTCGAAAAATAATCTAAAGACGAGAAGAAAATAACAAGATTAGTGTGCAAGACACAGTAGGCCTATACAGTAGCATTAGGCACAGTCCAGGACTGTCAAGTCAAGTGACATTGACTTTTCCACAGGTGGCGCAGGGGTATATTTGTGCCTGTGACCGTCAGTCTTGTTCTTTTCGCCCACTTGGGCTGGGACTCTTTGGGCAATGTTTAGGGGGCCTCTAGAGGGCCCCAAGAAAGAAAAGCAACATTTTCTTTCAGATTTTAGATTACTGTTCAACCATCTTACTTCATTTTATATTCAACGTTCAACTCTAATTTCATAAATGCCATCAAACAATGACACACAGATTAATACATGAAAAAAGATGAATATAAATGTGCAAAACAATATCAGATGATCCCAACTCTGGCCCTGAAATAACAGACAACTGAGGAGACTATGAGGGAAAAAGAAAGACACACTCATATGAGTGGATAATATAAGTAGAAAATAAATAAAAGAAAATAATAAAATAAATAGAAAATAATAAAAGTAGAAGTAAATTCATGGTGCAAGTACAACACAAGCCCGAGGTAGATAGACTCTGTCGTAACCAGCTGATCATAACTGGTCTACTGGTTATCAGTGAAGTAATTTTAGTGTCTTCGCTTCTACTTTTGGCATCGCTGACAATCATCTGAACTGGGGATGCTGTGGCACAGTGCGCTACGCCATCATACCATGAATTGGCAAGTTGCCCTTGGGGACCTGGCTTCGAATCTGGCCTGGGCCATTTACCAACCCTAGCCCCGTATCTCTCCCACTTCCTGTCATCTCTTCACTGTTGCTATCAAACATAAAGGCATAAGAAAAGCCTCATATAGGCCTTATATATACAGTATATATAGGCCTATAGGGCCTATATATTTGTAGGGGAAGGCTTTCCCACACCGGAAGCACTAAGCCTACTGCTTCTGCAGCGGTGAGGCCTGGACTTCTATTAAATCATAAAGACAAAATAGTTCGACTTTGCACACTGAAAGCTGTGAAGTCATTTCAGTTCGATCATCATAATGTCAGGGTATAGGCCCAATGACTCACTATATAGGCCTAACCACTTTCTTAACTGACCACACTGTGACTGTGTCTGTCTTTCGTGCAGTTTCGTTCAGCTCTGGTTTCACTTCCTCTGCTGTGATGTTTAGGCCCCAAATAGCTAGACACACCACAGACCTGCTGGTTGGGGTAGAGGGGCCATATGTCGCTGCCATTCCACTCCTGCACCTGGCAACTTCCTAAGAAGTGTCAAACATGCCCGACTCACATTGTGCTGTCACTCTTTTTTTGTGCTGTCAAGTCTTTTGCTGAATAAAAGACTATGCCTCAACGAGACTGAGGTTCTACGAGATTAAATTCTGGGCCTGCAGGTGGCAAAAGACAGTTTGTTGTCCGCCATGTAAGCAATAATGCAATTGAGGCACAAATCAAGAATTCAGCTCCATCCATTACATTGCTTACATTTATGCTCTAGATGCCTGAGAACTCTCAACACATGGCTGTTACGTTTGCCTAACAATTAACAATGGCCTCATGTAGGGCCTATATAGTAGGGTTGGAAAGGGGGGTCCACGCGCACCCCCTGGCTTTTTTTACGCCACCTGATTTTTTTGTATCTTTAGAGTGTCTACTTCCAGAATCTGCCAGGTGCCAAGCTGAAATAATGTCCCATGGCCTTCCTTTTTAGCCATTTAATGCAACTGACAGGAACCCAACAGATTGAAGCAATGACAGAGAATAGGTCATAACTTTTGAAGTAAACTACATACAGAGACAAATGAACACATTTTCCCATACAATATTGACCTGAGGAATGAATTTAAGTTGTTGTTTTTGACTTTTGACAACATTTAAACGGCATATTTGCTCAGAAACAGCGATAAAATGACCCAAAATATGTAGACACTCAACTATCTTTTCATTCTTTTGAGTTTTGTTGTCTCTTTTTCACCACCTGCTCTTCCTTTATCATTTGCAGTGTAAATGTGAGTAATATATTGCGTATTAAGCTGAAATTATGACCCCCAGTCTCCATTTTTGAAGCTTTAATGTGCCTGACTTAAACCCAACAGACTGAAACAATGATAGAAAATAGGTCATAACTTTTGAAGTAAACCACATACAGAGACAAATTAACACATTTACCCTCACAATATTAACCTGAGGAATGCTATTAAGTTGTTGTCTTTGACATTTCACAACATTTGAACAGCATTTTTTGTCATAATCAGCAATAAAATGGCCTAAAATATGTAGACTCTGAAGTATCTTTTCATTCTTTTGAGTTTTATTGTCTTTTTGCCCACCACCTGCTATTCCTGTATCATTTGCAGTGTAGATGTGACTATTATATCAGGTTTTAGGCTGAAATAATGACCCACAGTCTCCATTTTTAACCTTTTAATGCGTCTGACTGGAAACCGGCAGATTGAAACAATGATACAGAATGGGTCATAACTTTGGATGTAAACATCATACAGAGAGATTAACACATTTCCCCATACAATGTTGACCCAATGAATGATATTAAGTTTTGTCTTGACATTTGACAACATTTGAACTGCATTTTAGGTCATAATTGGCATTAAATTGGCCATTCAAGTAGGCCTATCTTGTCATTCTTTTGGGTTATATTTATTTTTCAACACCTGCTCTTCATTCATAATTTACATTAAAAAGTGTATTAAGAGTATTAAGCTGGAATAATGACCCACAGGGTTCATTTGTAACCCTTCAATGGACCTGAATGGAACCAACAGATTGCAACAATGATACAATTCATTGGGCAGTCATGGGTAATTTGGGCAGTCATGGGTAAGCAGTTAGAGCGTCAGACTTGTATTTCAAAGGTTGCCGGTTCGACTCCCGACCCGCCAGGTTGGTGGGGGTAATCAACCAGTGCTCTCCCCCACCCTCCTCCATGACTGAGGAACCCTGAGCATGGACCCGTCCCGCCGCACTGATCCCCGGGGGCGCCACTGAGGGCTGCCCCTTTGCACGGGTGAGGCATGAATGAAATTTCATTGTGTGCTGTGGAGTGCTGTGTCACAATGGGAGATGGAGTTTCCCAATGGGCTTTCACTTTATTTCTTTCAATGGAGGTTAACTTTTGAAGTAAAACACAGTACAGAGAAAAGGTAACCCATTTTCCCATACAATACTGACCCAAGGAATGCAATGAACAATTTTTGGCCTTTTATCAACTTTTAAATACGCTTCTGGACAAAAACTGCCTTTTAAAAAAGCCCTAAAATCTATAGTAATTCTAATTTGGAGGATCACAGCAGCAAGCAACCAATCCACACTAGTGTTTTGTAGGTGCATGACTACCTGAATAATGCACTATCTTGATCCAAGTGACCAGATTTGTAAAGTTTGTCAGCCATGAGTGTGTTTTACACTGGCATGTTTCTGTCCTGTACATTTGGCATAACAAGCAAAACAGTCTATGTCTGCAGAAAAAGGTGAAAGACACATCTTCATGTTACAAATTACATGTGGAGGTTTTGCAATAAGAAAAAGGAAAGAATATACGTACACCACAGACGCTCCCTTGTCGTGAGACACCTGACGAAGACCTTACAGGTCGAGATGTTGTGTGAGCTGTCCACACGTTAAATGATGACAAGGGAGCTTCTGTGGTGTGTGGATAGTCTTTCCTTTTTTCTTGTGTGTTCTTTTATGTCAATTGTTTTTTGGGATGTGCCTTTACCTCACATGTGTTGAAGGTTTTCCTAATAAGTCTTAAAGAAGCCTCCTTTGTTTCTTGAACCTCTGAATGATGATGGTGCTAGTTGGTTATTAAGTGGAAGATATATTTTGAAAATGAGATACTGTTTCAATCTGAAACTCAATAACATAATCAAATGTATACTTTAAATGAGCAATGAGAAGCACCCAATAAAACTTGAAAGAATGAAAAAAGACTGCTTATTCTCTACACATTTTGGGTATTTTAATGTTATTTTTGTCCAGGAACACGGTTTAAACGTTGATGACAGTCCTTCACAAGTACTTCATTGCATTTCTTGGTTCAGTATTGTATGGAAAATGGGTTGGCTTTTCTTCTCTTTGTGGCTTTCTTCAAAAGTCAACCCACACTACGTCTTTTTATATAGTATTATAAGTTTAAATGTTGTCAAATGTCAAATCAACAACTTAATTTCATTCCTCAGCTTAGTATTGTACATCAAAATGTGCTAATTTTTCTCTACATATACTTAAATTCAAGTTATGACCCATTCTGTATCATTGTTTCAATCTGTTCCAGTCAAGCGCATTAAAGGGTTAAAAATGGAGACTGTGGGTCATTATTTCAGCCTAAAACCTGATATAATAGTCACATTTACACTGCAAATGATAAAGGAATAGCAGGTGGTGGACAAAAAGACAATACAACTCAAAAGAATGAAAAGATACTTGAGTGTCTACATATTTTAGACCATTTTATTGCTGATTATGACCAAAAATGCTGTTTAAATGTCCTGAAATGTCAAAGACAACTACTTAATAGCATTCCTCAGGTCAATATTATATGGGAAAATGTGTTAATTTGTCTCTGTATGTAGTTTACTTCAAAAGTTATGACACATTCTGTATCATTTTTTCAGTCTGTTGGGTTTCAGTCAGGCACATTAAAGGGTCAAAAATGGAGACTGGGGGGTCATAATTTCAGCTTAATACGCAATATAATACTCACATTTACACTGCAAATGATAAAGGAAGAGCAGGTGGTGAAAAAGAGACAACAAAACTCAAAAGAATGAAAAGATAGTTGAGTGTCTACATATTTTGGGTCATTTTATCGCTGTTTCTGAGCAAATATGCCGTTTAAATGTTGTCAAAAGTCAAAAACAACAACTTAAATTCATTCCTCAGGTCAATATTGTATGGGAAAATGTGTTCATTTGTCTCTGTATGTAGTTTACTTCAAAAGTTATGACCTATTCTCTGTCATTGCTTCAATCTGTTGGGTTCCTGTCAGGTGCATTAAATGGTTAAAAATGAAGGCCATGGGACATTATTTCAGCTTGGCACCTGTACAATTCTGAAAGTAGACACTCTAAAGATACAAAAAAATCAGGTGGCGTAAAAAAAGCCGGGGGGTGCGCGTGGACCCCCCTTTCCAACTCTACTAATATGAAGCTATCCATTTTATTGATCGTTTATTACAGTAAGATGTGCACTGTATTTGATATATTAGTTTAATAAAATGAGACGCATTTAATTCATGGGGAAAAGATAAACCTGGTTATTAATTTGTGAGATGGAAACATTGATGGAGGACTGTGCATCTTGCTTGGTCAAGACTGTGCGTCTTGACTGTAGTAGTACTCTGGCGGCCTCTGCTGGGATTGAAAAGGAATGACATGCTCACTGTCAATGTCTACTTCCAAATTGAGGTTATTTCAATGGGAATAGAATAATTTGGAATAATATAAGGCCTACCTTAATATGTAGCCCAACTGATCCATAATGATGTACATATGTGATGTACAATATTCCGTTTACTGCTATTGATAGACTGATTTAGAGCTGGGTGGAGTTCACCAAATTTTTTGTCATTTACATTCACCCACACATAGGCAAAGGCCATCTTGGAAAAACAGAGACTCTCTCTCTCTCTCACACACACACACACACACACACACACACACACACACACACACACACACACACACACACACACACACACACAATAAATGTAAGAAGTGGGTCTCTCAGTGGCCTCTGAAGGATGACTTACAACTCATATAAAATGACTGAGAAACAGTAATTTATTATAGGTAAATCTCTTCATATGCATAATTACACTTATTAAATAGTCCACAACACATACATGTAAAACAATGTAAAACAATCATCTGTGACCTCAGTCCACATGGGTCTTCATGTGACAAGTCAAGCTGTATTTGTAGGGAAAGTCTTTCCCACACTGGGAGCACTTGTACTGCCTCTGCCCCGTGTGGATGCGTGTGTGTTTCTCCAGCGTGCTCTTGCGGTTGAAGCCGTGTCCGCACAGCGAGCAGACAAACGGCCTCTTGTCCACGTGGCTGTCCAGGTGCCTCTTCAGGTGCACGGCTAGCAGGAAGCGCCGGTCGCAGAGGTGGCAGGCGAAGGGCCGCTCCTGGGTGTGTTGACGCATGTGGTCTCGGAGGAAACAGGCGCGGTTGAACGTCTTCTCGCAGTGGCTGCACGCAAAGGCCATGGGACGTTCCTTGGTGGGTCTCATTCCGGAGGGCGGTCCATGCTCATCGCTGTGGACCTTCAGATGGCTGTTCAGGTAGTCCGGACGAGCGAAGTCTTTCCCACACAGGTGGCAGACGTGGGATTTCTCTCCCGTGTGCAGCGCTGCGTGCTTCAGCATGTTAAACCTGACACTGAAGACTCTTCCACAAGTAGGGCAGGGGTACGTTTTGTTCCTCCCTCTGCCCGTCTTTTTCCTTTTTCCACTTGAGCTGGGACTCTCACTGGAGCTTTCAGGACTTGTCTCTGGTTCACTGGCTTCTCCCTCTGTAGGTTTTGTTGTGGACTTGTAGGTCAAGGCGTGGCAAACACGTCCATTTTGATATGAAGACTTAGGTTCAGTTAGTATCAACACTTCAGTGTCAAGCTGAGCTCCCTGTGTTTCCTGCAGATTGCCCTCAGGAAAGGCGTTCACAGTGGCCTCTGGATCTCTTTTCACATGACTGCCATCGATACTGACTGCACTGGCATCTTCTTCAGCTATGTCATGGTCATTCATGGGATCCATAAACCATCCAGAAAGTTCCGAAGGCACCTCATCTATGATGAGCTCTGATTTGACCTCAGTTTTAATGTCCAAAAGCTCAAAATCATTTGCAGCACTGCCCAGACTACATCCAGTCCATGTTGGATGTGGTTTCTGATCGGAAAAGTAAAACCTCGTGTCTGACTCTGTTTTGATAGCCACGGCCATGGAGAACAAGGTCTCTCCATCTGTGCTGCCCATGCTGTCCCACTCTTTTCTATTCTAATTATTTTAATATCAATTTCTGACACCTGACACTGAAGAAGGTTAAGGCAGAATTGTCTAAAGGGCAATAGGCCTACAATCAACAACCAGGAGTGCTGTTGGCTCTTTTATTTTCTATTGTTTCTTACGGAATAATCACCCAGTTATCTTTATTTTTGTTAGGATGAGCACTTTAGGCCCTACATAAAGTTTCTTGTTCTTTGATATGTCATGTGATCCAGTCGCATCTCAGTCTCCATCTCACACGTTTAGCTGGAAATGTGGCTGTTCTTCCTCATAAGTAGCGAGCATGCTCCAGCAAATGTCTAGGCCTACTTGGTGTGTGTCCTTGGTTTGGCCTTCTGATTGATGTCCTCTACAGCCTGCAGAAAGCCTGGAGAGTTTGCAAAAAAAGATAACAGTGATTGATTAGACAGGTCATTTGCTTGGCGATTTTAATACGTAATAGCATGTCTGACATTTCTGAGGCATAGTTTTGTAGTAATTCAATGAAGTATCATTATAATTATTATTAGGCTATAATTAGTATTACAGTATTATTACAGTTTTGGGTTGAGGTATCCTGTTCATGTGACAGTATGGGGCATGCATTCAAAGTTTCCTTCAATTCATACTATTGCCATACTAACAAAACTGTTTTGATAATGAATAATATATTAATAATATTCTCATAGTCATGCACCAAAAAAAGAAGCAATGTCAGTGCCTGTCCCTTAACATAAAAAACATAAACTAATAAACAAATTACAAGACAGTTTATCCATGTTATGAAGCAATAGGCCTACTAGTGGAGTCGTAGGCATGTGCATTTTTTCTCAGTCATTTCAAATTTGTGTTAAAGTTTGGTTTTCACTCCCAAGTTGAAGTTTAGGGTCTATAGAACAATTTGGGTTCGAGTGTCAAACACACAGATAACAAAATGGCCTGCGGAGGGCGCTCTAAAATATATAAACTGCTATAACTTTTTATTGGTTTAACCAAATTTAACATATGAGGTATGCATGGATTCAGCATTAAGAGGAGGAGCTGGTGAGCGAAGTATTTGGTTACCAGATTAAAGACACACTATGTCATAAACACACTTTTAGCCCATGGACAGCAAAATTCAGGGTTTTTTAAGATAAAGGGTGGAAATGCCCTCCAAGTTGCAATGAAACATCATTTATTGTTACAAGTTATTGTAAATTAAGCCTGGTATATCATTCAACTTGATTTGTTCAGAATATCCCTGAAGCACAAAGATACCTAGGATACATATACGCAAATATGGCTGCATAAAGCCTATGTGATATTTAGGACCCAACTTGAAACTTTGAGTTTATGAATTTAGGATCACGAGTACCAACTTTTTTCGATGATAATAATAAGACTGCATTTCGGGAGAAACAATGCTATTAGTATGCTTGCGGATAATGCACACACACACACACACAGAGCTGTTGTATACACACACAGAAACATGAGGGAAAGAGATAGAGGTGTGTGTGTGTGTGTGTGTGTGTGTGTGTGTGTGTGTGTGTGTGTGTGTGTGTGTGTGTGTGTGTGTGTGTGTGTGTGTTTTGCAAGTTGTCAGATGATATTGACACACAAATAGCACAAACCTGCTCTTCATGTCAAAGCTGAGATCACTTTTCTTGGTCAAATGGTACATATTCAGGCCTATGCGCTGAGCTGTTCACACATTTTTTTGTAAGTGAATGGGGTCACATCATGGATTTTAAAACTGCTCTCTTTGAAACATTTTTAAGAGTTGGCTTATGATCTTCACACAGTTTGTACTCAGAGCCAATACCTCTCTGACAATGCATTTACCTACAGGTAGTTGATACAAAAACCCCAGGACAGGTCTCTCACAGGACTCTAACTCTAACTGCCACAGTTTGTGACATTATCATCTTGACCATTCTACCATTCATTTCAATGAGGGGGAAAACAGAGAGAAAACTGAGGAAAAACAAGTCTGGTGAACAAATGAAAGGGGGTAGGCCAGCGAAAAATACTCCACCCTGAGACCTTTTCGAGCCGTTCGTTTTGGCACTCGAACCGTGTCTCTATCTCGAACGCTGCAACGATTCAAAGCTGCCGTACTAATGCATGCCGATTTCCATATGCCGAGGTGAATGGAAAAATGTAGAATAATAATAAACTGTTGATGAACAATTAATATGCTTTCCCGCAAGCATACTAAATAAACAGTTGGAGAACAATTATGCTTGCTGGGGGCAAGCAGAGGCCTTTGGCAAGCATACTAAATAATACTATAGGACTATTTCATACATGGTAGACACAATCATCTGCTCTGTGAACTGTCCATTTGTTACCAGCGTAGTTGACAGGAATGAAAACCGTTCTTATTATCTGCATTTGCCAGAAATGCCTGCCAATCTGGTAACAAATGAACAGTTCCCAGATTTGGACTACACTACCAAAGCAATGCATTTGCCAAAGATGTTTTCCAACTAGAGGTGAAGTGCAGCTGTACTAGTACTTGTACAAATAGACCTGCCAGATCTCGGTGCAAGTGCATGAAGTCAGAGTTAAAGTGCACACGTCTGTGCAAGTGCACATACAATTTCTAAGACTGACCACTGACTGTTTTTGCATCTGTACTCTGTCATAGTTATTGTAGAGTGGAGTATTGGAATGAATGTTAGCCCTATGGTCTTCTGTTTACTTTTTGAATGCAAGAAAAAAATATGTTCCCCATAGTATTTATCATCATCATCATCATCATCATTATTACTATTATTATTATTATTATTATTGATTTACTTTCTTCCAGATATAAAGTGTTTAAGTTGTGAATAAAATGATGGCTTGATTGAAAAAAAGTTGATGCTCATGATCCTAAATTCATAAACTCAAAGTTGCAAGTTGGGTCCTAAATATCACATAGGCTTTATGCAGCTATATTTGTGTATATGTATCCTAAGTATCTGTGTGCTTCAGGGATATTCTGAACAAATCAAGTTAAGTGATAACCCAGGCTTTATTTACAATAAATTGTAACAATAAATTATGTTTCATTGCAACTTGGAGGGCATTTCCACCCTTTATCTTAAAAAAGCCCGGATTTAGCTGTCCATTGGCTAAAAGTGTGTTTATTACATAGTGTGTCTTTAATCTGGTAACCAACTATTTAGCCCACCGGTTTCTCCTCGTCATGCTGAATCCATACATACCTCATATGTTACATTTGGTTTAACTAATCAAAAGTTATAGCAGTTTATATATTTTAGAGCGCCCCCCGCAGGCCATTTTGTTATCTGTGTGTTTGACACTCGAACTCAAATTGTTCTATAGACCCTAAACTTCAACTTGGAAGTGAAAACCAAACTTTAACATCAATTTGAAATGACTGTGCCTAATACGACCCCACTATACAGAACACCAAGAGTGGAAGAGGAGATTGTTTTTTCTGACAGTCTAAAAAAATCGAACGGGAAATAAAAAGAAAAACATCATTTTTCGTTCGTCATACAATAGCCTACTTTTTTGCTGTTAAGACACTCAATAATATAATAGGTAATCTTTCTTTTGTTAACTGAAACAAGTGCACTTAAGAGGTGCGCTAAACGCCACACAGTAGATCCTACGACCATGGTCCCCATTTTGCGCAGGAACGCCCATGATTGCGCATTGGCGGTTGTCTCCAAATTATGCTCGACAGTCTTTTTCTAGTTTCCGCAAAGTTTATCACCGTGTGATGATGACTATGCATACACACTCACTGTACATTCCTACACGAGACATGTGTCAGGAATTTAAGCCTACTTGACGGCTATAACCAATCATACTAGGCCGGGAACTTACTATTAGTTTGGCCCAGAGCTATAGAAAGACACAGATCAGGTTTGACGCATGCGGTCAGATGGGGACATTCGTTAGATGGGGGCATTCGTTTCCTAAACTCACCAAACAGCGCCTTCCTCTTTTCTGATCAGTGTCGTCGTCGAGCGCACATTTCATTATTCTCCGTTTGCCTAAATGCTCGTTAAGACCTACTGTTTTCTATAGGAGATATCAGGTACGAAATTAGGAGCATGTGTGTCGGTCCCGTTCCTATGCTGTATTCTATGAACTAGCCATCGGGTCATCTGGTTAGGGTCCTCAGGGCCATATGTCCCTGCCTTTCCGCTTGTCCTGCACCCGTAAAGAGTCTTCACACCCAGTAAGTGCTATATAAAAGTGCCCCACCCACACACTGGTCTCTGTCAATCAGTTTTGTAAACGATGTTGAAATGGGGGCCAGGCAACACTTAGGATAAACCTCTCTGAGAACACGATTAGTCTGACTATAAAAGTAATAACTGCATAAATAACATAAACTTTGCATAATGCAAACAAAATGTATGAGCCTATCTTGATATTGATATGTAGGCCTATGAGTCATTAAAATCTCATTGTCGTTTTTTGATTACATCATTTGCCATCAAAAAAACAAAACATGAGATTATCAATTTAAAGTCTTCATCTTCCACAACTCAACTGCCTGGGATGTTTGTTTAGTTCACACAAAGGAAGACAATGACTGGTGTAATGTATTGCTATATTTTATTGTTTTATTCCAGTCAGAGGACGAGAATTTTAAACAATGAGCTTACTTACAATTAAAAACATGTGAACAAAAAATAATCGGTTAATATGAGAGTATTTGTAGCAGCACATTCCTTAGCATTGTGTGGCTCCATGCTTGTTACAGTGTTATGGTATTCAGCATGCATGGGTGGATTAATGAACAGCCTAGTGGGCCCAGGTCCTGGTTATTAGGACCGTTAGCAGCATTGATGATAAGTAATATAAATCCTATATTAAAGAAAAAATGGGGGAAAAAAAGTAAACTGGAGATGAATACACTC
The DNA here is from genome assembly GCF_034702125.1 of Engraulis encrasicolus. Lineage (NCBI taxonomy): Eukaryota > Metazoa > Chordata > Actinopteri > Clupeiformes > Engraulidae > Engraulis > Engraulis encrasicolus. Next base: position 31,474,311 of record NC_085880.1, read on the forward strand.
ATAACCGATAACAAGAGAAACTTCTTTTGAAAAGTGTTACAAGGTTATATTGCTAGTTGGTTGACTGTGAGGATGAGATACACTGACTAGCCAAAAGAAAAGTGCACTCACTAATAAAATTTGCACACTCTATGTTGTTGGAATGCCTATAGCACACGTTTGCGGTCCCGTCCCAAGATTTATTTCCACCCAGTGTTGCTCTCATTTTTCACCAAGATCACATATTAATGATGACGTATCGGAATGCTGCACAAGGCCCGTCAGCACATCCCACAGATTCTCAATGAGGTTATGGTCTGGACTCTGTGATGGCCTATCGCTGAATGAAAACGATGTCACATGCTCCTTGACCCACCCCGCTGCTATAAGTTGCTTCTCATTGTCAAGAGAGACATCCTTATGGAAAAGATTGTTGAAAAGACGTTAGCCTGTTTGAAAAGGGTGAAATCATTGGCACTGGCAATCACTTCAACATTTGGGGGCTCTAGGTTCACCAACAGTATGTGGTCAAATGAGGTCAGTTGACTACCTGAATATAGTGAATGGCCAGGATTATTCCATCAGTGGGGTTTTCTTTGCTGATGACACAGGCAATTCCAACACTGCAATTCCCATTGGGGATTCATCAGGGAGCGTGATATTTTCACACACAGTTTTCATTCTACCGAGGCGTGGCTTCACTTTTTATTTGCATTTACCCCACCCATCTTTGAAGATGAACAGTTCTAACAGGGGTGATTTTAGAAATCACCTCAGACGTAGTTCTGAGCGTGCAACCCTAGTTCCACTGTGACATGTTGCCCGCTCTGTTACGTCATGTGCAAACATCAATCACCACAGACTTTAAAACTCACCATGGCTTTCCTACCGCCAATTTTTACAGTCCTTGCCCAAGGAATGAGTTGTCAAGGAATGGTGTTTTTTGTGCTGATATAGAATATAGAACTTTTTTTTAAAAATAGGCCAATTATTTATTTATTTTAAAACCAAAACAGGCCTGGCTATTATGTCACTATTTCGATAAAGCCATAGGAAGCTCCAAGCCTCTGTAAGAAGCAGTGGCGTGCACAGACATTTTGTGGGGCAAGTGCTGAAGCAGGGGTGTTAGGGGCATGCGGAACTTTCAACTGCCTTACTAGGCTATGCATTATATCGGTGCATAATTGTGACATGCATTTCATCATGAACATTTGTAAATTATTGTGTCAACATGTGGACCACAGTATATTGTGACAAAAAAAAACTTTTGAAAAGGGCATGTTTTTGTCCAGTAGGGCAAAGGGGCAGGTGCTTTAGCACCACACATCATCTCTATCTGGGCACACATGGTGAGAAGCCATTTAGACAGGAGAAATATAAACACGCACAATGCAAAAAAGTCTTCATAATGCACACAAATCAATTTGCAAGCATTAAATGTATTCCTTTTTTATTGCACATCAGTTTTCCTATGTGGGGTCTACTATAGAATCTTGGTTGCTAATGTGTTCGCCGTGACTGAATGAAGTAGCAATCGAGTGTTAAACAGTGTGGGTTTCCATAGCCTACACGTCACAGTAGCATACACACTGCCCACCACAGTCCAATCCTTAACCCAATTGAGAATCATTGGCACGTGCTGAAGGAGGCTATGGTCAGACTACTCTCATCAATGCAAAACTTTGTTGAAAACTGAACGGAACACCAGATGGAAATCAATCTTGCAGACACTAATCGAGCACAATGTCACAAGAAAAGCATGCCATAAAGATAAAGGTGTTTCAACAACACAGGGTGTGACCATGTTGTTAGTGGCATGTTTTTGTTTTGTTTTTTTGACCGGGCAGTGTATTTTAGAACACCACACGTGTGTGTGTGTGTGTGTGTGTGTGTGTGTGTGTGTGTGTGTGTGTGTGTGTGTGTGTGTGTGTGTGATAGTGAGAGAGAGAGTCTGTTTTTCCTGATGGTCTCTGCCTATGTGTGGATGAATCACAAAGGGATGGGTAGACTATTTATTGCTAATTTGCACATTTGTAAATTAACAAAAAATAGGTGAATTGCACCCAGCTTTAAAACAGTCTATCAATAGCAGTAATATGAATGCAGTTGCAAACATATGTACATCATTATGGATCAGTTGGGCTACATATTAAGGTAGGCCTTATATTATTCAAAATTCCATTCCCATTGAAATAACCTCAATTTGGAAGTAGACATTGACAGTGGGCATGTCATTCCTTTTCAATCCCAGCAGAGGCCGCCGGAGTACTACTATAGTCAAAACGCAGTGTTGACCAAGCAAGACGCACAATCATCCATCAATGTTTCCTTCTCACAAATTAATAACCAGCTTTATCTTCTCCCCATGAATTCAAAGTGGCTCATTTTATTAAATTAGTATACACCCCTCACATTTCTGCAGATTTTCTAACATGTCTTCAAGGGACAATATTAAAATGCACGTTGACACAATGAAAGCATACAACCTATATAAATATAGAGTATACTCTATGTTAAAATGCAGACTAAAGATATGGATTGCCGGAATCATGGTGTGTTTGAGGACATATAGATAAACAACTTTGACCCTCCTTTTGATATCTTCTTTGTTTTAATTTGACTTTGTGTGAAATACTACCATTTGTTAAAACCTGGAGACATCTACATATCTATAGGTCAATCTATATCAGTAGTTCTTAACCTGGGGTGCAGGCACCCCCTGGGGGTGCGGCAGAGACTTCAGGGGGTGCGCAAAATTTTGTTTGTGTTGAGGTTGTGACCAAAATTCTGCTAGCAAACATTATAATTAGGCCAAATCAAAACCAAATTAAAGCATCGTTTGGTCCCCATGTAAAGGTATTGAAGTATTGATTAATGTCTCAAGCAAGAATGATTGTAATGAATCACTTAAATCATATTTAGTGCGTATGCACGTGTATAAGTTTGGATTGGGGGTGCATGGCTTGTCTTGGGCACAGGTAAGGGGGTGCGTTAAGAAAAAAAGGTTAAGAACCACCGATCTATGATGTTAATCAATGTAGGAGACGTGCAACTCTGAGGACAACTATGAGTGTTCAAGTCATGGACTGCCCGTTTGTGCCTGACAAGTGATCTTTGATGTTTTTTTCCCCCAGTTGTATTGTTTCATGAGAATAATGATGCACTGTACAACTACATAATGAAAAATTTAAAAAAAAGTTTAAAAATATATATCCATTGAGTCAACTCAATCTAGGGTGGGTCTATGCAAAGGCGTTGCTTCGTGTGATACGTAAATCCCCCTTTCGACTTGTATTCCTTTTGGCAGTGTGGGCAGCTGTAAGATTTCCGCCCTTTTCGTACGCGCGCATATGGTTGTGCCTCTGTGCAATTCTTCAAGTGACAAGTCAGTCCCCATTTCGACCTGAATATCTTCGGGCAGTGCGGGCAGTTGTAGGGTGTCTGTCCCGTGTGCTTGAGCAGGTGTTTCTCCAGGATTTGCCGCCTGCTGAAGCGCTGCTGGCACACGTCGCACACATGCGGCTTCACGTCCGCGTGGCTCTTTAGGTGCACGAGGAGGTCTTGTCGCAGTTTGAAGGTCTTATGGCACTGGTCGCAGGAGAAAGGTCTCTCCTCTTTGTGCCTCTCCATGTGTATCCGCAACGAGTCAATGTTACTCAGTTTCTTTCCACATTTGGGGCACTCGCCTCCTTTTTTCTTGTCCTCACCCTCGCCCGTTGCACCACTGGTGTTGTGGATCCTGAGGTGTTTTTTCAGGTGGTCTGAGCGAGAGTAGCTTTTTCCGCACAAACGGCACACGTATGGCCTCTCTCCCGTGTGCAGGATTTCATGCTTGGTCAGGTTAGTCTTGAATGTGAACGTTTTGCCACAGGTGGTACAAGGGTAACATCCCTTGACATGCCCGGTGCTCTTCCCACAAGAGCTTTCATCTTCAGACTCATCTCCCCGTGTTTCCTGAAGACCGTCCTCATGGCAAGCATTAAAACCTGCCTCTACATTCCTCTCATCATCATCACTGTCATCAACACTGTCATCATCAGTCTCCTCTTTAGGTAGAACCTCACTGCCACCGATGGTGACTACACGGATCTCCTCTTTAGGTATATCATGGCTGGCTAGTGGATCCACCAGCCACCCTGCATGGTCTGAAGGCACATACTCTTCTAAGGTCATCTCTGACTTAATTTCCGTTTTAACATTTAAAACCTCAACTTTATCTTCAGCGCTGGCCAGACTATACACCGAACTTATAACAGGCTCCGATTTTATGGACATGGGCATGGGCATGGGTAACCCAGTCTCTGAATCTGTGCTAGCGGTGGCAGGCCACTCTTCCTCAAGCTTTACCTTATGTAGTGATGCTTGGGGTTCCCACTGCATTTCCTCAGCACTCTCCATTGTCTGTCTGTCAGACTGATCATATAGCTCAGCTGGTGATCTGCATGCCAACTGGCATCAGATGATGATCCATTGGTGGTTGTCTGCGTTTCGGCCTTCTGTGTGATGACTTAGCTCACTAAACACCTTCGGAGTCACTGTAAAGGAAACAATTAGTTAGACTCTTTTGCTCAAATCTATACATTATCCTAATGCCAGAGAGTATGCAAATTTGACGACATGTGGTCTTTGCTACTACCACTGCACTTGTTTGAGGCTGAGGTGTAAAATCCTAAATGACTGACAGTGAACAGTCCTGGGGGGTATTCCAAGAACATTGTTCAATGATAATCTAATCTAAATTTACCTACATGAAGCGGTAAACCCATTAATAGTTCCTGCAGGCGCATGGTAGCATTCTCTAACTTCAGATGATCCCATCATCTACTCTCATCATCAACACTCCACACACTTACCCTATTACATTTTGGTGACTATAAGGTTATAACGGAGTCTCTGCACTAAGAGGATAAGAAAATAACGACTCCAGGTTTATCGGATGATTTACCACTACCACAACTTAACCTGGCTCAAAACTGAACCAGCTAGTTGGAATACCGCCCTGTCATGTGCTCTCCACACAGGTGTTATATTCAGCTCATCAACCTGCCTTCAGGGATGTGTGGTATTAGGATCAGTATGTTGATTGAATTCACTGAAACAAAAATGAAGTCGGGTGTGGTCAGCTGGTTTGGGGGCCAAACGAATGCCTTTTTCCATCAACGAGATGATTCGCTTAAATGCGATGCGCATAAAGAAGTTTGTGCGATACATGTGTTGGAAAACCAACCGTACGTAAAGGCTTGTGTCATGTCTTTCAGAGTCGTATGTTAACCACTGGTTGATTTTCGTAACCTCGATAATAACCAGTGTTGTGTGATCTGGCTTCACTGAGCATAACGTGTCCTATGATTACGTGTCAGAGTTTAATAATACCATCAGCCATTTGGAGTAATTTAAACACATAGGCTACTGCAACATTACAATTCTCTGACCAAAACTCCTGAACTTGAACCTGCTAAAACTTTTCATGTGACACCAAGAACATTACGCGATTAAACGTTCACATCCTTTTCTCAACTCACCTTAACGAGAGTGCTTGTTCAAAGTTGCTCTAGCTCTTGGAAATAAAGTCTCTGACGTCTGGATGTTGTTTTAGTGTCAATTTGTTTGTTTAATTGCATGCTACATCAGCGATGCTGTGAACTTTCAGATAATAATTTCCTCGTGAGTTTCTTCCATTTAAAACTTACTAGACTACTACTAGCATACTGCCACCTATATACAGGGAGATGTATTGCATAATTCTTTCACAAAAAAGGAGATGGGTCAAAGAGGCATGCATACCAAATGAGTTCAAAGAATTTATTTTTAATAGCCAACAAAACATATGTAATCTGACAGTTGGGAAATAGTGTGCAAAAACTGAAAGAAAAAAAATCGGTGAAAATGTTTTGTTAGACTGTCATGAACAGAAAGTGCAGGGTTAGAGTTTCAGATAGCCTAAATCACTACATTGATATGCATGGTAATTATGCTACATCCATAGAGTTTTAACACATGTCTGACCCACATTAGCCTACAAAACCTCAAGTAAGGCTATACACTGCAGAGCCACAATCATACGTTCTCTGAGACATAAGTCGGAATGTGTTCATATGACAAAGAAACAGATAATTGGTAATATTAATGCTGTGTTGGAAGCAGTGTTAATTTTGTCAGCTTTTTTTGATTTAGTCGTAGTCTTAGTCACAATGACGAAAATCAATTTTAGTCTTAGTCATATTTTAGTCATTGCCATCCCAATTTAGTCTTAGTCTTTGTCTAAATGACGAAAATCAATTTTAGTCTTAGTCAATTTTTAGTCATTTTAGTCAACACTCTACATAATAGAACTTCTCCACACACTGCTTCTCTTTTGAACATATATCATTGACTGTACAGAATAAACTTTCTCCGCGCACTGCTACTCTTTTTAACATGTATCACACTGTGCAGAATGAAACTTCTTCACTGCTTCTCTTTTTCTCTATTGTATTTAACACCAGTGTTAATTTAGTCCGTTTTTTTTATTTAGTCTTAGTCTTAGTCACAATGACGATAATCAATTTTAGTTTTAGTCATATTTTAGTCATTGCCTTCGCAATTTAGTCTTAGTCTTAGTCTAAATGACGAAAATCAAAAAAGGGCTTTGACGAAATATTTTAGTCATAGTCATGGTTGACGAAATTAACACTGGTTCGAAGATTTAGCTACTACACATTTAAAATGGACAATTGCAGATATTTTTGTTCAGGATAACTCTCTGAAAGAAACAAAGTGATAGAGTGGTAGATGACTTCAAAATGTGTTAGCACAGTACAGTATTACATTAGTCATACATTTTGTCACCTTTCTGTCAACACAGGCTAAGGAGTGGCCGGAAATGTTTGAAGTCCTTGGCCTATGTATAAAGATTCACATTCCTCCAGGACATTCCATCCAAAAGGCACTTCATACATGTGGGGTTCAACTCATTATCAAACATATCATTTTACTTGTTGCCTTGTGATGCGAGGCAAGACATCATTGATATTAGAAGTTTTTTTCTCAAAACTTCACAAAAGCACAGTTCATAGATCATTTTCTCATTCGCAATCAGTATGTTGAATGGGGGGAAACAACATCTATGGGTTCTCGATGACGCAGGTTGAGGCAATCTGCACAGCACGCATGCCATGCATGCACACAACAAAATTACAGTGCATTCTCGTTTGGATTTTCGTGCTGCGCAGATATGCGTATGCGACATCTCAAACGAGGCCTATATTTCTGGGACACTGGAGGCGTGGCTGCAGGGCTGTTGACCACACCCTTCATCAGATGCCCATGAACACAGTAAGGGTTAGATGATTCAGTGTGATGATTCAAGTGGCATGCTATGTTTTAGGTTGGTTGAAAACACATTATTCATTGACAGGTTAAGGTTAGGAATGAGTTTTGCTGTAGGCACAGCATACAAACATGCCCGTAGTAGCCTAGTAGCCTAGCATCACCAAAACTAAAGGCACGTGATGACACCAGTGTTGCCAGATGTGTCTGATCAAATCCCGCCCAAAAGGTTCTAAAAAAAAATGCCAGAACGCGCTAAATTACGCCCAATTTCAACAAATTGCATTGATTTCTATGGGCACAAAACTGCAGAAAAAAACGCTAAATGGCCATTTTCTCCCATTTCTACCCGCAGACGGCCATCCCAAGCAGCCCAATTGGGCGGGTAACCGCAAAATCTGGCAACACTGGATGGCACTTGGTCATTATCCTTCCTTTGGCATGCCTCTTCCGCATGCCACATGCTACTAAATCTTCTAACCCCCTCTCCATGAACGTCCAATGACTGCTTTGACAAACTACTCTAATGCTGAAGACACTTCATTTTGGGTAAATGTGCTCCATTAGTAAAAATGCAAAATATTTCTTAAGGACACTCTCGGTAACACATAGCTAATGTTGTGCGCAATAAGCTCAATTCATTCATTCATTCATTCATTCATTCATTCATTCATCAGGAGAGGAGCTCATGGTTCACTATGGGGGGTGGACCTGTGGAGAGCCGTGTATCAAGTTTCTAGATCAGGGGTTCCCAATCTTTTCCAACTTTGGGCCCACTTGAAATTTTCACAAATGTCCGGGGCCCACCTCTGACCCAATAAACAATAAAACTCAAATAAATCAACAGCAACACACACAAAAATATGATTTTGATTTTTTGAAAATGATTTCTAGGCCCACTTGGAATACCTTCATGGCCCAACAGTAGGCCCAGCCCAGAGATTGAAAATCACTGTTGTAGATGATTTGGGCACGTAGATTTGGCCAAAGGGAAAGTGGGCCCCTGTGTAGCCTAGGGCCCAGACCGACTGCTCCCTTGCCCCCTGCTCACTCTGCTTATGTCATTCATTCGTTCATTCATTCATTCATTCATTCATTCATTCATTCATTCATTCATTCATTCATTCATTTTGTTTGCCTTCCCTTCATTTCCTCTGGCCTAGCTGGCTCTTGTACTGCATGTGAGCTTCTATAATCTCCTTGACAACGGAGGGGTCATCCAGAGTGGAGACGTCTCCCAGGTTCTCGGTCTCCTCCATGGCAACCTTGCGAAGAATCCTCCTCATGATCTTCCCTGAGCGTGTCTTTGGTAGTCTCTTCACTATCTGTTGATAAATACAGCAGATACGTATGTACAGTTATGACATTGCTCAAACAGAAGAATAAGGGTGAATCTCATTGCCTTTGTATTGAGACGACAGATGAAAGAAGACTCTGTAATTTCATTCCTCCCATATAAAGGAGGCACATACTATTTGTGACAATGTGTTAGGGACTCTTTTCAGTCATGCAACACAGACTTTGCAGGATACAAGAGACGCACTGTCAGCGGGGGGTGGCGGCAGATTACGGACAATTCAGTCTGGGTGAAGCATACAGGGTTGTGTTTGTCTATTGTGTCTTTTTGCTTTTGTAACTGTTTGAGACGTACTGAAAATGGCACAGAACAATTCTCTGAAAGGACAACACATACTCTATCTATGCTGCACATGGCTACATAGGTTAGGTTTAGATATGCTTTGTGTTGCAGCATCTGCTCTTACCAGGAAGTGTTCAGGAATGGCATATTTGGCAATTTTGGTGGCCACCAGGTCTTTCAGATCTTTCACAACAGACGAATGGTCCACACCATCACTCTCTTTCAGGACAACAAAAGCAAAAGGCACTGGGGAAAAGGGGGAAAAAGCAAGAATAATCAAATCTTTAAACAAGAAGAGTACAGATAAGCTACATACATACCAACATACAATATGCAAAATACATATACATGAAGAAATGTATTGTTTTACAAATGTATGATAGATTTTTAATACACTTTGGTCACTTAGTATGATTGGTTTTAATTTGTCATAGTCTTGATGGAATTAGGTCAGCAAGAAAGGGTTGTTGGGTGTAACTGCTATACATTCATAATGCCACCAGATGGTGCTATAAGGCAAAAGAATATCTCCAACAGGAAAATGGTCTAAGGATTTGGCAGGTTAATTCTTTCAAGTTGTGTTCGGGCCGACAGAGAACCAATTCCTGGCAACGCGGACATCATCAGGGTAACAAATCGTCATGTACGGAAAAGTTCAGAACCCGGTATGAACGTGCCGGTGGTTCCCAGGTAAGCACTTCAGTTCCGGATGTAACTGGTGCAGGAATGGGCATGGGTACCGTTCTGGTCAGCCAGAAAACAGTATCATTCCATTTCCTGGTATGCTTAGGGATACAACATTGTCATTGTCCTTGAAATATCATAAGTGGGTCAATAATTGATCAGAGGGAATTCGGTGCATTTTGGCAGACACAAATAGTAGCACTGGTCAATCATTCAAAGACAATGAATCATACCCAAGTTTTATACCTTTTTTATATTTTCTTGTTTATTATGGAAAAAAATAAAACTACATATAAAGAAAAAGTTATAACCTGAGTGTGATCCATTATCTCTTCAGCTGACCCCGTCTTTGAGCCGCACCGAAAAAGGCAGTGCATGGCGTTGGAGTAGTATATTGTATGCAGTGTTCAATCATTCACCAGGAGGAAGGCCCATAACTGATAGAGCATAGCTGAGGTGCTATGGGCCGGCGATAAGACCCTTTGTTAAGGTCAGAGGAAGATCATCTCCATGAGAATAGCTCAGTGACGGGTGGAGTTAAACGCATGGACGGCATCACAAGGCCAACAAACTCAGCAGAATAGAAATATCTAACGAGACGGCTACCTCACATTCAGGTCATTTGTTATACTGTCACATATAGTGGCACTTATATGTGGTCATCATAAACATCTAAGAAATGACATGACACCTTTGAATACACATAAACATAAACATCTAGGTAGATGTTTAAAACACATGATCCAACATACAGAATACTGTAGATGTAGATAGAGATCTAGATAGGGATGTACGGTATACATTAACATTTCTGATTACTGCTTCTGAGTCTGATGTCTGTCTGAAGCCCTTCATTATCATCCTGTGCAAAGTACGTATGTTGTCCAAATTTCGCCTGCATTTGCTATCATATGGGTCCAGTATCCATTCAACTTCAACATGGGACGTGAATGTCCCATTATACAATACTGTGAGTGTGCTCTGAGCCCTTACCTTCTCCCTTGATATCATGCGGAGTGCCAATGACTGCTGTTTCAGGCACTTCAGGATGTTCATCCTATTGTGAAAATAAAAGACATGTGTGTCTTAACACAGTGTGTGTGTGTGTGTGTGTGTGTGTGTGTGTGTGTGTGTGTGTGTGTGTGTGTGTGTGTGTGTGTGTGTGTGTGTGTGTGTGCGTGGGTGTGGGTGTGGGTGTGGGTGTGTGTGTACATATTTGATTTTTACTGGTTCAGGAATACAGTATGCTTGCTGTGTGCCTTAAATTGTGCATGCGATCGAGTGCACATACTTGCTTCAGGACAACCGGAGCCCTCTGCATGATACTGGAGGTATCATCTAGGGGGCAGATGGCCAACAAGGCTCTCATTCATGTTTTCCTAGCCTGGTGAACCAGCGCCACCCGCTGAACGGCAAAATGTTTTGTCTACGGGTGGGTCTGGCCTCGCATAATGATTCAATGAAGCCAGAATGCCATGAATCTGGCAAACCAATTACAACGCAAAGATGTGTTTTGAATCAAAGCGGGCAGGGTTTTGAGGGAAGGTTGTTCTCATCAACAATCTTCGGAATTTATTATGCATCGAGGCCAGACTAAATTAGACATCCACATTTAGTCTGGTTTATCAGGCTAATGTTTTCCTCCATTGTTTGACTCCACCGCAAACTCAACATCTCAAATCAACAAATTCAGAAGATCACCCCTCATGGTTTTGTCAACATTGCACGCATCCGCAACGCAATAACGCACGCATCCGCATACCTTGTGTGAGGTGTTTTCCCGCGTGAAAAAATTGACATAAACTTTGCATGGCAACGTGCTTGTGCACAAATTGTACACGCGCAGGTGTGCCTTATAGTGTGTGTGTGTGTGTGTGTGTGTGTGTGTGTGTGTGTGTGTGTGTGTGTGTGTGTGTGTGTGTGTGTGTGTGTGTGTGTGTGTGTGTGTGTGTGTGTGTGTGTGTGTGTGTGTGTGTGTGTGTGTGTGTGTGTGTGTGTGTGTTCATACAATAGCCAACTCCAGTGCATGTCCCTACTCACCAGGGCGTCCTCTATCTCGGCGGTGCCCAGGCGATGGCCACTGATGTTGATGACGTCATCCATGCGGCCGGTGATCTGGTAGTAGCCATCAGCTGAGCGGTACGCGCCGTCTCCCGTGAAGTAATAACCTACACAACACATCACACACACCAGACTACATATGTAATAAGTAATAACCTACACAACACATCACACACACCAGACTACATATGAAGTAATAACCTACACAACACATCACACACACCAGACTACATATGAAGTAATAACCTACACAACACACCAGACTACATATGAAGTAATAACCTATACAACACATTGCACATACAAACTCTATATGAAGTAATAACCTACACAACAGATCACACACACCAGACTACATATGAAGTAATAGCCTATACAACACATTGCACATACAAACTCTATATGAAGTAATAACCTACACAACAGATCACACACACCAGACTACATATGAAGTAATAACCTACACAACACATCACACACACAAACTCTATATGAAGTAATGACCTACACAACACATCACACACACCAGACTACATATGAAGTAATAACCTACACAACACACATCACACACACCAGACTACATATGAAGTAATAACCTACACAACACATCACACACACCAGACTACATATGAAGTAATAACCTACACAACACATCACACACACCAGACTACATATGAAGTAATAACCTACACAACACATCACACACACCAGACTACATATGAAGTAATAACCTACACAACACACATCACACACACCAGACTACATATGAAGTAATAACCTACACAACACATCACACACACCAGACTACATATGAAGTAATAACCTACACAACACATCACACACACCAGACTACATATGAAGTAATAACCTACACAACACATCACACACACCAGACTACATATGAAGTAATAACCTACACAACACATCACACACACCAGACTACATATGAAGTAATAACCTACACAACACATCACACACACCAGACTACATATGAAGTAATACCCTACACAACACACATCACACACACCAGACTACATATGAAGTAATAACCTACACAACAGATCACACACACCAGACTACATATGAAGTAATAGCCTATACAACACAGCACACACACAAACTCTATATGAAGTAATAGCCTACACAACACATCACATATAAAAACTCTACATGAAGTAATAACCTACACAACACATCGCACATACAAACTCTATATGAAGTAATAGCCTACACAACACATCACACACAGAGACTCCATAATAACCTACATAAGGCATCACACACACAAACTACATATTAAGTAGTAACCTACACAAGACATCACACACCAACTCTAAGTAAGAATCCCCAGAGCACATAAATCAACGTATGACTCCATGGGCCCCTGTGCCAGACAACAAGTAATGACCCCCTCCAAGGGTGTTACTAGTTTACAAAAAGATTTGCGATTTCAGTTCAGATGTTTGAGACCCTATGTTGTTTGGATTTTGGAGGTTTGCCCACAGAGAAAAAGTGGAAAATACAGTTGTAATAAGTTTTGATTTTATCGTAATGTGAGAATGGAGCGTGAAAATTCAAGGCCCCCTTGGTTCTTGGGCCCCTGGGCCTGGGCCCGGTAGGCCTAAGCAGAAATCTATCCTTATTCACACACATAAACTCCATATGAAGTAATACCGGTAACCTGAACAAGACGCTGCTCTCACAAACTGCATAGTAATAGCCTATATATGGATATCACTGCACAAAGCCATTATTCATGTGTGTCAATACTTTCCAAAGCAGAAATAGTAATAGTGGAAGTAGTTGCATCAGTAGACGCTGCATTTCTACGATACAATTCAAAGTTGCAGACCACTCACCGGGATAGGGTTTGAAGTACGCATCCACAAATCTGTCATGATCTCCGAATATAGTTCTGGCCATCCCAGGCCAGGGCTGGCTAAGACAAAGTGCTCCGGTTACGTCATCTCCTATGATTTTCTCTCCCTATGAGGAAATGAAATAAAAACACATTTAATTTCAGATGTATGGAGGAGGCAATAACAAAAATTATATAATAAAAAAATAATTTAATTAAATATATAACTTATTTTACTTTAAATATAAACATTATATTTTTTAAGATTATATAATTACTAATTAAGTTGTTGAACAAGTAAGACTATAGCTTTTGGGTATTTATGTACTGTACAATGTCCGCCAAACAAGAACAGCAATTAAAAACAAAAAGCCAAAGTCAACAGGCAGACAGAGAGGTAGAGAGAAAGCCGAGGCAAGGCGCTGGTGCGGACAACAGCGGAGAGTTAGCAACAGCCTGCCAGGGTCAAAGAGTGAAATGGGTACAGTGACCACAACGCTCGCAAAGCCGACAAAATCTGGTAATCGGGAAGAAAGCAGACAGGCCCGTTTTAATTGCAAAGTGAAAGAAAGGGGGCTGTGGAAAGCGAAGGCAGGGTGAGAGGGGGGGGGGGGGTACCCTGAGAGCCTGAAGAGGGATTGGGGGGGGTAGTAGGGGCATAGAGCAGATGTCATGACAGGTCAAGTCAATTAAGTGAATAGCCACAGCAGAGAGAGAGAGGGCCGCAGCACAGATTAACTGACTGGCACTAGCAGACAAATCCGGCCAGCAGCAGTGAAAAAGAATGGCCACAAGCAGCTAAGACTCTAAAGGGGGTGGTTGACATGACTTATGGGCAGTTTTATAGCCGGCGCTGCCCTTAAAGGTGACCAGCCATGGGCCTCACCCATACAGTTACAGCTTTATGGCTGTTGTCAAACGCGGGTTCAAAGTACAAGGCACAATCCAAATGATAACACAGATACACACAACAGATAGGGGTGTATAATGTAGATATAAAAATGTATTACAAAACATTACCATACTATTTTTAATTCTTGGTCTATTTTTAATTGCATTATTACTCTAATTGCTATTATCAGTGGCAGTACTGGTGGTAATCGGCTGCTGGTATTGTTTTCGGTGGTTGGCAGTTACAGTTGGTGGTGCGTTTCCACTGATTTTTAATTTGCCGCTCATTATGTATGCGGGATAATGACCAACTTCCATAATTAGCATTTAGTTGTAATTAACTATTCAGACATAAACATCCCACAGTCTCACATGCGCTAAAAACCAGGTCAGATTTTAACTGACAAACGTCTGAGCTAGGCAGTGCTAGACAGACTGAGACAAACATCCACTACATGATCCTTAAGTTGGTAAGTCTTTAATTCAACATCACAGGTGTCATTAACTGCCACATACCGATTTGAGCGAAAAATATCAGCCGTCTCCAGTGTAAGTGATATTGCCTGACATATAGCTATTAACAGACTAAATTCTACCTTTTAACACCGTCATACTTCATGTCGAGCATGAACATTCTCATAGTACAAGTCTTGTTATTGAAAAGCCAATGTGTCCATACTACAATAAATAAATATGAAATGCCAATGTATTAATGCAATAGCATGCATGCATAATAATACCACACAAGCATCCAGTGAGCCACCAGACAGACCTGTCATGTATTGTGTTGTCGTGTTGGGACATATGACCCTGTCTATCACTGGTTCACTAATCTACCCCCAAAAACCCTCACTGATCACGCTCACTCGCACCCCACACCCCTCCCACACACGCACCAACTCCACACACTCCCGCATCCCGTGCACACCCTGCTTACTCTCAACCCATCACGCACACACACACACACGCGCGCCCCAGAGCACGCACGCACACACACACACACACACACACGTACCCGCGCCCCAGAGCAGTTGGCACAGGCCAGCATATGGCCGCCACTCTCTTCTCCTCTCCTCTCCTCACACCGCACGCCACTTGAGGAGGGAGATTAGTAGGAGCTGTTGATCAACTGGCCTCATTTTAATAAAGGCTCCTTAACTTGCCCCTCTGTACACCCCTCCGCATCCCCCCCACCTCACTCCATCATCCTAATCCCAATCCAAACAGCTTTCATGAACTCCCAACCCCCAAACCACCCGCACCCGCACCCGCACACACACACACACGCATGCACGCACGCACGCACGCACACACACACACACACACACACACACACACACACACACACACACACACACGACCATACTGAGTCCTCTTCAATCCACCAGCCATCCCCCGCCGCCACCTCCAATCCAAGCTAAGTGATCATAACCACCCAGCCACCCAACCCCCGTAACCCTCCTGAGCTCCCTCCGACGCGCCCCCATGCACCCCACTTTCAATCCCCGCACAGCGATGATCACACCCACCCCCACCCCCACCACCACCCCCACACCAAACCCTACTGTGCAC
Source organism: Engraulis encrasicolus (assembly GCF_034702125.1). Taxonomy (NCBI): domain Eukaryota; kingdom Metazoa; phylum Chordata; class Actinopteri; order Clupeiformes; family Engraulidae; genus Engraulis; species Engraulis encrasicolus. The sequence goes on from NC_085880.1 coordinate 31,490,303, forward strand.
CCCACCATGCACCCCATGCACCCCACTTTCAATCCCAGGACCTCTACCCTGCAAAACCCTACTGAGCTCTCTCCAACCCCCTACTCACTCAATCCCAACTCTGGTATTCTAGGCCCCCCACCACACACATACACAAACACACACACACGCACACACACACACACACACACACACACACACACACACACACACACACACACACACACACACACACACACACACACACGCACACGCACACACGCACACAATCCCAACCTCCAGTGATCACCCCCACAGCCTGCTATGCATTCATAACAACCTCCCCTCAAACCTCTGAAGCATACTATTCAAGCCTTGTTTCATTGGTGGGGGTGGGGAGCCAACAATAACTGCCCCCCCCATGCTTTTAGGACCATTATGGGCTTGCAACCCAAGTAATTGGTTTGGAATTTGGAGAGTTTGAGGAAGTTTGTTTCAACTTCTGCAAGGCGAGTGTCCTGAGGAAAGGCATTACATTCAGACCTATTAACAAGAGATTTGATTTGGTTTGATCAGTAACTGCTGAAGAGGTGACGCCAGAGAGTGCTGACAGAGAATCTAAGACCTTTTGTGATGAATTATAAGACAAAGGAAATAGAACTCTGAGTATGTATGAGCATTCCGACTGTCACTGCAGATGGACAACAAGATGACAATGTATGAGCATTCTAAAGTGGGTCGCTAGGAGACCAGAGTATTGTGTGCATGAGTTCCGAGCTATGTGGCGTCTGTCACCTTCTCCCCCATGAGTGCGGGCTCGATGCCAAAGAAGGGTCTCATCGCCATTGCAGGCCGGATCTCAGCTCCTTCCTCCGCAGGCCGAGGTGCAATGCACACGCCACCCGTCTCTGGAAAGAAGGAAACAAGGACACTGTGTTTTAGGAGTTAAACAACGAGGAAAAGTTTAAAAAGTTCAGTCTATCTGCATCCATTTTCCATTATAGTCTGGGCATACATACAGCAATTTTCCTTGAGAACACTGCTCCATAACACGGCTGATCACTGCATATGTGTGTGTGTTTGTGTGTGTGTATGTGTGTGTGTGTTTGTGTGTGTTTGTTTGAGTGTGTGTGTGTGCGTGCGCGTCCGTATGTGCATGCCTGTCTCCGTGTATGCATGCGTGTGTGTGCATGTGTGCTCTCGATGTTGTGTGTGTGCTCCTCTGTGTGTTTAAGGAGAATCCGCATGAAAGTGTTATTCGTTTTGAGGACAAAGGCCGTAACCTCCCAGACTCCCTGCTGCTTGGGCCCCTGGAGGATTACCCACAGCCATACACATCCTCTCAATAGTAACCTACAGGGGATGTGGTTAGGAGTGGTTAAAACCAGCTGATTGTAATGCAATGTGTCTTGGTCATTGCCATTCAGGTACGAACACATTTATAACGCTGTGTCTTAATTGGATTTATACTTTTATTGTGACTGAATTTACAAATCTTTACCGGTCTGCCACCAAGTGTCCACCAGGGGGCATCGTCCGTCTCCCACCACGTTGAAGAACCAATCCCAGGCCTCGTGGTTGATGGGCTCTCCAACTGCAGATTACAGTCACAAAGTATAATGATCATTCAGAATAAACCAAAGCAATGACCTAGTTCATATGGGTATAAACCAGAGCAATGTCCTTGTCAACATGATGTTACCATGGACACAGTGCAAGGAGGTCATTAAACGATCAGAAACTCCACCTCCAGTGAACTATCAAGTGGTTTGTATAGTTCTAAGGGTTCACAGCTGCAAATTCTGAGCAACTCTATACCAACTTTTGCTCAGTTGTGAAATCGTAAATGCAATGATTCATATCATGTTAATTACATGTGAATTTAACAACCTGCGTTGGTTGCCCGCTAGCATTCTTCTACCTCTCGCTCCAGCCAAGAAAACTTTGGCCTGCCTCAACGTGGTTCACAAAACACACACACACAAAAAGATTGTGGCTGGCTGGCTAAAAAGAGAGAGAAACCTGGCCAGCTCTGAGTTCTCAAAACACACACTAATTAAGCTCTGACCCGGCCGACCCAGTTTGCAGTTGCACCAAACTCCCATAGCCGTTGTTCAGTTCAGCGTAGCAGAGCTCTCTCTCTCTCTCTCTCTCTCTCTCTCTCTCTCTCTCTCTCTCTCTCTCTCTCTCTCTCTCTCTCTCTCTCTCTCTCTCTCTCACACACACACACACACACATACACACACACACACACACACACACACACACACACACACACGCGCACAGCCACACTAGACTCATTAGGACCAGTTGCATGTCAAGGTGGATCTCGGATCAGAAAAACTAATCTCCCGGAACACTCATTAGAAAAGAACACGGTCACTTCACTTGTTCCGGAAGTAATGTCCATTCACTCCTCAGTCTCTGGCACAGATAAGAAGAGTTCTGGAGTGCAGTGGGAAGTGGGCACGCCCTGTGTGTCCAATATAATCCACTGTATATCATTTGATTGGCCAATAAACAGTAGCTGCTGTGTGAGGGCAGAGGAGATGTGGTGCAAGGTCCGACTGCGAGGACACTGCCTCCTCTTTTGCTCTTTTCTTCCCTGTCAGTCTATTTGTCTCTTTCTCTCTCTCTCTCCCTCTCACCATTTCACTCTATCTCTTGCTTTCTACCTCTCCAGTCCCCCCTACCCCTCTCTCTCTCTCTCTCTCTCTCTCTCTCTCTCTCTCTCTCTCTCTCTCTCTCTCTCTCTCTCTCTCTCTCTCTCTCTCTCTCTCTCTCTCTCTCTCTCTCTCTCACCTGATCCGAGTGTCTTGAGGGATGACCTGTCGTACTTCTTCACAAAGCTCTCGTCGTACTTGAGCAGCAGGCGAATAGCGGTGGGGGCTCCGTAGAACTGGTTGATGCCCAGACGCTGCACTGTCTCCCAGTAGCGACCTGCAGCAACAACATCAGACAAGCACATTAGACACATAACACACTTATTACATACTTACATCCTTACCAGCACATCAGACACTGTCTCATTGTAGCAGCCTTTGCAAGGACAACAGACAGGAATATCATTGCCCATTAATGATTTATTACCCATTGCTTATTACATATTTACAATTACAACCTTTAAAGATGTATCTGGTATTAACCCTTTGAGGAGAAAGGACTTTCCCCCCAATTTCACTCGAACATTCTACAGCTCCCATAGAACACTGTGTTAAAAAGGGGCATGAAAAGTGGAGCAGACACACTCACACCAGAGAGAGTAGAGAGAGAGAGGTTCCATTGGCCCATTGTTTCCTGGTTCTATTATGGCCCCCTTTGGCAGACCTAGGCAGACCTACAGACTGTTCTATTCATTGTAGGAGCATTATGACACGGCCCTTTAGGCAGACCGGAACCTGGTCGCGTTAGGGTCCCATAGAAACCTATTATGTTGGCATATCTCTATATAAAGAATCTCTGCTCACACTGTCGCCTAATAGTACAGTTCTTAACAGGGTGCTGAATCCCACATAAAACATAGATGAGTAAATGAAGCGAAGGACAGCACTCTTCAGATTTCTCTTTTCTTTATTCGCCTACAAATGTTTCAGGCAGAGCCCTTCCTCAGCGTGTAATGCCGATTGAATTTAATTTACTCAAAAAGGGGCATGAGACATGGGTCACAGACATGGCTCACAGACAGCCTAGAACCTTTCGCACAAAGGGAGAGGGGTAGGGGGAAAGGGGGGAACTAGGAGTGAAGATATGAATGCATTGAAGTCGAAGTGCTCCGAATGTGCTACTACACCTTTCATTATAGTGCCATTTCTTCATCTACTGTAGATAGGACATTTCCACGTTTCATTTGGTGCAACTATTTTTGGATTGGTTAACTAGCCATGCAAAGATGTTTAAATAGGGAACTCGTGGAACAATTGGTCGTTACTTCTAACTTAAGGCACCCAATGCTCCCCAAGGCAAAGCTGAGCCAAGCTAATGCTAACACATTTGTGCCATGCGCGTTGCTGATTGGGGCCACATACGAAGACGAGGCAGGTCAGGATGAACTCATCTCAGGTCAGAGAAGAACACACTTTATTATTGAAACACGGTGGAATGATCCTTTAACCCATTGATGCCTGATGTTGCGCTGCCCAACATTGGTCCTGGCACCTGGAGCTGCATTACACAACATTCAGGCTCATGAGATTTGAGACAACTTTATTAAAAATCTCTGTTTGTGTGAGATGAATGAACAGATTCTAATGGAAGATGAGAGTCTTAGCGCTTGAATGCAACTTAGAGCATGTTTTTATATGCTCCAGAAGCTGAGATATTTAGGTTTCTATAGGCTGAGGGCAGCTTTTCTCAAAAAGGGCTCAGGCACTCAGCACCCTTTTTTGCAGTTGCCTTGGGTTAAGTCACATTGATTCCAGAAGAAACTCCTTATCAGTCGCCCCTGCTGCTATTGCTGGTTACTAAGACACTGCCCCCAACCCACCTGACCTGTTGGGGTCAGAAACTGAACCTGTGACCGTTGAACTGCAAGTCCAATTCCTCAGACACTAGCAGCACATGGCTGGTCTATATATCATATGTCATGATGTCCTGAACAGGAGCTTTGTTGGAAACTTGGTTTATACTTTCTCTCATGTCTGTCTCGTCTTCACAGAGTCAAAGAAGGGTGCATTATAGTGCTTTATTTTTTCCATACCCATATTCAGGATGTAGCAAAGAAGATAAACGTCTATCACCCACCTATTAGGATGATTAAACCCAATCAGAGCTAAATAAATCAATTAATTACAAAAATGTTACATAAATAAAAATATCAAACTATAGATAATTAAAATAACTATAAACAAACTGTAATATAAAATGTAATTATGAACTATAACCAACCAAACAAACAAAGACACACTCTCACCTGGGTCTGGATAGACAGGAGTGCTCTCGAACAGCACGGTGGTGGCTCCGTTGCAGAGGGGCCCGTACACCACGTAGCTGTGGCCCGTTATCCAGCCGATGTCCGCCACGCAGCCAAACACATCGCCCGGCCGGTAGTCAAACACATACTGCAGAGACAAAACAAAAACACCTTGGGTCAGACTCTAAACCAGTGGTTCTCAACCTTTTTTTAACAAACACCCCTTTACCTCATCAAAAGCCAAATATCTGGCTGGTAGTCAAATACAAAACATAACACCTGTGTGAGAGTTAATGACACCCGATTTAAACTGGTAATGTTAACATTGACTTGTCATTATCAAGACAATCCAATCAAATAATCCAATCAAAATGTCCAATTATGTTTTTTATTGAATCTGATAGAATAGCAGAAGAGATTAACAGGAATAGCAATAGTTGGTAGATAGAGATGGGGTCGGAATGAGAGAATGAGGCCCTATTGTTAGGAGGCCTTTTCATAATTTCCATCCCCCATCCTAACCGGTCATAGTCCTCTGAAGGTCCATGTGAGGCTCTAGGGCCCAGGGCCGCTGTCAGCTTTGACTGGGCCTAGAACAAAATCAAATGAAAGGGCCCCCTTCTCAGTGCATACAATGTAATTGGGTCCCAATTTTGGGCCCCCCCTTTCCCTGGGCCTGGGACAACTGACCCCTTTGTCATCCCCTGCCAGTGGGCCTGCTGGGGCCCCTGAACTGACCTAATCTACCCACACTAAGTGGCACCCCTGGATGTAGGAAGCTGGATAGGTCTCTTAGTTCAGGGGCAACTAGTGGCTTGTGTATGTGTAGGTTTGTCTCTTTCAAAGTAGCCGGATGGCCTGACTAGGCTTACTGTACTGAATGCTAAAAGTCTGTCTGTCTGGCTACATGCCATAGGGTACAGTGAGCGCATTTGGGGGCCAGTGCAGAAACAAAGCGGCTTTTTGTTGTTGGTTGATTCCTAACGTGTGGCGTGCCAAACGAACAGCGTGAGGGGTGGGAAAGCTAATGTCTATTTTGTGATAATGAGGGGCTATCTGAGCGCCCCGTAAGCCACTTATAAATTAGCACGGCATCTGATTTGGATTTATGCGTTACATGTCGCGTGTTGCTGCATGGCAGTCAGCCATTGTAAACAAGCAGCATCATAGCTGTTATCATCATCATCATCATCAACATCATAAAGCTTTGAAACTGTAAATCCCACTCGCATGCTACGTACACCAACCCCCTAACACGAACCCATTCAGCACAGAGAGAACAGATGTTAGAGTTTGGCACAAAAACAAGCTAATTCTGTTTCCCAGAGCCACAAAGTCTTTCCCCATATGTTATATGGATGATGGACAAGGGTTCCCACAGCGTAAGGCCAGAGTTGCAATCCTCCAAACACACACACAACAGTTTAATTCGCTTAATTAGAGCACTAATCTTTATATTTTTTGGCACAGTTCATACTAATGATGTATGTCAGGGTGTTTAAACAGTTTACCAAAGCAACACGTTATGATCTGATAATTCCAAACAGATCAAAATATGTCTCTCATTTCCCCAGAGTCTCTCATTTCCCCAGAGTCAAATACAAACATGTTTACAACATGAATGGCAAGGCTGTGAAACATAACAACAATATATATCTTCAATATACAACAATATATATCTTCAATATATCAACAATATATATCTATCTAATATAGTCATCTTGTGACAACCATTTGTCCAAAGGTTGATAAACTGCAAAAACACATGTTCAAGAAAAAGAGTCGACTTCACAGGTAAAACATGACCTATGAAACAAGCAAAACAATCAATATCCAAGCTCTAAAAGGAAGTCAATTTCTTACCTACAACTATGCACTTGTGTGTAACTGCTGTGACCTCAATGAAAGATAATCCACACAGAGAGACCAGTGGATAAACTGACTTTTGTATGGTAACATTGAAATGAGGAGTGTTTTATTGCCTGACGGTGGTCAATGTATCTGTAATGTTTGTAAAAGTATAGTGAGGTTAAATCATAGTGTTAACTTGACTAACGCCGAACCCCAGGCAGACCCAAGGAATAGAAATAGCCAACACGCTGGAGGTCAGGCATAACACAAAGATCAGTCTCAGCACAGCTTAATTGGACTGGACACTGAACTGTACACACAGCAAAAATGAGGTGTCTCAATTACAGGGTAAACTGGTATAACTCCAGATGGAGTATTTAACACTGTGGAGAGTCAAATTACTGTAACAGTGGAATCAAAAGTCAGTGTGAAATTTTGCAGTGTTGATATTTACAAAACATTGAACAGAGTTCACTTTAAAATGTTACACTGACCAAAGTGTAAAAGTAACACTATTTTTGAGTCGTACCAAATCTTATCTGAAATGAAGTTGATTTCGACTCTTTATTAAGAACACAGGTATTTTTACTGTGTCTGAACTGACAGTATTTTAAATACTATAGCAGACCAACCGCAGCTCTGTCTGGCCTTGTATTGTCACAGGCCAGGAGAGCTGACCTGAGGGCTTCAAACCTGAGCTTGCAACCAACAGTACCTACTGAGTGAGACACACACACAGATAGCA
>NC_085880.1:31505265-31550265 GCF_034702125.1 Engraulis encrasicolus
TGCTTACTAGATCTACCTACACAGTAAATGTTGCGGTGTTAATTCAACACTTAGAGAGTTCATTTCAGTCCAAATGATTTCAAATTAACTCTTTAAGTGTTAAATGAGCACTGTAGAATTTACTGTGTACCTATCTATCGATCTATCGATCTATCGATCTATCTATCTACGGTATCTATCTATCTATCTATATATATATCTATCATACCCATCTGATTCCACTCTCTTCACTGTACACAGTCCTGTCACATTGTACATGTGGGTCCTTGCCCCCCCAACCCCTGCTATATTTGTCCTACTGGCTTAGAGGTCTCTGGGGAACAGTTCACATGTCGTCATAAATAGCCGTCCTAATGACAGCCTTTTTGTTTTGGGACAGTGCATTGTACCAGGCAGGACACGAGCTGCCACAAGCCACTATCAACTACCACTGCTTGACATTCCCCGTTAGATGTGAAATTCTCGGAAGTGAAGCTTATGTTGACACATACAACACTTATCACCACCCCTCCCCCAAGTACACACACACACACACACAAATACACACAGAGACACACACGCACGCATACACATGCACAGGTGCAGGCGCGCGCGCGCACACACACACACACACACACACACACACACACACACACACACACACACACACACACACACACACACACACACACACACACACACACACACCTCAAGGTGAAAGCCAAGTGCAGTGACCTGAATGAGAGTTCAAGTTCAAGTTTTAAGTTCCAAGACCTCTGCTGTATTGCCACCATACAGCGGCCTGCTTAACAACAACATTACACTAAACCAGCCACCAGGCCAGGTGCAAGCAGGAAGTATCACATTGGCAAAATGGCAAGTACAGAAAAAGCAAGAAGAAAGGGATTATAGTATACAGACAACGCGTATAATAATAACAAATGAAGTGTGTGTTGTGAATACAGTAAAAAGTAGGGTAAGTGTTGTGAATACAGTTTAAAAGTAGGGTAAATTATGCGCGCACATCTAGTAAAATAGGTGCTGGATCAAACAAACGTGAAAGAATAATCTGCACAGTGTTGCTGCTCACCGATTTATTAAACACAACATTTCGACCTCAGGCGGTCTTCGTCAGGCGTCAGGTTACTGCCCATCTCCTTAACCATTAAGAGAACGGCATGAATGCTTTAAGAAAGAGAGAGAGAGAGAGAGAGAGAGAGAGAGAGAGAGAGAGAGAGAGAGAGAGAGAGAGAGAGAGAGAGAGAGAGAGAGAGAGAAAAGCGGAGGGGAGCTTAGCACTACACACCATGCTACTTGGGATATGGGAAAACACTGGAGTAAGTAAGATGTGTTTTCTGCATGTGAGTGATTCTACGATTCGCCTGCGCTTTTGGCAAAAGCAAAATGTCAATTATCAGTATTTTTTTTCAACTAAATGACCTAGATGTTTACATACAACAAATGGCCAAGCTTAATCTTAAATCATTTGATAAATACTCTAATCAAAGCAAACATTTGCTTGATTATTTTGTCAACAGTGTTATGGACAAATACTATGTCATTTCAAACATAGGCCTATATAAAAATACTACAGAGTTGAAACAACATACGTTTGAAAGTGCTTATGTCCCTTAGCAATAATGTTGTCATTTATCTGTGCAACTGACATAGAAAATGTGATTGTTGAGCTTCATAAGTAGGATTTTATGATTCACTGTGATACAGACTGACACATTTTTCATTATAAATCCCTGTAACGTCTGATTTGAATTTAGTCACCCTCCTTACACAAGACTTCCTTCTCCAGAGATAATCCCTAGTGTCTGTTCATAGGATTTTTCCAACACATAAGGGATCAATAGCACAAAAACACTTTCAAAACAGTCAACTGTGTTACTCAACTGTGTTACGGTCAACAGTGCAGGGGAACAAGTCAGCACTTTTTTAGGAGAAAAAACAGAGCAGACAAACCCATCTCCCTAGAACACAAATTATTTTGTTTGTTTGTCTGTCAATATAGATATAAATTGGCAAAAACATACTCCTCCTCAACTGTCATAGTTAATTGTAACACCATTGACGGTAACACGGCTTGACATTTCAGCCATTTTTATGCTTTTGTGCTAACTGAGGACCTCAGAAGTTCCACCACAACACCTTAATCAATTCATGTATTTGTATGCTTTATCTGTGTTTTTCTACATGTGATGTCTAATTCAGATTCTTATGAATATGTTGATAACACAGTTGACAGGCAATTTTCCCGCTATGAGAACATGAAAAAGAATGTATTAAATTATGGAAGGATGGAGCTCAAAACGTACCAAAAAGTCTTCCCATATCCTGCCAAAGAGGTTATGACATCATGTGATGTTATTCGTATGGCCTAAGACCAAACCATTACTGATTTATGGAGGGGGTTTCAGACCGTGACACGGTTAACACAGGTTTCGTGGACACACACAAAATGGCAAATTTCATGTATAATAGAAAGGACAGTGGTCTTTCTGACAGCTTTGTCATATTGTGATGATTACTGTGAATCAACATTTGCAATCGTCTTGGGCAAAACAAGTTTCTTTACATGCTAATATGAAGACTGAATCTGACATTTGGAAAACAGGACGGCATGAAAACGCCCAAAACCAGTATATTCATTCTTGCTGAGGGAAATAATGCCATGTCTACACTTTCTGTATTATATGAAAGATAAATGTGTGCTAATATCATTGGATCATTGGATGCAGTTAATAGTTAGTGGAATTGGCAAATAAAATCCATGGACAAGCGCAGCCGAATCGTAGAATCACTCATGTGTAGTAAAAAAGGAAGTTGTCATTGTTGCTAAAAGCCATTATGCAAAGAAAAGAGTTTGAAAAGCCTGATAAACCCTAACCTCTGTGTTTGGGAAGCATGACGAAACTGGGTAATCCTGTGATTTCACAACAACTGACACAGTCCACTGTTCCTGCCATCCGCTATGTGCGGTGACACACATCTTTGCCCTTGGGGGTGAGGTAACGAGTGTAATTTCTTGGTTTGCTCGTCTGCGTGCTTCCCTGCTATACAACCTGCTGTGACAAGACTTGCGTTGGGTCATGACTCAGGTTATGTGCAGGCTAGACACACAGACACACACACGCACACATAGACACACAAACACCATGAACAACACATTAAAATATACCCTTTCTCCCTCCCTCCCTCCCTCCCTCGCTCCCTCGCTCTCTCTCTTTGATTCTTATCCACATGCACCCACAAACACAAACATACTAACACACCAGCACTACAAAAAAGCGGACTCGTCGTGCACACATACACACACGTGTGTGTGACATAATTGCTGTGAGCCTAAAACTATGCATGCAACTGCATGCGACCAAGTGCATATACTTGCTTCAGGAGGACTAGAGCACTTTGGGATGATACTGGAGGCATCGTCTGGGAGCAGAGAGCAAACAGGGATCTTATTAATGCTTCCCTCCATTGTTTGACTCTACCACAAATTCAACATGGAAGTTCGGGAGATTACCCCTCGCGGTTTTGTCAATAATATTGCACCCTACGCACATGTCTGCGTACGTTGTGACTGACTGGTGCTCTACCACACACAAAATTGACATAATTCGCATGGCAACACGTTCATGCACAACAAGTGCACACAGGTATTCTGCAGCAAGCATATCGCGGCCTAAAAGTGCATAAAAGTATTCTCCTTCATTTTCCGACACACAAGGACGGACGGACACACACACACACACACACACACACACACACACACACACACACACACACACACACACACACACACACACACACACACACACCATATGCATCACATAAATATGCTATCCTTCTGTCTCTCACTCATACACACAGACGCACACCCTCTCTCACTAACTCACCATCCTGTATCCTCCCTGCCAGTGCCTCTGAGCTGAAGCCTGCGAACACCACTGTGTGTACGGCCCCTATGCGGGCACAGGCCAGCATGGCCGCCACCGCCATGGGTGACACGGGCATGTAGATGGCCACTCGGTCCCCTCTCTGGATGCCATGGGTCTTCAGGGTGTTGGCCAGGCGGCACGTAGTCTCCAGCAACTCCCTGGGGACAGGAATGGTTCAATTAGTTAGACACCAATTAAGTGATAATAGATATCTATTAAGTAATTATATACACACTGTGAAAAAATACAGGGGTTTCATGGTTATTAACTGTAATCTTACAACAAAGTACTGTATTGTTGCATTGTGCGTTGTGTTTTACTGTAGAGGCATGTATTGCTTGGGGTAACAGTAAATTACTGTATTGTTACTGTATTATTTGTTCGATTACATATTCCAGGATTTCACAGCATTTAATCATTATTAAGTGATCGTTAACATTTGAAGTGAACTGCATTTGTGATGTATAACTGCAGTAAGTGGTATAATGTGTCCAACTGATCTTATACTAGAAGCTTCATAATGTGTCCCGTCCTGCTAGTGGAACACTGCAATAGTGGTTGGAAAGACTTCACTATCGCACAACTATGGCTTGCACAGGACCTATAGTAATACGTAATAACACATTTATAAGAGGGGCCTTACCAAAATATCAGCATTTGTGTAACTGCATTTAACAACAATAAATGCAGCAAGGCATTGGATATACAGTATATGGACCTTAACAAATAATGGGTGAATATTATTGAAAGTGAATGTGTAAATATGAAGGAATAACTGACTAAGCAGATGTGCACATCTTGATTTTAAAAATCTGCCATTCACTGCAGTTACAATGAACAGATAGAATGCCAAGGTTGTGTTACACAAATTGTGAAATTGTACTACAATCCGGGGGTTTGGATGTGTGTGTGTGAGAATGTACTCCCAATCAGTAAAGACTGTCAGTTTGCAAAGCATGCACATCCAAATCTAAAAGCACATGTTTGTTCTGCACTTTTGGTTTCGTTCAGAGCGCACGGCTCCCTAACTGAAGAACCCCCAAGTATCCTGTTTGTGCTCAAGTACAGGAAGCCCTTAAGTACTGTAGCATTTAACCCTTTATATGTCTGAGAGCCAGATAGTGGGGAGAACAGTCTGATCCGTAAACAACTATGATAAACACATTAAATGGCCCACAGCCCATGTCTAGAACTCTGTGCTCTTAAGAAGCATAGCTTGTACTTCTGCACAATGTCTTCTAAGCTTCAGCACGTCATAGCCTTGGGAACATGTAAACAACTGTGCATGGTGGTGCGTCTGCACACCACCAGTTAAAACATCAATTAAAAGACCCGGATGGTTCCAAAACATACCGATGTATTAAGAAAATATGACATGTATCCTAGTGTGTGGCACTAAAGTAGGTGCAAACTGACAGGGTGTGCAGAGTCTAGAAGTAGCCTACTCTTGCAGTGAAGAGGAATAACTGTATTGTACAAGGACATATAGCCTACAAATGTTGTAATTAGTTTGAGTAGCCTACATTTAGGCTACTCCTATAGGCCTATTGCAAGCACTAGCGCTAGTGCTTGAAATTCCAGTTGGTAGGTCACTCAGTCAGCACGGGTTTACCTGTAGGTCACTTTCACCTCCGTGCCTGGTTCATCTTTCTCCCACACCAGAGCTATTTTGTCGGGATGCCTTGCGACGTGGACATCCAGACAGTTCACTGAGGACCAAAATACCGCTTGGTGAATAGAGGAACCATAACAACACATTGCCTTTGTATACAACGTGAAAAAGTCTTTTCACTAGGTTGAACAAACCATCCTAACGTATTGTTCTTTCTTATAAGTTAACATTTTGTTAGCAAATGCCATTTGCAAAAGATGTAAAACAAATTGAAACACGAGTTGCGTGGGCATTGCATTGTGAGGGATATTGCTGCGCAAAATAACGGGTGTGGGTTTTTGGCTCAGAACATGGTTACATAATAAGAGAAGGAACGACTGGTTTTCTTATTACCAGAAACATTCAGCTGTCCTCCAAGGAACCAGTTGATTCGTCCTTGAGCAATATCACAATCCTTCACTTGTTCGAATGGTTTGGTCCATGTCAACCTTTCCTTAGCGATTGTTCCCCAAAATGTTTCAGAGTTCAGAGACAGCTCATACAACTCTGTGTGTGAGCGTCCAGCGAGATTGGAGCTCAAGTGCGGCAGTAACTCCTTGTTCTTCGCTCCTGTACTTGATAGTGTTCTTCTTAAGTGCACAACAGTTTTTCCAGGCGAAACCAGGATAGCCCTTTGGCAACAGTCTCTTCTGAAGGACACATTTCCTCTGTGAAGGAGGGATAAAATACTTGCAGAAGTCCTATGTGCGGCCATATTCCGTCTTGAGCGTGGGGACCGCTGTTTGGTCTGCGCTCTCGATTTTCCCCAGGTGGTGTTGGAGACAAGAGGGCAGGGATAAGTAAGCGAAAGTGCTCAAAAGCCCCAGTCCTTTGAACATCCTCATCTGTATCCTCCGCGCCTTCTGTGAGTGACTCAATATGTTGCGTAAGATAGGCAGAATAGACTTTTCTTCAGAAGGCCAGCTCACCAGTTGGTGTAGTTTGTAGGCTATGTAGCCTGCTCGTAAAAGTTTGTGGATATCAATCACATTCTCTTGTCAGACTGCTTGTGAGTAAGCTTAATGCAATGTTAGTATCACAGCTCGTATAAGAGATTGATTTCAAGTTTAGTGCACACCATGCTTTCAAAACCGGCTGTGAGGGTCCTTTTATGTGCGTTTTGTTTCCCCTGTGAGTAAGCTATAAATAAATGATGACACCCCTAGCCTTCACCGTGCAAAAGTTTTATGTGCAGGCTATGGTTAGAGTAATTCTCCCTTGTTGTTATAAAAACCTGACTGACTCTATAGTCAATACGTCATGATCATTAATAAAATACAGTCAGAGCGCAACCTGTTGCTTGGTACAATAAAAAAACTCAACTAAACGTGGCACAAAAGTTGTGTTTTTAATGCGTCTTGTTTGCAGAACTATAGTGTCGCCTAGTGGCGAAACCTCTGCGCTGTACTTTCGGTTTTGCTCTAGTTGAGCACACACTGTACTTTCTGTTCTAGTGAGCTTTTGAAACTTCATCTGCAAAAGTCAAAATGAGTGATTCATTGAACATGGTGTCGCCAAAAGCCAGATTCTGTGGATTTGTCATTTATACATTTATATTTATTTTAATCAATGCCTTCAATCAATCAATTACTTTGTATTAGCCTGTGAACTAATGTCTTGCAAACAATATCAAATGCAAACTTGGTATTCTGCAAGATGGGATACATTTCCTTCTCTCTCTCTCTCTCTCTCTCTCTCTCTCTCTCTCTCTCTCTCTGTGTGTGTGTGTGTGTGTGTGTGTGTGTGTGTGTGTGTGTGTGTGTGTGTGTGTGTGTGTGTGTGTGTGTGTGTGTGTGTGTGTGTGTGTGTGTGTGTTCGTATGCATTGTTGGCCAATGTCACAAACATTCAGAGGGATAAAGACTAATGGAAAGGCAATTTTTTAAAACATTCACCGCCTTACATCATCTGATATTAAATAGATTAAATATTGTTGTCTGAGGATATGGTTCAAAATACGCCTGGCCATTTAATGTAGTAATAAGGTACAGTGAATAGTAATGATAAAGCTTTATACATAATTTTACCATCACATAATTGTCATTTTGTGAGGGGTGAAGGGTGGTGCGGGGCGGTGATGACAACAGGGGAGGGGGAGAGGGGGGGGATGGAGGATTTGCTAGGTGTATTGTGATTTATGACATTTAATATATTAAATACTCCTCGTGCTGGCCTATCGCTCTGTCTGGAGTGGCTGTAATCTCACTCTGTATTTGTGTGCTCTCTTTAGTGGTAATCTCTTTTCTTTTATCCGTTTCAGAAAAAAATAATAATAGCATATTATTCGGACTATATTAAATCTAATTGTGTTTTAGATTGTTGTGGACGAGTGTCAGGCCTGTGTGCTCCTGGATCTGTTTTTTTGTGCATTGCGAAAAACAACAACATACTAGGCCTAGACTCAGGTGACTTCCTAAACTGGATTAAATCAATGTGATTATTGATTTACAGTTCTCTGTGCTCATCATACATTTAGACACTTCAATTGAATGATTCAATAAAAGAGTGGAAAGATTGGTGTGGGTGTGGGTGGGGGAGGGGGGAGAGAGATGTCTTCAGCAGGTGTATACGCAGGTGAAATGGTTAGGAAATGGAATTGGGTAAATGACATGGT
The DNA here is from genome assembly GCF_034702125.1 of Engraulis encrasicolus. Taxonomy (NCBI): domain Eukaryota; kingdom Metazoa; phylum Chordata; class Actinopteri; order Clupeiformes; family Engraulidae; genus Engraulis; species Engraulis encrasicolus. Next base: position 31,513,456 of record NC_085880.1, read on the forward strand.
AGTGTGGGTGTGTGCACACATGGTAGTGTATGTGTTTGTGCGCACCTGTGTGTGTGTGTGTGTGTGTGTGTGTGTGTGTGTGTGTGTGTGTGTGTGTGTGTGTGTGTGTGTGTGTGTGTGTGTGTGTGTGTGTGTGTGTGTGTGTGTGCGTGCATGCGTGCATGTGTGCGTGCGTGTGTATACACAGTATGCAAATGAGTTGCTGTGCCAGTGATAATAGGTCATATAGCTTATGCCTTCTCCATATAAGGCTCCATCTCTATATAATGCTTTTTTGCCATTAGCGTATAGGCCTCTATAACATCATACATTAATATAAACTTTTATCATCTGAACTGAACCATCATCAGCAGAAACATAACCATGCTATTAAAAAAAAGAGAATTAACATCCCGGCTACGGTCATAAGTATGCCAAAGAGCCGGAGTCAACATTGTCATTTGGAAATAAAACGAGATTAAATGCTGTGCAGGGCATTAGGGCACAGCCAACAGACTTGGGGCCAGAGAACAATTATATGATTTGAGGACCATTAAGTGGGAATTATGGCCGATTAGGCCAGGAGGGGTTTTAAAGATTAACGGCCACATCAAAAATAATAATAATAATAACCAAACTGATATGAATGTGTGTCTTATAAGGGGCCATAAAGTAAGTGGGCCAACGGTCATGCAGGCGTTTAGTGTATTTAATGGCAGTATAAAGCCACCACAATAGGGCTTATGGAAAGAGCAATGTGGATAATGGGTTGGAATGGCCTGTCAACAACATAACAAGTGCTCTGTCTGGTAAACAATACAAGTCAATGCAATTTGAGGGGGGGGAAACTATGTTTTGAAGGTGCAATAAAATTTGTTCTGGGTAAATATGAATATGAAATATGAAACAATAAAAAATTTGTTAATTTCAAATAAAAAATAAATATTCCACTGTTCTGACTAAGATTACACATTTACACTATGCATCCTTTCGTATTGTTTGCAACCTATGTCCTACTTTGTTGTTGATATTATTATGACAGTGTATGCCCTATTTAAGAATGAACACAGATATTCTAAATAGCTATGAGAGAAACTCTTTTCGTTATGCTTTTCAACTAAGGCGTTCAGTACTCCTTGTCGACGAACTAGAGTATTAGAACTGTTCCTGAATTCAATTCAAGTAATTTAACGATTAACATTTTAAAATATCATGGTAGTATCTTTGATGACCCAAGTCATTCAATTATTTCCCAACATCTATCTGGCCTTATAGGCGAATCTGAAAAGCTCACTTGTTCACAGTGCACTGTGTACTACACTAAGTAACATTTTGGCTATAGTCCTGATCTGCGGCATGTGCTTTACAGTTCTGTCTGCTACTTGGATGGTTCCTAGTTATTCTCAACAGGCTTTCCTATACAAGGATGCAACCTTCATCATCATAGATACTGTTGTAACCACTCACTCCTCACTGTAATGCTGCATCCTGGGTTTTGTGTCTTACATTGTTTTGCTTTTTACTGAGCTGTACTCAGCTCTTATTGGTTAGTTATTCACCAACAACACCTACAGTAGCAGAGTTAACAGTACATGGACTGTCTGGCTGTACTCCTTCCTACAATAAGATACACGAGCGTGCACACGCACACACGCACACACACACACACACAATAAAATGGATTGCATATATCTTTTATTTATCCATGTGTTTGGTTCATCCGTCTTCCTCTTGAGATTTGTACATCACATTCAGCATCACCACAGTTAAAGTGCTTTAGAACCAGGCTCACAGGCGAGCCCTTTTTTGTATTGAAGATTGTAGGTTTTGTCCACAAAACAACACAACTAAAACAGGTGGTAATAAATTAATACCCCCATTTCCCAATGAGTTTGAAAATAATAATAGGGGATATAATAATTACTTCACTTAACAACCACGTTCACATTGGGGAGTTAATGATCGTGGTGCCATTGAAAACACCCGTGTGGCTCCTTAAATACTAAATGATTGGAATAAAAGTAACTGAAAACAATAAACATCAAATTGCTGTTTTAAACAAAAAAGACTCCAACAATGACCATAAAAAACAAAAGACAAATATATTTCTACAAAGATGATGGATCATGGAGCATCTGCCCAGAGCTTTCAATAAATTAGTCCTCAGGTTGATATTGCTCTATTTGAGTCTCTTTTTTTAGGAATTCATTTGTGAACAGTTTTAACTGTCGTTTTCGGAGTCACTGTTGGATTGCGACCTTCCATAAGACTCGCTGCTGGTGTCATGTATCCGAGGTGAAGATTTCAAAGTGCTCTTGCTGTCCTGTTTCGAACTGCTGGATAGGTCAATAGCCATGTCCTCCATATCGTCCGCTGCACTGGCCCTGTTTGACCAGGACATGTCGCTGTCCTTCGCCTTTGCGTCCTCGCTGTAGGAATCCGAGTGAGTTGATTCAGGCGAGCCCGGAGACTTCTTTGTAATCTCCATCGACTTTTTGTGCATTCCTGTCGATGAACAAAGCGTTGTTTTGTTAGTTAAATAGTTACAGATCACGCATGAATTCAAATCTGCCAGCTTTTCACCAGACGCCTCAGCTATGTATTCATGGTTGAAATACATATTTGAGTCAAAAGTGTAAATAGGGTGAACAACCTGCAGGCTCACCTAGAAGCCAGGGAGCGCACGAGCCCATCATGCCGCTTTTGGCGGAGTTGATGATAGATTCCGGTAAGGGGATGGAATGGCGCACCATGGCACCGTACAGGCCGTACTCTGCCATCACGCTGCTGCGGCCCCAGCACTTTTCCCGCTTCCTCCACTTGGCGCGACGGTTTTGGAACCACACCTGTTTTAAAATACACACACACATTGTGTCATTATTGTGTTTGGACATTTGTCTGTGAATTAAAGGATTGCATTTCTCTTGATTGAGTGAGGATGGCTGGCGTGATTTCCTTGCAATTACCTGTATCCTGTCCTCTGGCAATTCTGTCTTCATTGCCAACATTTCCCGCGCGTAAACATCTGGGTAGTGCGCCTCTTGGAAAGCCTTCTCCAGCTCTTCCAGTTGATGGGATGTGAAAACGGTCCTACAGAACAATTTCAGAAAAAAAATCAATAAAAAATATTTCACATGAATTGCGGCATCGAATTTCGCTTTTTCCTAATTGGTGACAAAAACGGAAATACAGTAGTCATGGAAGAAACGTACCTGTGTCTCCTTTTCTTCCTTTTCTGAGAGTTTCCTGAGTTTTTGCCATCGTTTCTATCTCCAGACAGACACTCGTCATCTAGTGGGGGAAAAGAAAGAATTGGGAATTATAGTTCGGCTATGCATTTTGTGTCACTAATCTCTCACAGTGGAATTTTCAGTTAGGCCTATTAAAAAGTAGTAAAATATAGTTTCCTTCCTCAAATCTCAGACATTTTTACACACTGTTCAAATCTCTTCGAACACACTGATTTCCCCCAAATAAATTTGTTGTGTACGAATTTGTGAACTAGCGGAGGCCGATTTCAGCACCACTGGACAGCCCCTTGTCGTAAATCACATCGTAAATCACAGTGCGTAATCGTAAATGACTCTGATATGTACCGGAATAAGCGTCTCTCTGCTGCTCCAAGTTCTGCATGAAGTGACTCTCTGTCCTCGATTGAAGAAGGGGTATATGGCTTGGCAGAAAACACGGGGCTCCAGGTGGTTGTTGAGCCGCCAAACTGCAGAGGAATCCCAGGCCAAGAGGCAAGGAACCGCCGGCGAAAGAGAAGCCTCCCATCCCAGGGCTGGGACCCTCACTGTTGCCGCCACTTCCAGGCCCAGTCTGGTGGGGCTGAAGTTCTGATTCTAGACCCAGCAGGTCGGTGATGGCAAAGCCCTTAGATCTAAATCCCGAGGCGTTAAGTCTCGCTTTGTCGATCCCAAACGAGGGAGTCAGAATCTTGACTTTGGGTTTCTCGTCCGCGGCATCCTCTCGTCCGGTCATGGTGGTGGTCATCTGTCAAGCAAAGCCGACTTTCTCTTTCTCCCTAAAGCTCAAACGGATGATGCCGGGAAGAGCGTCAGTGGGACAATTTATCCTCGTCCCTCACAACTTCAGCGTCCAATCAGATGCGCTGGATGGGGGATGTCAACTAAGAGGAGGCGTTTCCCCCTTTTCAATCCCACGGGATTAATTGCCACCAATTTTCCTTTAAATCCGATAAGGATTTTCTTCCCTCTATTCGAATTGGTCCTAAGTAGTTTTTTTTCGCTCTAGATGGCAGATTTCACTTAGACAGTGCCCCCACGGATAAACAGCCATGTTCTGAATGTTAGGCCTATATATAGAGACGCAAAATGAAGACATTTTCTGGGCTTTTGCATGTTTCTATTTGATTCATAGACCTAACACAAAAAAATCCTTCAACAATATGCACATGTTATTCCTGTCGATAAATGAATTGTGAATTAAAGGACAAACACTTATAATGCATTTTCTTAATTATATGTTTTCCTGATAGACTATTATTTGCACACAATCATGCAAAATAAAAAGTCTGCACGAATTCAGTTAGGGGTTTTATGCATTATTGAAACCAAAGTCGTTCGTTTCTTTATTTTAACGCATAGGCTACGGAATTGTACACATTTTCAATCTTCCAAACTACTGATCGAATTACAACCATCCTCTTACAACTTACTTGCTCCGTTATTGGTCACTCAACGAGCGATGCAATGACCTAGCTAGGCCAACAACAATAAAGCACATAACTTTTTTCACTGTGCGTAAAGCGTTTGGTGCAATGCGCCTTTGAAATGTAAATAATCAGTGTCCAAAATGTTCCTTCCTCTCCTACTTGTTGCATATGTAGCCAAATCAATCAATTCAAGCAATATCATTTTTTTGCAGGCAAGGGAAATCAATATAGCCTATCAGCAGATTGATGGTTATTAACGAAAGAATCACAGAGAGATTGATGAAGGCTGGGCTTTATTATAGCCTACATTTTTTATCGTTTAATGGTGACTTTTGGCGCGACCCTGTATGCGTCTCCTAAGAAAGTCTGGCGGGCTATTTCCTTGACCCCCAGAGTGACACGTGTGCCCCGCGTGCGTACACTTTCTCCTAGACAGACAGCTCGGCGGGTGGAGATTCCCCTGAAGTAATTAAACTCGCTAATCCGACCTTCGGCCAAATTTCTTGCGAGACAGATATTAGGATAAAACCCAAATTGTTTTGACGTGTCCATCAAATCAGCTTTATTTTTCGGCGGTTCGTGAGGAAACCTGGGGTGCTACTGGAGAAAATGAAGCTCTTTAAGTGTAAAAGTAATTTGGAGAATTAGTATAGGTGCAAGTGGTGGCTTCATCGGATTGGGTTGGGGTGAGGGGGCACCTGTGGACGTCTAATGTTGGAGACCGTCTCCACGCACTCATTAAATAGGACACAATACTAACATCATGATCATCTCCCTGGAATTGAATTTTGGGAAACGTTTGACAGAAGATAATTAAATGAAATTAATTAATTCGTTTGCACCTTGCTTTAGTTAAACCCATCTGCTTTTAGGACATATGTCTCCTTGGACAATATGATGCATGAATGCGGGATGCCCTGTTGCGCATTTATTTCAGGTTAAACTCCGATAAAAGCATTCTTAAGATTCACTTGTTTTTATTATTTAAAATACATTTAGACATGCATGTAATAATCAATCCGATTGGTCATGTTGTCCAGGACATAATGCATATTCTTATTTGTATACATGATAAACCCTATAGTCTAATTAGGTCAATATATTTTTCTTTTTTTTTATCTAGGCCAGTAGGCCTATTTTAGTTGTTAAAGTGCATATACTTACAAACAATACTTCATGGTCTATTGGTGCTGATGTATTCACACAGGGGCATTAGGCCTATTGAAGATATACAGTAAGCTATGTGTGTGTTGAGGCACATGCAAATGTATGTTGATGTTGCTGGGCTTTTTTTTTTCTTTTTAAAAAATTAAATAGGCCTAAAAATATTGGGCCTTGACTGAGATACAGACACCACTTTCCATCACAAATCAAATAGTCTGTCTGATGGACATGAATCACCAGGCTACATTGCCTATTTGGAATAAAAAGCATAATTCCATGTGTAGACACCTGTGATGAAAAAAGATACAATCATGTTCCTTTTTAAACGTAAGTAAACCGGTAAAAAAAATTATGTTATTTTAAGGGCCAGATTACAAGGCAGGGATTCATGGTGTCATCAGATGAGATTATCTGGGATTAAACTAATCAGTAAATGTTTCTCTGCTCATTATTTTCCAGAGAAGATTTCCAGTCAATTTCCCGGCCATCCAAGATTATTAATCTCTTAAGGAGTAAAACGGCAAAAATCGCTTTTTGCTCTAATTTTCCACCCCGATATGACCTGCGGGCACATGGGAAGCAGTTTGACCAATACGCAAGCCCACGTGCCCCAGTTCTAAGGTGGATCTGACCAACAGGAGATGGAGAGAATTGCATACAGGAGGTTACTGACAACCATTACACAAAGTGGAGAACCATGTATGCAGCATTCAAATCATATTGAGCCATTTTATTTGTAGGCTTTGACATCCAATCATTATAACCTGCTCCACAAAGAAGAACTACTATAGTGCTGCTGTGGACTATATACTATAGTCACTATAGTATACTATAATAGTTCTGCTTTAGTGTCCAATCAGCACTACGCCCACTATACCGCAATCCAACCAGAAGCGGCTGACCATTTCAGAGCTGGAGAACAACTTTACAAAGAAATAAAGAATAACTGCATTCTGAATAATTAGGAACCACAGAAGCAGAGTTACCGGTGAGCCACAACATGAAATGATATAAACAGAAGCAGAACAATCCACTGAGACATGCAACCAATTGATTTGGGAACAGGGAAACCACGGCATGCAGGGATACATTCACCAGTACACCATGATGGGTAAGAGGTTATAGGAGTCAGATTAGGGTGTTAGGGTGTCAGATTGTAACCCAAAGGTTGTCGGTTCGATGCCCGACCCGCTGGGGGGGAGTAATAATTAATCAGTGCTCTTCCCCATACTCCTCCATTACTGAGGTACCCTGAGCATGGTATCTTGCCGTCGCACTGCTCTACTGGGGTGCCGTTTAGGGCTACCCCCTTGCATGGATGAGTCATAAATGAAATTTTGTCGTCCGCAGTGAGCACTGTGTGCTGTTGAGTGCTGTGTCACAATGAAAATGGGAATTTCCCAGGTGGGCTTCAACTTACGTAAATAAAAGATTGCTCATTTAGTTCCTGACACTTCCAGGGGGACGGGAGGAGTAAATAATCAGTGCTGTCCCCCATCCAACTCCATGACTGAGAAGATACTGCCAAATTCCAAATCATGTCATTTTATTACTTTGTTTATCTAATTTAAAAATGCAATATATAATATAGGCCTAAATCAACTTTGAAATCAGAGAGAGAAAGAAAGCTTGGAAAGTCAAAGAAATGGAGGGAAACTGAAAAAAAAGACAAACAAAATAGCAAACAAAAATCAAATGAAATAAGTACAACACCGATAGGTAATCTGGAAAGTTACATGATATACTCCTTCTACGCTAAACTTCCAGATGTGAATTTAATGGACAAACTGTATAGCATTTTCATTGCGAAAGTGAAGCACATCTCTAGACTCAAACAAGTTAATTTTGCTCCAAGCAACAGCAGGCCTGGTAGTCTATGCAAGCTCCCAGATCTTTCATTAAGAGGAATACAAGATGCTCTTCAAGAATGGAGATTTGACTTTAAAAGCTTTATGGATACAAGCTTCTTACGAGCCAATGTAAATCTCCCCCAGCGATGCACTGCATCCAAATCCAAGCCAAGTGATCCCCTCTCTCCAGCCGTAACTCCAGTTCACTATACATAGACAAGCAGCCAGCACATGACACATCTGGCACATGTCCATGGGCAAATCCTCATTGGCCAGCCTAGCACTGGAGAGAGGAGAGGAGGAGAGAGTGACCAGTCCAGGAGAGGAGAGGAGAGGAGAGGAGAGGAGAGGAGAGGAGAGGAGAGGAGAGGAGAGGAGAGGAGGAGAGAGTGACCAGTCCAGGAGAGGAGGGGAGAATGACCAGCCCAGCACTGAAGAGAGAAGAGGAGGGGAGAGTGACCAGCCCAGCACTGAAGAGAGGAGAGGAGGGAAGAATGACCAGTCCAGGAGAGGAGAGGAGAGTGATCAGCCCAACACTGTAGAGAGGAGAGTGACCAGTCCAGGAGAGGAAAGGAGAATGACCAGCCCAGCAATGAAGAGAGGAGAGGAGGAGAGAGTGACCAGCCCAGGAATGGGGGGAAGAGTGGAGGAGAGAAGATGAGTGGAATGGGAAAAGAGAAGAGAAGTGAAGTGAAGTGAAGTGAAGTGAAGTGAAGTGAAGTGAAGTGAAGTGTAGTGAAGTGAAGTGAAGTGAAGTGAAGTGAGGAGAGGAGAGGAGAGGAGAGCCCAGCACTGGAGAAAGGATTAGAGGAGAGTAGTGACCAGTCCAGTGATCATGAGGAGATAAGTGGAGTGAGTGGGTGCCAGGGATGAACAGGAGCCTAAAAACAAAATGGGCATTTTAAGCATAGACCAGCCCCTTACACAGCTCACTGCTTTTTCTTGGTGATTTTATAGCTCAGTCCACCGTCTATATGGAAAAAATGACTAATGGGCTGTCCCATCTAAATTGAGGGCTGCTCTCTAAAGTTGAAACAACATACAAACAAACAACAAACAACAACATTGGCCCCTGAGGAGTGTCCTTCCACTGGGAAAATGCCCTGTGTACCAGAATACAAGTCCAGACCTGGTGGGTGGTGTGGAGTAGACAGACACGGTGTGAGGAGGAGTGGCAGAGTGTTGCGGACAGGAAGATGGTGGAGTGATGTGGAGATGAATGATGTGGAAAGGAGAGAGGAGTGGTACTAGAGGAGAGGAGTGGTGAGGAGGGATAGTGTGTGGACTGGACTGGACTGGACTGAGGAGCGGTGGGGTTAGGGGTGAGGTGGGTAGGGAGAGGGTTAATCAAGAGAAGGAGGTGGGATGAGGTGAGATGATCAGAGCAGATGCAGGGAGGAGGAGAGAATTGGAGAGGGAGAAAGAAGGGATGGTGTGGTAATAATAGTAATAATAATAATAATAATAATAATAATAATAATAATAATAATAATAATAATAACAATAATAATAACAATAATAATTGTATTTGTATAGCACTGTATCATACAAGGCATGTAACTCAAAGTGCTTAACAAATGGGAAAAAACATCATTGTTAGAGATGGATTTAAAAGGAGAGGTAGAGAGGAGAGGCAGAAATAGCAGGAAGGCAGAGGAAGAAGAGATAGATAGAGATTGTAGAGTCATAAGGTCAATGTAGGTTATGACCAGGATTCTTAGATGCATAAGGTCCATAGTGGCTGGGTCTGGTGTGAGTGAGTAATGGAGATTTTGATGAGAAAGTGACAGACAAGGGGGCGGTGGGTGAGATAGGACTGGAGCTGGGATACACACAGACCAACAGGGGTTACACATGTTGTGAAAACAGTTGCCAACCAGATGTTTTGGCCTGTACAGTACGTAATGAGATTCATCCAGATCTGCAATCATGGCAACCACATGGGTGCTGTAGCTAGAGACAGACACATCCAGATGTTTCCGTCTGTCTAATAGGCCTAAGACTCTTTGACATTTGTAATTAAGAGGAACACAAAGCGGAATTAGAGTACTTCTGTTTGTCTCCCTGTGCCCTATCCATCAAATTGTATGTATACCCCCCAAAAAAAGTAGAGGCTTACAGTGGTTCTGTACATCAAATTTACATCTCGGGATGGTTCCACGGAGAGTCTGTGAATCTTGTTGTGTCAAACGTTCTCCAAATTAGAAATAGTTCCTCAGATAATTGCCTGTACCACTTTAAAGAACTTCTTTCATTATGGGTCGTTTGGAGCACTCTACCATATGTGGTTCTTTGGAGCTTCTATGACTTCAGTGCCGCCCATCCCTATTATCGCTCTCTTTTTTTGGGGGAGTCTGGGCAGTCCAGACCCCCTGCTGCTGCTCCAGTTGTCCATTGGGGTTGTCCAATGAACTGCTCGTGATCTGGTTGAATTGGTCTCCACAGATTATTGTCCACTGCTGACCACTGCTAACCACATGCTGTGCTGCGACCACATCTTATCTTTTCCCACAATTACTGCCCACAACATGTGGCCCTGATTCCTGAATGGCTCTGGACGAGTAAACGAGAGACACGTGAGGGGGGGAAACAAACGCTTCCCTAAAGCCCGGCTAACAGACGGCCAAGCTGTGGTGTGGTATAGTTTCATTGCCAAGTTCAGAGGCAAAAGATATCGGCCAAAAGATTCTACTGTAGCCTACTGGACAGAGCCATTTGGATGTGTTAGCCATAATACTGCATACCCCATCATCATCACTATGAATTCTTTTGACCACATTCATTAATTTTGTCTGCAATTCAAATGTAATCTGTTATTTAATCGCAGATCAAGAAAGAGCATCCTCTTATAACAGTGAATCAGAAGGTTCCCAAGTAATGATGAAACTGTCTGTTTTCCCCACTCAATATTAAACCTAAAAAACACATTAACATTTGTTTGCCATGCTGTAAAAAAACAACTGAATTGATATTTTTTCTAACTTTGTCACGGCACGATGAGCCAGTGTTCGCTTGGTGTTTAAATTGAGTTTTCTGTCTGTTGGGGAGGGATGTGCCAAAATGATTGTTTAGATTAGTTTTGGCATGCGCTATTCCGCTTATTCACTATCCTCATTTCATTTCAGGACAATTGTAATATCTTATACATCCTGATAAATTGTTTCTGCCATACGTATAATCTCTTTCTACATGCCACAGGTCTCAGAAAGTTCACAATATCCCTTTAGCCTAACAACTGACAAACAGCATGAATCCATTTCACTGCACATGTAGGCCTACAGTGGATGGTCTTTCACCCGGTAGGCTATGCTGCACCACTGTTACCACCACTGTGACTTGTGATAAATCTAGCAATTTGCAATCAATCATATTTCATAATTTCATCATTCATATTCCACATTCCTGATGTCAGGAAAATATGCTCAATATCACATCGAATGCTGTGTTTAAATGTAGGTGCATATTGTCAATTCATTTAATATTGCATTATATCTCTAACATTTTTATTTCAACTATACGGTAAAAAAAAGCTTGAATCTTGAGATTCCATCATGTTATTTCAATAGTTAGCATTTTGGATAATGTGGATGTTAGGATTAACAAAATAATATAGAATGTCATGTGTGTTGCATAACTGATATAAAGGGTTTTATGAAATGCAGGCTCAGTTAGTAGGACCCTGACAGTGAATGAAAGGTCCTTTATATAAGGCTATATTTGGATAACCAGCTTTTAATGTAATCTAATTATATTCTTATGCAGTACAATTTCCCCTTTCTATTTCTCTCCCATCCTTTGCCTTTATCCACCTGAGACACTCAACACGCCATGCTCTCTGGGAGAGAGAGAGAGAGAGAGAGAGAGAGAGAGACAGACAGACAGACAGACAGAGAGAGACAGACAGACAGACAGACAGACAGACAGACAGACAGACAGACAGACAGACAGACAGAGACAGACAGACAGACAGACAGACAGACAGACAGACAGACTGAGACAGAGAGAGTGGCAGGCATGTACCCACTCTCTCTCTCTCACACACACACACACACACACACACACACACACACACACACACACACACACACACACACACACACACACACACACAAATGTGTCATGCACAAACACATGCACTCAAATAAACATGTTAACGTTTCCTTGCAGGCAGACACACACACACACGCACGCACGCACACACACACATGCGCAGGCACGCACGCACGCACGCACACACACACAAGTGCAGGCACGCACGCACGCACGCACACACACACACGCGTGCGCACACGCACACACACACACACACACACACACACACACACCTCTGAATATGTCACAGAGTGAAGATCAGACTGATAGACAAATGTCCTTCATGAGAGAGGGTGACCGAATGTGAGAAAGTGTACAAGTGGAGAGACGTCCTGGACTCACAGGGAGAGTGAATCAATATCTGTAAATATCTTCTGTCTTCTCCTGGTATCGCTTTCAGGCCAATAGACGTGTTCAGGTGCCCGATGTGTTTATGCCAACAAAATCAAAGTGTTCATGAACCAAAACATACACCTGGGATTTAATAAACAAACCATGACGATAGACCAGAGGGCTAGAGAGTGAGTGAGAATGAAGACCAGAGAAGCTGTAACAGAGAGAAAGAGACAGAGAGAGAGAGAGAGAGAGAGAGAGAGAGAGAGAGAGAGAGAGAGAGACAGAGAGAGAGAGAGAGAGAGAGAGAGAGAGAGAGAGAGAGAGAGAGAGAGAGAGAGACAGAGCGAGGACAGGAGTGGGAGGGGATCTACAGTATATGCCCATCATGAGCGATGGCAAAGGAGACAACAAGGAGGGAGAGTGAGGGCCTGACCAGGAGAGAGTGAGAGAGTGAAGGTGAGAGAGAGGAGTGAAAGCCAGTGGGAATAAAAGTGATATTATTGGCTCAGTACATTTCCTTTATTAACTCATTCAGTGCCAGCCATTTTCAAATTCAGACCGGGGGGTTGCCAGGCTTTCCTCAACATTTGAGTGTTTTTTCAAGAGCAATAAAACATTGAGTTCTTTGTCCATGTGAACAACGAACATACCAGATCAACGTGTTAGGCCCCACCCCCATAAAAAAAACGCAAAATACTTGATATCAAGTCTTTGGCACTGTGCCACACATTCTGAAAAGACTCGTTTTCAAGTCCATGGCACTCAAAGAGCTACAGATGGGCTGCGGCTACATTGTGGGCCAGTATAAAAAATGATGGCAAAAACAGCATCGGCTCTTGAGTCCTGTCAGCCCATTGGGAAATGCCCTATATGTCAGATTACCAGTCCAGCAGCCATAGGCATGCACAGATAGATGGTATCTGATAGATAGGTTGGTGCTAATGCACCTGCCCCATTGCCCTACTTGACAAAAATACCCTATTTGGAAAGTTTTCTATTTTTTGTCACAATGTAGTGTGGTCCATGTTGACAGGATCATCTACAAATGATCTAAAGCATGTGACAATAATGTCCCAGTATAATTATACTGTATAGCCTCTATAGCCTTGTAAGTAAGTTGCACATGCCCCCCCACCCCACCTCGAGCACCTGCCCCCCAAAATGTCTGTGCACGCCCCTGAGTCCGGCCCTGATTGTAAACTAATAAAAACAGGTTGCCTTTCACATGTACTGTATGTGTCCATCATGCGACAGTGAGAGGAAATGAGTGATGGCCATGAGAGGAATAGAGGGCCGGAGTTGGAAGGAGATGAGCGTTAGGACGCAGCGTGCTTCCATCTCCCCAGAGGACACTCACAAAAGAGCTCAAGGGCCCACCTGGGAATTACACACTCAGATCAATTCAGTGAACAATATGATGCAAATGTGGTAGACATGTGTGGTGGTGGGTGTTTGGAAAGTGCCTGAGACTGTGCGTGTATGTGCATGCGTGTGTGTGCTTCTATGGGATTGAGTTTTGATTAGCTGTGGAGTCAAGTGAATGAGCATGAGAATACGCAGCATTTTACCACTAACATTTTATTTTTTCAGTTTATTTTATCAACACATACATAGGCCTAATTTCAAACACTTCAAAAGAGCAGAAACCACTTCATGGTGGACTTGGAAATGATATATCCATGCTATGGTAGCCTACAAAGCACCCCTGCTGTTTTAATTACAATCAACAAACTCACATCAACAAAAATGAAAAACCCAACAGCTATTAAACAATCCCCCCTCCCTCCCTTTGCAGTTAATCATTTATTCAAATGTCCAAATATGAATTGTTCACCCGGCTGCACCACCCAAAACAGGCGTCTGCCCTGCTCCCAATGATGTACATTGGTGTAAGTGATATTAGTAATTGGGAGACTGTAATTCTACATCCAGACAGAGATTATGCCCATGGGTTGCCAAAAATAAAGCTATAACGTGTGCTATGGTAACAGCAGGTCCTTATTGCCCGTGTTGTTAATTGTTTTTGCTGGTCCATTGTTTACGGAAAAAAAAAGCTAAAGCTATGGCACGAAAAAGACAATGGTCTGGCCACGCGTCAGGCTCCCGCTAAAACCAGCAGCACACACACACACACACCATGCCATGCTGCCGGTGTCCTAATTATTCAAAAATGCACATTTATGCAAATCAACCCCCCGACAGTAGATTAACCTAATTCAGACACATAAACAACTCCTCAGAGCGGGATTAAAGTTTTTTTTCCCCTCCCTTGACTAGAATTAGACAAGCCACTAACGATCAGAGTCTGTCTGAAGGAGAAGGGCCGGTGGTTACCCACCCTGTTGGGGTGAAAGCCCCCACCTCCACCCACCCAGGCTCACTGACAGCTTTGGCCGGGGGAAAGTCATCTCAAAGGGGTCCCCACTCAACACACACACAATGTCACATGGGGACACAATTCTGGGCCCCTCTCTCGATGGGCCCAGGATATCAGACCCCTTTGTCCTCACCTGTTAAGCTTCCTTGCACCCACCCACCCCTATAAAAAAACAAGAAGCCTCAGAAGTAAAGTCTGGGCTGTGACAAACCACACTTCAAATCTGCCACAAGCGTCAACAACACAACTGTCACTAGTGGTGGCGATGACCTTTAGCAGTGGCAGTGGGGTCATGAGGTGCAGTGCTGCCATTCTGTGATGATGGGTGTGCTTAATGCCAGTCAGAGTGACAGACAGGCAGACAGGCAGACAGACAGACAGACAGACAGACAGACAGGCAGGCAGACAGACAGACAGACAGACAGACAGGCAGGCAGGCAGACAGACAGACAGACAGGCAGACAGGCAGGCAGACAGGCAGGCAGACAGACAGACAGACAGACAGCCTTGGCTGATGATGGGAGGAGATGAGATGCTACAGTATAGGCAGCAAAGTGGCGTCCAGACCAGACGTGCCGGTTTACCAAAGCTGGCATGCCACGCACCACACCACGCGAGCGCCAAGCTGGACTCAGATGGCTAAGTGGGCCCACGTGCCATATGATGGCGGCGTCCCGTTCCCGCTATCCCGCTACCGTGCGGGATAATGAGCCCTTAATATATGCATGAGATGCGTGGAGTCTTATGTGTGCCACTTTATTACAGTGGAGACAATTATTCATTCATTCATTCGTTCGTTCATTCTTCTTGTCTTCAGGGCACTGATTGGGCTGCTTGGGTGGTGGGATGGAGGGGTGGGTGCGTGTGTGTGTGTGTGTGTGGGGGGGTTAATAGGCTTAATGTGGGTCGTTAGGGCAACGTAGGACAAGAATATATTTCATCTGTCCCTGTATGACGCCCCAGGCGTCAGCTCTGCCACCCCAGGGGCCTAATACTTAACATTTGATTGGTGATTGTTGTTCTAAGATTTCAAACTGGTGCCCACGACACATCATAACTAACAGCTCATGTGCTGACACAATGTTAATTTGTAACTTTGACCATTTTCAAGCATGTGGTGTAAAATAAGTATTGATGTGCAAATTTGTGGATGGTTGAATTTTTGTTGAAGTCTATTTTGCTCACATTTGATGTGACTTTTGATGTACACATTTTTTTTGTATTTGAACGACTTAGTAATGATAAGGATGGATATGGGAATAAAATGGAGACTTTTTTTTCTGTTCTGTTGGGCAACGGTGTTGCTTTTGAAAATTCTAGGCCCAACCATGGCTCTAATGGTAGGGCACTGGGCTGCTACGCCGGCGACCCGGGTTCGATTCTGGCCCAGGTCATTTGCCAACCCTTCCCCATCTCTCTTTCTCTCCCCA
This sequence comes from Engraulis encrasicolus, assembly GCF_034702125.1. Classification (NCBI taxonomy): domain Eukaryota; kingdom Metazoa; phylum Chordata; class Actinopteri; order Clupeiformes; family Engraulidae; genus Engraulis; species Engraulis encrasicolus. Next base: position 31,529,362 of record NC_085880.1, read on the forward strand.
TTCGGTTCCTGTCTATCTCCTACTGTACTATCATGAATAAAGTCAAAACGACCAAAAAAGATTTAAAAATGTAAGATTTTAAGTAAATTCTAAACAAAATTATATTCTAATCAATTGTTGCTTATTGTGAAAATTCAATAAGCTTTCGTGTGCAAATTTGTAGAACCGATATGAATGGAACAGGTAGTGCAGCTGGTCCATGGGAATGAGCAGTGCTCCAACTGCGTTCCGTATCGATCCTGTCCTGGAATGGCTTTGCCGCATCGCTCTGAAGTGTCTTCAGTGGCAGCAGGCCAGAGGGTGGACACCAGCGGTATGACTCCACAAGGACAGCTGACCAACCCCCTCCAAACCAACCCCCACCCCGCAACCACCACTTTAAAAAGAGTTGTCACCACTATACCCGTATGTCTTCATATGTCCATCTCTGACCCTCTCCACCGTGTGACAAAGCACCCCTGCGGTTCCATTGGGTAAACTGGCAGGGCCTGCCGTACGGCTGCAGCTCTCTGGATAAAGGGGAGAAGACAGGCATGAAAGGACAGGAAGATAAAACAAAGCGACAGCGTGGATACCCCACCTCCACTTGGAACAGCAGTTGGGCATGTTGTAGTATGCAGGCGCGCCGACATGGGGAGGGGGGGGGGGGACAAAGGGGACAGTTGTCCCGGGCCCAGGGAGATAGGTCCTTATCACATTGTATGCATTGGGCTGGGGGCCCCTTTCAGACAACTTTGTCCTGGCCCTGGTCAAAGCTGTCAGTGGCCCTGGTAGTAAGACATGGGAGTTCTTGCACTCAACTTGCTGACCCCACCCGGAGTGCCTGCCTGCCTGCCTGTGAACACAGCGTCCGCTAGTAGGGACTAAGGGGGCTCCAGTGGCCCCCACCACTATCCCCTTTCGGTTACCCCAACAATGGCACCATTCTTTAGTGGTCCGCGAGCCTGTCGGGTCAGCTTAGCGCGATGCTGGGCTGATAGCTCTCCCTTCCCAAAGTGTCCACCTTCCCAAAGTGTGCTAATCAGGAAGAGATCACCAAGTCACTTACTGGGGCGCCCTCATTAGGGGAGGACACCCAGGGGTTTTTTTTTTTTTTAAAGGGGGGGCTGTATGTTGGATTTTGGGAAAACGGGTTTGGGGGTGTCGCGGGCCGCCAGACTGTCAACTGTCACTGGCCAACGTTTACGGACAGAGAAATAAAGAGCCCAATCAGCCTTTGTGCGGCCCCCATATTGTTTTCCCTAAGGGCCAATAAAGGGCCCTTTGTGTTGGGCCAAACTGCAACAGGCATCCTCCTCTTTGGCAGATAGAAAAGAAGAAGGAAAACAAGACAATGCTGCTTTAAATTAGTTATTATGTTTAGCAAAGCAAACACTTGGAATGGTACACTTTCAGATGTTCATTGACGATGGAATGTGTTGTATGTCAATTGAGCGTGCTACTATTAATAGAGGATAAAGTACAAGTTCAGATATTTCACACATTACATTTTCCCCTCAAAATGGGAACACTGATGATTCATCTGCCGTTCATCCTGTGGCGTGACACTAAAGGAGGGAAAGTCTAGCTTTAACTGCGAAAAGACTAATGAAAGCGATATGAACAGCGTCTAAGAGTATTAGAGAAATGACAATAAAATCTGGATTTGATTTAAACAGTACAAAATAATACTTCGATATTAAACAAGCCGGGGGATTAATCTGACCAAAGATAACGGCGCCTTTCTTTTTGTCACGGTACAGAACGTATGGAAAGGGGGCATATGGTCCGTGTGGTTTGGAAGGTATTCACCACTGTAATATTCCTTTTGGATTAACATGGCATTTCTAGTAAGAGTCTTTTATTATCACAGCACACATCCCCACTCCACCACCACCACCACCACCACCAATAATGAATTATCGAATCATTTTGTCTGGTGAAAAGACAAAGTGACTAAGTCTTTTTTTGGTTTATCTGTCACATGTTTCTGTCAGACTAGTCACCCCCCCCTATTCAGACTTCATGTTGCCAGTTCTGTAGTCTCCCCACTGTGTTCTATTATCGTGGTTGTCCCCCACCACCAATAATGACTTTACTAAATCATTTGGTAAGCATTCATACGGTTTAGATTAAGCCTTGCCTTTTATTGTTTATCTTTCACCTAATTCTAAAATAATCTACCCGAAAACACTACCTCTTTTCACGTTTCATGCCATTCAGACAGACCTCGAACCAACCCAAATCCCCCACCCCCCCCACACACACACACACACAAACACACTCAAAAAGGAATATGTTCATGTTGTTACATTAAAGGATTTGACTACCCAGCAGATTGAGCCTCTTGTTAAAGTCTCTCTCTTTTTTAATAATACCTGTACATACAGAAGTATTAACATAGATTACAACAAGGAGGGGGACTGGTGTGTGTGTGTGTGGGGGGGGGGGTGATCGTCTAAGGGGGTTTATAGGAGTAAGGGCTTAACAATAAGCGCACAAATAAAGAACTATTGAGGAATAAAACAATTCTTGGGCGTAATTAGAGAAATATGGTCGGTGGGGTTGGGGTGGGCGTGTCGCACGACACGAGCCGGGTGGCAGATGTTGTGTTCACATCCGATGATTAAAATCAAGGAGTGCAGAGGAGGAACAGTCCCCTCACCACACCCCTCAGACAGGGACCTGTGTCACACACATGCATGCACGCACGCACACAGACACCCAAACGCATGCCACACTGCATGCGTGCATGCACAAATTTCATTGACCCTCCCCCCACCCATACACAAAAATAAATGGATACACACTGCACACATCCACATGCACATATGTACATGCATGCACTTCTTAAACACACACACACACACACACACACACACACACACACACACACACACACACACACACACACACACACACACACACACACACACACACACACACACACACACACACACGCACACACCAGCACATGCACACCCACACACAACACACGTGCGCAGACACCCACACTTGCACACACAGGCACACACACACGTTCGACACATGCAATCTGTCCAACGATCTGTCGGAGTAAAGGGGCAGACTGCAATCTCCACCACCACCACCACCACCAAGCACGCAGCATTGCACCCACTCCCTCCAACCTCCACACCCACTCATGCAGTCAGTACACACCCTCACCACCACCACATCCACCCCCCCCAACCTCTTCACCCACTCATGCAGTCAATACCATCCCCACTCCACCCCAATCCCAATCCTGCCCCCTACCCACACAATCTCCTCACAAGCCCATGCAGTCAATACCACCCCCCACTCCACCCCCGCCCAAAACAGCCTTCCACCCACCCGACCACCCTACGGCCATCGAGCCACTCAAGCTACTCAGGTCATCTAGCAAGAAGCGTGAAGCAATTTAGCTTTAGGACTGTATGTGTGTGTGTCTGTGCGTCTGTGTTTTTTTGAACGTTCTGCTTAGATCAGACTTGGAAGCATATGGAGGTCTCTCTGCCTGCCTGGCCCTCTCCTCCCTGGGCCCTACCTCTCCCCGCACAGCCATGGTCTCCACAGCACAGTTGTTGGGCAGATGGGACGGACTGGAGGAGCACTAGTATAGAGAAAAAAACACGGATGAAGCTAATATGGAAGAGATTTTTAACCCTTGCCCTCCCACTGTAGAAGGCACAGTCTCACTAAAGTGGTGTACCTGATTTCGCCATAGCAGGGGTTCTCAACCCTTTCCAAACTTGGGGTCCACCTGAAATGTTCACAAATGTGCGGGGCTCACCTCTGACCCGATAAACAAAAAATGTAAAATAAATAGTCAACAGCAACACAATTATTATTTGGATTTTTAGAAAACGATTTCAAGGCCCACTTGGAACACCCACCAGTGGACCCCGGCCCACAGTTTGAGAATCACTGCGCTATGGCATCAAAAGGAGTTTAGAGAGTCAACTGAGATGGCTCAGTCAATGAAATTGTAGTATTATGGGATGGTCAGGACCAGGCTATCAGTCGTGTGCTCGTGTATGTAGTGGGCGAGACCGTTACAGGAAGTAGTTCGACTACGCCACCCCCGGGGGTGGAGCCCCCGGAGGAAATTAATTAGGGGTAGTTACAGATACCCCGGACCAACACACAATGTACCCGCACAATAGATTACCAGGCAAACACAGGTTCGTGCACAATGGAGGCAGAGACAGTGGTGACAATTAATAATTCAAATCTTTATTATTCTTTGCGTTATAAAAATATATCTTTCTCACTCTTTGCAATAAAATATAAAAAGGTACTCACAATTCACAAAGTGCAGTGGGGTGGGTGTGCTATCGCAATCACCCGCAGATCGATAAACACTTGCCCCAAAGTATGTTCACGTTCACAGTAAAGTGCAGGGGTGGGTGTGCTGCCACCACACCCGCGGATCTGTAAACACCTGCCCCAAAGTATGTTCACTAATTCACAATAGGCAACACACCTGGTAGGCCTAAGGCCTTAGAACCCACACTCAGGTTGTCAGACTTTGTTACTAGGGGCTGGCACGGCTAACACATTAGGGCCAATGGCACACCTCAGAATTAACAAAAGAAAAGTAAAGAAATAGTTCACAACAAACAGAAATAATTCACGGCAAACAGAAACAAGAAGAAATCACAGCAAACCATGCAAAATAAATCAAAATCCAATAAGCACATGCAGTTAAATTAGAAATTAGATAATTGAATGAAATAATAAAAAAAGGGAAATTAGGCACAGCAAACGAAAGAAAACGAAAATCAAAACATGAGGTAAACCAATGCCAGAGGCTCAGCTCAGTGCAGTCCCCTAGGTATCCCCACACTACCTACACACACACACTCACACGCACCAGCGTACACCAGCTCACACCGAGCCGAGCGCCCACACACACACACACACACACACACACACTGAACCAAAGCGCGCCCACGCACACACACACACGAATGTCCAATTTCCGAGGCCGGAGCAGCAGCCGAAATACGGGTTCCCGGCTTCCAGAGGCACCACACAACCGGGGCTAAAAGTCGCCGCTCGTGCACCTAAACGCGTGGTGTGTCTGACCACGGCCACACGGATACAACCCGGAGATGAGGGTGCACCGATGCGCGATTCTCACAGTCGGAGTGCCAATACAGAGGTACACGGCCGAGGCGCCGGTAGGGTAGCGACCACACGCGGCGTGCAGGAGACGGGGAAAGGCGCAAGGTAAACCGTTGGTATTGTCCACCGAAGTCCTTGCCAGTGGAGAAAGCAAGAGATCACTCTAGCCAAGTAAGAGGACGCCAAGTTGGAATTCACAACGAGGACAAGAAATGGTCCACATCTCCTAGATCTGAACTGGACACCGCACTCCTCTCGACGGCGAGGGGAGAAGCAACCACAGCATTCGCCGGTGGCGATGAAACGCGCAAAGGGGAACTTTGCAGGCTTACCGAATACTAGCCACTGGCAGTGTTTATGAAGAGAGACTTCCATAAGCCTCTACGAGCGGCGTGGGGTGACGTGTGCCGCAGCGTCAGACTTCCCTTAAAGGAGCAGCGCTCCATTACAATCTACCCCCACATGTTGAATCGTCGGCCGACGATGCAGGTACGCTTTCCCCCCACTCCCAGATCCAAAATTCCATCAAGAGTTTGAAGTCGCCCACCAGGCAGCCGATGGGGATTAGAGTGTTGTCCCGCGTTAGACGGAAAGTCCGGCGTGGGGGCACCTCGCTGCTGCTAGTGCCACGACCGGGTAGCGGAGCGGCCGAAACTGCTGGGGGAAGCCTGCGAAGTCCGACGCTGCCCTTCGTTTCCTCCTGAGGTGCCACCCTGGGGTGCATGGGGCTCTGCTGGGACACCCAAGTCAGCATCGCCCACCTGCTCCCCAAGAAGGATATCTTCTTCGCTCGATAGCTCCCCTGAGTCGACAGGGGTAGGTTCGCCTGGTCGGCCCGACCCGGGGGGGTGTCGGGGGCCAGGGGGCCACCACTCCTTTCAGCATGCTGCGGTGAACGTGCTTCAGCTTCGTTGGATCGTTGACGGGGGCGATCGTGTACACGGCTCCGGTCTCCGAAGGGGTACGCACCACCATGTGTACCTGGGAGTTCCAACATCTTGGATTTTATTTCGACCTCGCACGCGAGGTTGCGTACATTATACCCGTTGCCCTACTTCTAAAACAGCAGTCTTCACCGTGCATCGTGTCTGTCCTTGCGATATTCCGCCGCTGCGGCCAAACGCTCCCGAGCCCCATCAAATGCCACTTGAAGCCGGGCCTGATGCTCCTGTATCCAGTCGCACACTCGGACCTGGGCCGGTGGCCGAACTCGGCCCAGGAGGAAGTCTACGGGTAGCTGTGGCTCTTGGCCGAACATAAGGAAGTGTGGCGATTCTCCTGTCGCTTGATGCGGGTGGTATTATAACAGAAGGTTACGTGCGGCAGGCAAGTTGCCCAGTCGCGCTTCCGAGGAGGCCGGTAGGGTACGCAGGAGGTTGTGTAGAGTGCGGTTAAATCGCTCACATGGCCGTTCCCGGCCGGGTGGTACGGGGTAGTTCGGGACTTCTGGACCCCGTACAGCCCGCAAAGCTGCTGAATCAGGGTGCCCTCGAAAACAGCGCCCCTGGTCGGAGTGGAGCCGACCAGGAATTCCGAACCGGTAGAACCATTCCACAAGCAAGACCTGGGCGACCGTCGAGGCCCGCTGATCCCGGGTGGGGACGGCGATGGAATACTTACTGAAGACGTCCGTGATGACTAAAACGTTCTCCACCCCCCCCGACGTGGGCTCCAAAAGCGTGAAATCCACAGCTACCACTTCGTTGGGCCGAGATGCCAGTAGGTGGCCCATATGCGCGGCGGCTAGAGGAGGCTCCCCTTTGGACTCTTGGCACCTAAGGCACTTTTCACACCATCGGCGCACCTCCGCAAACATGCGGGGCCAGTAACACCGTTGCCCAACCAACTCCAGTGTTCGATTAATCCCCTGGTGGCCATGGTGCTCGTGGAGCTGGTTTAGGACCTCTGATTGCAGGGCAGCCGGCAAAACCAGCTGGAGGCACTCATCACGGCCACTGGGGTGTAGCACTCTCCGGTAAAGGACTCCATCGTTCTCCACAAACCGTTTCCACTGCCGCAACAGGATCAAGGCCAAGGGTGACAGAGCTTCTCGTTCCTCACGAGTAGGCCGCCGACGCGCCTTCCAGAAGGCCAGAATCGGCTGGATAACAGGGTCTCCTTCTTGCAGAGCGCACAGGTCCGGCAAAGGGTAGGAGGGCAGCACCGAAACAACCAACTGAGAGGCGGTGATGCTACCCCCCGGGACAGCGGCCGGTTGCAGCTGACCACCGGGGTCGCTTGCTTGCAGAGTGCGCAGAACCGGCAAAGCGTGGGGGAACAACCCGAGACACTGGACTGAGAGGCGGGTGCCGCCATCTCCCTGAGCCGCTACCTGTTGCAGCAATCTAGGGACCGCTGTACCCGGAACCAGGTCACTCACGTCTTCTTGGTCTGGCTGATTCTGCCGCGACAGGCCGTCCGCATTACCGTTAGATTTACCCGAGCGGTACTTTAATTCAAAATCAAATGATGCAAGCTGTGCGGCCCACCGGTGTTCGACCGCCCCGAGTTTGGAAGTAGTGAGGTGACTCAGGGGGGTTATTATCAGTGTACACGACACACTTCTGGCCCAAGAGATATTCGCGAAACTTCTCGGTGACGGCCCATTTTAGGGCGAGGAACTCGAGCTTCATAGAACTGTAATTATTCATATTCCGCTCTGTAGGTCTTAACGTTCTACTGGCGTATGCCACCGGTCGGACTTTGCCGTCCACCTCCTGCGAGAGGACCGCGCCCAGTCCGCAATGGCTGGCGTCGACCTCAAGAATAAATGGGCGGCTAAAGTCCGCGTACGCCAGTACCGGCGCCGACACGAGCCTCCCCTTGAGTTCCTCAAAACTTTCTTTCGCAATCCTCTGGACCATGTATCAAGAAACTGCTGCCCCGAGGGCTGACGGGAAACGGCTCCCGTTCAAGGTGGCCACCAATCGATGCAACGGCGCGGCCAGCTTTGCGAATCCTTCGACGAATCGTCGATAATAGCTGGCGAAGCCTAGGAATGATCGGAGCTCCGACACATTGGCAGGTCGCCGCCATGTGGCCACTGCCTCCACCTTGCCAGGGTCGGTAGAGGACACCGTGCTGGGAGATCACATGTCCCAAGTACTGAACCTCCGGCTTAAAGAACGCGCACTTCCCTAATTTAGCCTTCAGCCCCTCCGACTGCAACCGGGTCAAGACCATCTCCAGGCGCTGTAGATGTTGCGCCACGGTGGACGAGAAGATCACGATGTCGTCAAGATACAGTAGAACGGAAATGACACTGTTGGTCGCCGAACATACGTTGCATTAATCGTTGAAATGTACCTGGTGCATTGCACAGGCCAAAAGGCAATTCTGTTCCATTCGAACAACCCGAAGGGGATACAGAATGCCGTTTTGGCCCGATCACCTTCTGTCACGGGGACTTGGTTGTACCCACTGGCTAAGTCCATCGTAGAAAAACCAGCGGGCACCTGCCAAACAGGTCCAATGTCTCCTCGATCCGAGGAAGCGGAAAGGCGTCCTTCCGAGTTCGGGCATTTAACAGGCGATAGTCGACACAGAGTCGCAAGCTCCCATCCTTCTTCGGACTAGAACAATGGGAGAAGCGAATGGACTACTGCTTTCTCTGATGACCTTCGCCTGGAGGAGATGGTTGATATGGGTTTTTACGGCCTCGTAGTCGGAGGGGGCAATGCGCCGGTAACGCTGCCGGACCGGTGTCGGATCCAACAGCGGGATGTCATGCGAGATTAGGGAAGTGCAACCCAAGTCGCCCTCATGGGCGGAGAAGACCGAAGAGTACCTCAGAAGCAGGGGCCCTGACCTCAGCCTGTTCCTCGGCAGGCAGGGGTAACAAGTCCACTGCGCGGATTTGTGTCTCCAAAGGCGACGGGGCAGGCGCCTGAGGGTCAGTAATGGCGGCCACGGAACGGACCTCCACCACGTCCCGTGGCAAGCTGATGATCGACACAGCATTCACCTGTCCGAGTCTAGTACGAGGGTACAGCAGGACGTCCGTACAACCGACGTTGACTACAGGGATCTGCACCAAGCCACGGGTCACCTGCACCAAGGCAGGGGACACCAGCAACCCCCAGGCAACCCCCGGTCCGTTGGCTCAAAGAGGGTTCCAAGCCCTGAATGTTGCTCAGGGCAGGTGGCAGGAATCAACTTCATGGTCCCCCCGGAACCCGCCATGGCGCACGGCCCCGGACATTCACCACGCCGTGGTCTCGGGGGTGGGCCGGATTTCAGCCTGATGACAGTGTTGCAGCGCTTTCAGCACGGTCGAGGGGCAGTTGACACTGATGGGAGATCGAAAAGCGTGGGACCGTGCCGCCCAAAAAGTTCCTTATAACACTTGCCGATAACATTCATACCAAGAACCCCAGGGACCACGGAAGCCGTGCCCCCTGGGGGGTCGCGAACGACCAGAACACCGCAATCAGGCATACTCTTCCCGCAAAGCTCAATATTCAGCTCCAAGTAGCCCAAGTAAGGAATCTCTAGGCCGTTGGCCGCTCGGAGCTGCAGCTGCAGCCAGTGACATGAGCGTAACCGCTCCTGCCCCCATAGATTCGAAGTTGGGCAGCAAAGAAACTTTCAGTGACGGTGGACACCATAGACCAGTGTCAATGAGACAGGGGACCTGAACCCCGCCCATCGGACGAGCAGATGTGGACAGTTAGAAAGTAACGCCTCGGCGGCATTGCAGGGGCAAGGGCATTACGTGAGCAGAGAGGCCCCCCCCGGACTGTGACTCCTCAGTCCGGTGGGCGTCAGTTTCCCGAGGGCTGGTTCGGTTGGAGGGGCCCATTCTCCGAAAACCCGGCGCCTCTACGGGAGGGTGCTTGTGGGGGCCCCACCACCACTCGTTCTCCGTCACAATCCGCAGCAATATGGCCTATCGCACGAGACAGCGCCAGCAGGGCAAGGGGTCCCTCCCGAGGAGACCGACCTCGCCTCCGTGGCTCCCCTGTGTGGCCGCACCCCGAGAAAGATGCTGCACTGAGCCTGTTGATTTTGCACCATTTCCATGAGCTTCGCCATGTCAGCCTGCAACTTCTCCATTCAGATCTGGTCGGCGCCCCACCACGGGGATCCATGCTTACGGCGCAAGAGGGTACAGGGACCCAAGGAGCGATCGAGTGAAGATAAGGAAAAGCTACGCGGCCGCTGCGGTTCGGCGGCGCCCTCCCGTTCCCAACGCATGGCTTCCTTACGCACCGCGATCAAAGTGGCTAACGGCGTGGTCCGAATGAAACTCTTCAAGTGACGACGCAAGGCGCCCTCGTTAACATGCTCCACAAACTGATCACGCAGAAGAACGTCAGCGTTAAGAATTCCCTCAGGCGCATTTCGTCTAACCTTATCAATAAGGGTCATTAATGCGATTGAAAACTCTAGCAGTGTCTCTCCCTCTTGCTGTTTTCTCGAAAAGAACGCCTCCTGCAAGGCCACGTATGACTGTGGGCAACCGTAAAGCTCTTGTAAAATTTCAAAAATTTTCTCTGGGTTTTCTTTTTCTTCTCTCGGCCTATAGCGGATCTCATCCCGTGCCTCGCCATCCAAGTGATCGGAAACCAGGCAGCAGAAAAATGGCGCGCCCGCATACATGCCTCCGCCTCCTCCTTCCACGCCTCGATACTTATGCCCCCATTTCCCCTAAACAATGGGCACTTCTTTTCCCTTGGGACAAAGACCAAACGTTCTGTAGCGGACCCTGCCGGGGCGCTACCATTTAGTGTGCTCGTACTTGTGGCCCGCTGGGCGAGGGAGGCCTTTAAGCGCTCATTCTCGGCTCTTACCTCAGCCAACTCATCCCTAATCTCTTGTGCGTCCCGCGACATGCTGCGGAAACCGATCAAGACAAATTTGGAAAATGCAAAAACTCACAGGGATGGCTGGTCCAAATCCCGAGAGAGGGGCGGTCTCCCAACCTCGGCTGCTGCTCCGCTTCTACAGGAAAAACACAAACTCACAGCGCTTATTCAGTGGTGCTCTCACTTTCAACCAACCACATACATACACTCATTCAACCATTGACCATATGACAAATTTCTATTACAAAGAGTGACAAAACAAAAACCTAAAAAAAATGAAACCAGTGTCTCTGCTCCTATGCCAATCCTGCCGACTACGCCAAAATGTAGTGGGCGAGACCGTTACAGGAAGTAGTTCGACTACGCCACCCCCGGGGGTGGAGCCCCCGGAGGAAATTAATTAGGGGTAGTTACAGATACCCCGGACCAACACACAATGTACCCGCACAATAGATTACCAGGCAAACACAGGTTCGTGCACAATGGAGGCAGAGACAGTGGTGACAATTAATAATTCAAATCTTTATTATTCTTTGCGTTATAAAAATATATCTTTCTCACTCTTTGCAATAAAATATAAAAAGGTACTCACAATTCACAAAGTGCAGTGGGGTGGGTGTGCTATCGCAATCACCCGCAGATCGATAAACACTTGCCCCAAAGTATGTTCACGTTCACAGTAAAGTGCAGGGGTGGGTGTGCTGCCACCACACCCGCGGATCTGTAAACACCTGCCCCAAAGTATGTTCACATTAATTCACAATAGGCAACACACCTGGTAGGCCTAAGGCCTTAGAACCCACACTCAGGTTGTCAGACTTTGTTACTAGGGGCTGGCACGGCTAACACATTAGGGCCAATGGCACACCTCAGAATTAACAAAAGAAAAGTAAATAAATAGTTCACAACAAACAGAAATAATTCACGGCAAACAGAAACAAGAAGAAAATCACAGCAGAAAACCATGCAAAATAAATCAAAATCCAATAAGCACATGCAGTTAAATTAGAAATTAGATAATTGAATGAAATAATAAAAAAAGGGAAATTAGGCACAGCAAACGAAAGAAAACGAAATCAAAACATGAGGTAAACCAATGCCAGAGGCTCAGCTCAGTGCAGTCCCCTAGGTATCCCCACACTACCTACACACACACACTCACACGCACCAGCGTACACCAGCTCACACCGAGCCGAGCGCCCACACACACACACACACACGCACACACACACTGAACCAAAGCGCGCCCACGCACACACACACACGAATGTCCAATTTCCGAGGCCGGAGCAGCAGCCGAGATAAGGGGTTCCCGGCTTCCAGAGGCACCACACAACCGGGGCTAAAAGTCGCCGCTCGTGCACCTAAACGCGTGGTGTGTCTGACCACGGCCACACGGATACAACCCGGAGATGAGGGTGCACCGATGCGCGATTCTCACAGTCGGAGTGCCAATACAGAGGTACACGGCCGAGGCGCCGGTAGCGACCACACGCGGCGTGCAGGAGACGGGAAAGGCGCAAGGTAACCGTTGGTATTGTCCACCGAAGTCCTTGCCAGTGGAGAAGCAAGAGATCACTCTAGCCAAGTAAGAGACGCCAAGTTGGAATCACAACGAGGACAAGAAATGGTCCACATCTCCTAGATCTGAACTGGACACCGCACTCCTCTCGACGGCGAGGGGAGAAGCAACCACAGCATTCGCCGGTGGCGATGAAACGCGCAAAGGGGAACTTTGCAGGCTTACCGAATACTAGCCACTGGCAGTGTTTATGAAGAGACTTCCCATAAGCCTCTACGAGCGGCGTGGTGACGTGTGCCGCAGCGTCAGACTTCCCTTAAAGGAGCAGCGCTCCATTACATGTATAAAGTTTCTGCACTGCTATCAAGACAGAGCTGAGGGTCGTGGCAGGCACCACATTACATTACACCACAAGCACTTCAAAGAAGCTTGTGAGCAGGGGTCTGAGCAGTGCTAATTATGCATTCACAACCTCACAGCTCACTACCAGTGGTGTCCCAGGTGTTGTGCAGTTCTCACTCTCAGTTTTGAGCCCACATCTTTCTGAGGCTGTGAGGTTCACAAGCTGTACAGTAGAATTTGAAACGTGATTCAAGACAGTCAAATTTAACAGTCTTCTAGTTGGATGTTAAAATCACAGTGCAACATGTGAATTCTAGTTGAATTAATGCTAGCTGCGCATGCTAGCTGTGCATGCTAGCCGGCATCTCACTGGGTAGCTGAGTTGCAGACAAGTCCACCTTTGTAGAGTCCAAGACAAGTCCAAGACCAGGCAGTAGGAGTTAGATCATTCAGTGGCATGTGGCATGTGCCAGTGACATGCGGACGTGGCATCAGTGGCATGCTATTTTAAAACACATTTTTCCACAAACAGGTTAGGTTTAGGAATGAGTTTTGGTTTAGGCCCATTCGACATGTTTATAGGTTGGTGTACAAACATTTTTCACTGACAGGTTAGGTTAAGGAATGAGTTTGGTTAAGGCACAGTTCTACATCGACATGCGGAAGTGGCATCACTGGCATGCAATTATAAAACACATTTTTCTACTGACAGGTTAGGTTTAGGAATTAGTTTTGGTTTAGGCATAGTTTGGTTGGTTTACACACATTTCACATTTTTTCACTGACAGGTTAGGTTTAGGAATAAGTTTAGGGTTAGGCACAGTTTGACATCGTAGTAGCCAGTAGCCACTGTAACCAACGTGACATGCCAACCATGACGGCGCTTGACATGCCCGTTAACTGTTGTAATTACAGACCTAGAATACATAAATAACTAAAAATAATACTTATTATTAATAAATATGATTACACTTATTAATAATAATTAGTACAGGTCTTTGGTTAATGTAAAATCAATGGACATGCCACTGCGGCACTTCCGCATGTCACTGGCACATGCCACATGCCACTAAATGATCTAACCCCCTCTCAGACCAGGACTAGTCAAGTCCGAAGTCCAAAGAGGTTTGGGATAAGACCGAGTCCAAAAAGATCAGAGTCCAAGTCAAGTCCGAGTCACATGACGGTCAGTGTAAGTCAATGAAAATGATGAATGACAATAACATGAATGTTCCGAGGTAAACTACTGTATATGATATGCATGTGAAGATTAACTAGTATGTTATTGGATTAAAGTTCCACTTCGGAATATATGATTGCCAGTGTTCTTTAAAAAAGACATACTTAGGCGAGTCCAAAAGAGACATTTGGCAAGACCAGTGTCCGAGACGAAGACAAGTCTGAGTCCAACTACTAGCAATCCAAGTCAAGGACTTGAGCCGGACTCAAGCCAGAGTCCAAACTCGAGTACTACAGCCCTGCTGGGTGGCATCCAGGCCTTGACAGGCCACGCCTACTTGAAGCGACAGGCTTAGGACAAATGAGGCTAAGAACAGATTGGAGGAGAGAGAGAGAGAGGGAGAGGGAGAGAGAGAGAGAGGGGGGGAGGCAAATGAGAGGGAAATCGGTTTAAAATCACTAACATTAATTCACAATGGATGACAATGAGTTAAGCATCACTTTTGCACCCCCTGGGGTCAAAGATCTTCTCATTGGAGGTCCCCTTGACTTGTTGGATATGGGTTCAAATTAACTCACGACACAATGACCCAGCGAACAAATATTTCAAAGTGTGCCTTTTGTGTGTTGGCTCAGAAAAGATAAAAACATTTTATTCTGGTTTCTTTTTTGTTGGTTTCATTCAATGGGAAATGCAAGTCTGGGATGACAGTATGTGGGATTGAGAGATGACAGCACACGACAAGCAGGATTCGAACCTTGGTTCCAATGGGCGGCACGACCGCTGTTCACAATATATAGGCAGTACTATGGCTGTGTGAAACACATTGTCTCTTTTCTTCTCATCTGGGTAGTTCGTCAAAGACTTGGCGTGTCATTTATGGTTGATGACAAGGCAGTGAGGCATGTCGTAGTGGGGCAGTACAGCCATGCCGACACAGCCAGCCAGCCTGCTCTGTCCCTCTGTGCCAGAATCATGGTGATTGTGTCTGTGAGAGAGTATGTGTGTGTGTGTGCGTGTGTGTGTGTGTGTGTGTGTGTGTGTGTGTGTGTGTGTGTGTGTGTGTGTGCACACGCGCGCGCAGGGTGCTGACAGCTTTGACTGGGCCCAGGACAAACCATCCAATACCAATACATCCAGGACCAAGCCCAGTGTGTGTGTGCCCAGCCCAGTGTGTGTGTGTGTGTGTGTGTGTGTGTGTGTGTGTGTGTGTGTGTGTGTGTGTGTGTGTGTGTGTGTGTGTGTGTGTGTGTGTGTGTCTGTTGGCTCATGTTCTAGTGTGTGTATCTATGTCTGTGTCCGCGTGTGCACATTTTTGTGTATATTAATGTGTGTCTTAATGTATACACTGGTGTGCCTATGTTTTGGTAAGTCTGTGTGTGTGTGTGTGTGTGTGTGTGTGTGTGTGTGTGTGTGTGTGTGTGTGTGTGTGTGTGTGTGTGTGTGTGTGTGTGTGTGTGTGTGTGTGTGTGTGTGTGTGTGCGTGCGCCTGCATGCGTGCGCCTGCACAGCCCGGGCGTCCCCATCTTTGGTGGATGCCTGGGAGGTGCGAGGGGGCCGGCGGAGCCTGGCTAATTTAACACATATGCTCCTCAAGAGCCTCTCGGCACCAGAGCAGATGCCCTGGTGGGGGTGGGCAGGGTGGGGCAAAGGAACGGGGAACGGGTGCAATGCATGGATGGATGGATGGCTGGATGGACTGATGCATTGGGGGGGCGGATTGATGGACGGATGGGTGGATGGGTGCATGGATGGTTGATTGGCAACATTACTGCCGTGATGATGCCATTTAGTGAATTTAAGTGAACGACAACACACAAACAGACGAGTGGAGTGATGGATGGAGGGAGCGATGCATGGATGGATGGATGGATGGATGGATGACAATATACTGATCATGGCATTTAGTTGAATGTAGTGAACTACAACATACAGATGAATAGGTGGAGCGATGGATGGATGGATGGATGGATGGATGGATGGATGGATGGATGGTTGACAACATTACTAAACAGGTCATGCCATTTATTGTAGCGGACATCATTGGACCACAACATACATCACAACAGACTGATGCTATATTAAAATACTGTACGTTGTGCCTCGACCCTGAAGGAGACCAACAATGAAATCTACACTAATGCCTCTTTTCCACTGCCAGTTTTCTGGCAGGCCTACAAGCTCAACACAGCATGACTCAGCCGCCACTTTTTGTTTTACGATTGAGCTGTGTTGTGCCTATTCGAAAAGCAAAAACTGTCGGACGAGTTGCTCTGTGTCGCGCTGTAGGCCTACAAGAGGCATAACAGACCTGAAACAACCTGACTTCAGTCATTCACATCTAGTGAATGGTCTTTGTAGCCTGGAAAGCCAACAATATTGGCAAAGCTACATTTTGGGTGTGGAAACAATGGCATTCAAACTGCTTAACTGTGTGCAATAGACCAGCTGTACAGTCATGTCGTCACAGTGCTAAGCCCTCCCCAATGACTCCCTACACAGAAAAAAATCAACACGTGCGTGATCGGAGGACAGATTTCATGGCCCAGTTATGTTTTTCGCCTATGGTGCAATGCCAGACCAACCTGCCACCCAAAAATATTTCCTGCTGCTAGGGTTTAAAGCGTTAAGGGGTTAAGAAGGCTTTCACTGACTTCTCCTTCTACACGTGGCAGTGCATTTTGGACACCAGCCTCTTTCGACATGAGGTTATTTAACTTGATGAGTAGATCA
Organism: Engraulis encrasicolus; assembly: GCF_034702125.1. Taxonomy (NCBI): domain Eukaryota; kingdom Metazoa; phylum Chordata; class Actinopteri; order Clupeiformes; family Engraulidae; genus Engraulis; species Engraulis encrasicolus. Next base: position 31,546,055 of record NC_085880.1, read on the forward strand.
AAGACTGACATTTTAGAGGGTTGCCGCAACATGCAGCTAATGCAATACAAGGTAACTACATAGAAGGAGTATGTTGTCGAGAAGAGCCGAGCGCACAAATCCAATGATATACCGGTACTTAATACTGATGTGTCTATGACGTTCCCATACATCCTGAAAAGCACAGCTTAGGAAAAAAAAACTGAGAACAAATTGAACAAAACATTAAAATAAAATCCATCGTAGCGTAATGTATGCTAATGTACGTATGATCAGACCTGTGCGACCCCCTAATGGCAGGCATCTTGGTTATTGCCATTACTTAATTTTGCCGCTTATCTCGTTGCAGCCCTCAAAATCCAAGTTAACACGGATTAATGCTCATGAAAAAAAAAAAACGCATTAAGGGCCGGATAACCTCTGCTTCCAATGAGTTAATCTACTCCCTAGACCAGTAATGAGTCTTGTACTGGATTGCTTGAATTAAAAGCAAATATCAACAGTCACCGGGGTGCCCCGTGCTTGGCCTCAATCACGTCCCTTCAGTAATAATGCATTAAGTGATTTGAGTCCCCGGGTTTGGATAGCTCCCTAGGCCTGTAATGTAATCACTTAATGTTTGTAGGAAAAACAATGAAATTAAATTACAATAAAATTAACAGGTTATCAAGGAAATTAAATGTCTCCACTCCTGGAATTAAAGCTGTATTGTCCAAAGCAGCGGTCGAAACAAGCCTAAATAAGTGGATGCTGCAATAGGCGTCCGGCCTGTTAAGCGCAAGTGGTAATGTGTACACTGTATACACAAAATAATGTTCACACACACACACACACACACACACACACACACACACACACACACACACACACACACACACACACACACACACACACACACACACACACACACACACACACACACAACATGTCATGAGCATGTGGTGGTACATACATGCATTAAGCTGATTGCTAACTAGTGGCCTGTAGGACAAGTAGGGCCTATTGCCATTCGCACTGGTTTCTGATTTAATTCTTGGTGTTTGTATGTTTGTATCTGAATTACAATGGTGCTGCATTCATGAACATGAAAAAGAAGCAAATAATGGTGACCACCACGAAAGGATTCTTCGGTTTCAGATGCTTCAAAACATCTACCTTTCTAATCAAATTAAAAATCAAAGATCATACCAATACAGCTGGATTTAAGGGTTTAGATCTGCTGCTTTGAATCAGTCTGTTCTTTTCTTTCTATCTTTACTTCCCTCTTCCTTCTTTCGCTTTTAGTATTATTTCGTTGTGTTTTTGGCTCTGTGTGTGACCAGATGGCACCATGTCTTCAAGCAAAATCAGCAGATTGAAATTAGCATTTCTGATGACACTGGGCCAGTGACAGGCCAGTGACACGAGTAAACTGCCGGGTTACTGAGTCAAATAAGTAGAGTATCCTAAATAACTCTCTATTCTTCTCTTTTATTTTGATCCTATTTTAAGTGGACATACATTCCAATAATGTAGTGTATCGTCAACCTCATTAGTAGTTGGCTGTTGCATTTCAAACATCTTACTATCTTTACCATGATCATAATAGGTCAAATTATACATTGAAGGTATTTGCTTATTGTTTCTAGCACAGTAAATCTGTGTGGAAATGATATGCTTTACAAAAAAGGGGACTTCCATAAACATTGAAAAGCTGTTTTTAAAACAATTTACAATGCACCCTGATTTTATTACACAAAAATTGAGAAGAAAAAAGCAAAACGTGGCAAATATTTTCCAAATGTTTTTCTAAATATAGGTTGTTTTTTGTATTTTAGCCAGAAGTTGACTTTCTTTACTGAATTAATAACAATAAAACACTGTCAGATCGGATTAGCCCTGAGCTCTTCTAAAAATATTTTTTCCCCCTTTTTTTGATTTGCAAAACAGTGCTTGCCGATTAGCTTGTCCAATCAGAGCATATTAGGCAAAGTAAATTGCATTATATTACTCCATTTATATTATTATATCCTGTGCTCTCTTAAAAACATTATATAATAACTCAGAGAAGGGTATTACGTTCTTATCCCTTAATTTTCTATCTAAAAAGGTACCAGGCAGGTACATGAAAATTGGATTGGGTTTAGCTAATGCAATTGCCAATAGATAAAAAGCTAAAGTGGTTGGGCTCGGATGGGCTTTATGGCCATGCTAAACCAGCAGCAGTTGGATAACTCGGGACAACTGAAGACTTATAAAGCCATATACGGAGTTATGTTCCCAGTGTGTGTGTGTGTGTGTGTGTGTGTGTGTGTGTGTGTGTGTGTGTGTGTGTGTGTGTGTGTGTGCGTATGTGTGTGTGTGTGTGTGCGTGTGTGTGTGTGTGTGTGTGTGTGTGTGTGTGTGTGTGTGTGTGTGTGTGTGTGTGTGTGTGTGTGTGTGTGTGTGTGTGTGTGTGTGTGTGCGTGTGTGTGTCTGCACTATTCTTTTTGAATGTGTTTCAGTGGTATGTACAATGCCTATCAAAAGTCTACACACCCCTGTTCAAATGCTAGGTTCGGCCCCCTGTTAGAAAGTTTAAGAGGAAGAGGAACTTAATCTTTCAGAACGACAATTGCCCTTTGCACATTGCACAAATCACAAAAGAATGGGCCTCTCCAGAATCAAATCTCAATCAAGATCCGAGGGGTGATCTGGAGAAGACTGTGCGCAGGATATGCCCTCGCTTTGCTTTTGCAAAGGGGAGTGGACAAATATTGCTACATCAACATGTGCACGATGATAGACTATACCCAAAAAACTGCAATAACAGTAATAACCCAAAGTGCCATAGTAAAAGGCAAAAAGTGCTACAACAAAGTATCAGTTTAAGGGTGTGCGTATTTATGCAACCATGTTCCTTTATTTATTGATTTTCTATGTCTGTTTCTTTAAAATCGTGTTTGTTTTTCAATTGTATTGTACATGTTACGGTTTATAGTAAAGGTGGAAAAAGTTAAATCATTTGACTCTCTGTCTTTCTTTACATCACAAAAACCAGCAAGGACTGGCTTTATTGAGGGAGGACATTATTGATGCTCGCACTGATGCAGCCGCTCATCGTCATGGTTGGTTATTCTGCCACCTTCGCAAAGTCAAAATAGTTTTGATTTCATAGGACTGATTTTGAGTTGTTTTGATTACTTTGAAATCAATGATTTTGAATTTGACTTTTTAAATCAACTGAGTTCCTGGCAAAGGATGCAAGGATACGAGGAGTTTTGCTTGTCACATGCACAGAATTGCCAAGGAAAACATGCAGTGATATTAGAGTTGTCCTAGCCTAGAAATCTAGACGCCCCTAGCGACCGCAAATTGAATTTTTGCTTTTTGCTGTACGGGTCTGGCTGCGCTAGGCTAGAGTTGTCCGCCTAGCTGACACAAGATATTTTCCCTTGAATTTTGTCGAACATTGCACCTTCCAAGTGCTCCACTGGATTTCAACGGATACTACTATTCATTCTTATCTTTTGAACCCCCCTCCCTTGTGTTTTTAAATGTTTTTGTGAATGTATAAATATGTGTGTGTGTGTGTGTGTGTGTGTGTGTGTGTGTGTGTGTGTGTGTGTGTGTGTGTGTGTGTGTGCGCGCGTGTGTGTGTGTGTGCGTGTGTGAGAGAGAGGAAATGCAAAACAATTGCCCATATTGAGACAAAGAAAGACCACTACAACTATCACTACTACTACTACTACTACTACTACTACTACTACTACTAATAATAATAATACTCTTCTTTTGTTGTTTTGCTTCCTGCTGCTCTGACCTCAGACCTGCATCAGCAACAGGAAACAGGAGTCCCCTCCCATGTGACCGCTTCTTCCTTTATGTGGCGTCCACGTGACAGCGGGGATTATTAGGAGTAATTTGAAGGATTTATGGGGATATAATTCAGAGTAAGTGTATTCAAATAATAATTAATAGAAGATTCCACTTTCATCTTTTAAGTCAGAGGTCCTCTGGTGGATTAGGAGACTCTGATGGACATCTGGACAAAGATCTAATTTCGAACGTCTCTGGCTATCCCGCACCAAGGCATGCATACGTTATCAGGTCTGATATGCCTTCAACCATGCTGGAAACGATAGCCTGTGCTGCTAATGCTGTTGAAGAGTTAACAGGTCTTTTTTGTTTCATCTTTGGTGGTAAACAATAAGCAAACGTCACTGGGAGATATATAAAATGCCAGTGGGCTGACAAGCGGGGTTAAAAAAAAA
>NC_085880.1:31555265-31615265 GCF_034702125.1 Engraulis encrasicolus
CAAATTGATTGTAATTGCCACTATTGTCTCCTTGCTGATATGGTCGAACAATAAAGGGGGAAAAATGGAGGGAAACGCAAAACAGGTCTCTAAACAGCATGGATATGAGTGGGCAACTAGCCCAATTTTAATGCATTTTAAATGAAAAGATAGGGGGTTTTTTTGGAAGGGGGGTGCCTGGCTGTTGAGATGAAAGAGATATGGGCCTATTGTTCACAAACTGCGGTTTTGCACTTCTGCCAAAACAGATCAAACCCACAGGTTTTAGGGACGGAGCTTCAAGCAAAACAAAAACTTATCCACGGATTTGGCATCTTTGGCGTATTTGGACAGGTTAGAAATGGGTTGATGGAATGATTTTGGTGCACATTTGGATCAACTTCTAACCAACAACCAAATGCGTATTGAAATGATTCTTCATTAGCATATTGCTTGTTATTAGGCTACCTTTTTACATGGTATAACTTGTCTTAGGACTGCCTTATCCGTTTGACACACAAATGTTTACTTAGGCCTACATTATTTTGGTATTTTCAGGGACCTTTTGCTTCAATTTTAGTTCATTTATCTTTAAAGCCTATATTTTGCTTTGCTTGATCCTTATTTCAGCAGCCAGAGGTTTAACACGTGATCATATTAATCAGTGGCGTGCACAGACATTTTGGGGGGCAGGTGCTCAAGGGAGGGTGGGCATGTGGAACTATCTAAAGGGAATATACTGGGGCATTATTGTCACATGCATTCAGTGTTTCCCACAGAAATTTTGGAAACTATGGGGGCAGCAGGGATTTTTTTTTTGGGGGGGTCTTCTCACGCAGGCCTTTGGGGGGGGGTGTATTCACACAGCGTGAATGCAAAACGGCAAAACAATGAGTACAGTGTGAAATTGGCGCATGGAGCAACTATAGGCCTGGGCCAACATTTCAGCCATTTATATTTTGAGAAATAAGGCTACCCATTTTACCCATTACATGTATAATAGTAGTACATTGTCATTGTCAAAAAATGCAGTACAGTGAATCATTTCTGTTTACAACACAGTTTCATTTGTCCCTCATACAGGGGTCTATATAATGAAAACAATAATAAAACAAAATAGGAGCAGAGATAAGAATTTAAGATCACTGTGTGTAACGCATAGACAAAAAGGGTCTAAGAGGGTAGGCTATGCCTTTTCCCCCCACACACATAGGCGTACACATTCTACATGAGGGGTGCTGGTCACAGGGCCAGTTTTTCAAAATTCCTTCCATTAAAAGGGCTGAACAACATATTACACATGTATGTCTATATTCACATTCATTACACATTCATTTCTACATTGTATATGCAGCCCGATGTCTCCTCTGCTGCGTCAATGAAGGCCTGTCACATTACAACTGTAAAACAAAGCCTGGGGAGTGTTAGTAAACTCATCCCAACTGTCCCTCCTCTGAAGTTTTTTTTTATCTGCTCCCAAACCCAGGAACGCAGGAACTCATTTTGACCAGGGGGGCCTGTGGTCGGCGCGGAGGTTCTGGAGTCCTCTCCCAGAAAAAAAATGTGTTTTTTTAGATGCAATTTCCTGCATTCTAATCAATTTTAGGATGAAGAATGGCGAATCCCATCTGACTAACTTCTTCATGTTTTATGTAGCCTAACCAAGGATTACTAGATTTTACCTTTTTTTTGTTTAACATTTCACTTCAAAATTATTAAGTTCTTCTTGCGGAAGGGAAACGCGCACCTAATGTGGAGGTGAGGGCGTGTTCAAGAGCAAATCGCGCTACCGTGACAGTTTCTCTCTTCTCCATGGGCAGTCTACAATGTGTGAAATTAGTAGAACTAAATGACTAGGCTATGCGATGCACTTGTGAGAGGTGACCGGGCTTTCAAACAATTTAGATTGTCTTGCAATTGCGACTGTGTATCTCAAGATGCATACGATCAGGACAACTGCCCTGTCTCCCCGCCCGCGCACAAAACACGCACGACCACAGACCTGTAGGTCTGTGCGCACGACACACAGACAGGCATACTGCTTCCCGTATGTGATTACACTCTGACAGGCCAAAGAGTGTGTGCTGTGATCGGCGAGAGAAGTAGGCTAAGCGCCAAAGCAGCTCGTGCCATTGCTGGCTATTGATACAGGAGAGTGTAAAAGCCACCTTTAGTTTGCATTTGACGTAGGCCATAGGTTAAACGGTGGTCAAATCAGCAGCAAGAGGCAAAAGGAACAAATCGCCACCCACTACAAAAGTTCAAAACATCTAACAATAGAACAGCCATTTCACACCGCGGCAATTCAACGTTGGCAACAGTTGATAGACAAGCCACGCACAACATCGGCTGTGCTACAGATTCACCCCATAGCAAACTCCGAGGCTAAGATAGCCTAGACTTCACCAGCAATAGGCAAGACCTAGCCTACCAATGTGCTACTACGAATCCAATCTCCACGGCAAGGAATAAAAGCCACTTCTTACCTGACACGATGCACAATTTTTGTGACATTCTTCTCCCGTCGCACTTTAAATTCACCTAATTCCTTGCTTGGTCCGTGTTTGATCACCACAGTGATGAGACTTCTCTTCACAACAAGTTAGCTCCTCCAATGGGTGTATGTTGATGCATGCCCAAGCCAACATATCGCTGTTAATACCACATTTATTACTACCTTGACACCACAAGCTAAACAAAACAAACATCGCTCCCGCGTCACTGGCTGCACCGTTCTACACCACTGTTCCGGTCTGGTTGGGGTCTAAAAATCACTCATTTCAAACCAAAATTGCATTCACATTTCAAACTACTTATAAGTATTAAAAAAGTAGAAAATATTCATATTTTGTGTTTCTATTTTAGAATAATAATGAGGGGAAAAAAAACTATGTCTGAATTTAGGGTAGGCGGCCTGTAGGTAGAAAGGCTATGATGCAGCTGCGTCTGTTGTCCAGCGACCCCGTGCACCCCACTTCCTGTGTCCCTGCCCAAACCCAAGTTAACTATAACAGCTTGACTAGGCTTTTGATCCCCTGTCTTTCAAGCACTTTGTGGTTTTCTCTATAGGATGTATTTACTCCAGGAGGAAAATGCGAAGGAAATCGTAATTCGTTTTAACAAAAACGGAAATCGTTTAAAAAAAAAAAAAAAAAAAAAGTAATTTTTTTTTTTTTTTTTTTTTTTTAACATTTTCGTAAACTATGGCGGCCAAATTTAAACTATGGCGGGCCGCCATAGTTTCCTCAATGTATGGGAAACACTGTGCATTTGGTCATCAAGCTTTTGCTGATGATCATGTCAACATGAACCAGTAGCCTACATTGTGACAAAAAAGAATGTTCAAAAGGGGCACTTTTTGACCAGTAGGGCAAAGGGGCAGGTGCTTTAGCACCACCTCGTCCTATCTGTGCACACCTATGATAATAATAGCCTAATAGGCTTTAGAAATAATAAAAGAATAGCCTAGTAAATAAAAGGGTGGGCCAAATGAATCAAAATTCTGCTGCTTTTCAGTTTTCAACATGTTTCAACACTACTTAGTAGTCAGTGGATTGAATGTTATACATAATGCAATGTTTGCATTATAAATGTTTATTACAATGGTAAATGATCAGACTTTCATATTAGGTTAATTTACAGCCTCACCATCCTCGATGCTTCGCTTGCTACCCGGTTTTGGAGTTTGGATTCTAACTTCATGGTGGGTTAGCGTGAAATAATGAACAACCACAATTTTAATTGCGTCTGTAGAGGAATATAACCATAAACAATCAAGTTGACGGATTTTTTGTTTTTCAAAACACAGAAGATTCACACGCCACACAGTTCCTCGAACACGTCATCAACAGGAAATGTTTCCCTGACGTAATCAAACGGAGACATGCATTCTAGAAACTCAGCCGACCCAATGTTGTGAGCGCAGACGTCCGACTAGTTTTGGAGTGAAACCTCCAGGCGAAGGCTTAATATCTCAAAAGGCTACATTTTCTAAATACCCCGCACCTTTCTGATGGGAGGACAATGAGACCGCATCCAAGATATGTGATGTTGTGCAGTCAAACAAGAAGACCAAGCCAACCGATCACGAGAGAAGTGACAGGAACGTCAAACCAAGACAGGGGACTGTGAAGGAAAGGTAAGATTTCCCGTCGATTTCTTCTGGTGTTAGTAATGCAAGTTGTCTTTAGCTCTTGGCAGTCTTTCAGATATGTCTTATCTTCGATGCCCCCATGAGTTGGACTCGTTACTCCATACGTTGGTGACGGTGGCAGTCACCTCAGTCAGAGCTCTGTGGTATGCAGTAGGTATGGCATGTTGATTATACTCACATGGTACAGTAAAGGTATGAAATTCAATATTTACTCCACGTTTAGTGTTTCTGTCCTGTCATTTGTCATAGGCATTTGTCCTCATGTTTGTCACTATATTCATGCTCCTGACATGACAGTGTTGTTCTTTGTCTTTAATCTTTTATTTAGTTTCTGCAAGTATCCAATAAAAAGACAGATAGCCAATTATACCACATCTTTAGATGAGACATTTACACAGAGCCCAGTAGACCACACCATATCTATTACACAAAATGGGTAGAATCATAAATTTATGCACACACTGTAGCCTATCAACAGATAGAGAAGTTACTTACCTTCACATGTTCTGGGAGTGTTCTCCAATATCAAAACTCTGGGACTTTGTGTCTAAAACAATATGTCATCCACACAGAATGCCCCAAAACATCTGGTTTGTGTTTACTGAGTGCGAATTAGAATTGTAGTTGTTATTGCAAGCCACCCACTTTCCCTCCTGTATGTAGGTTTTATGTTTCATATCTTGCAGTTTTACACCTGTCTGCTCAATAAAAATGTTAATCACAAAAAAAGATGGGAAAGGTAGCCCCCTAATGGATGCCATACCTCCAGTGGCACGCTGTAATAGTCATTGAAAAATACCATATCACACTACACAGTAAGCAATGCCCTATGACTTGGTCATTGCCATTCTGGTAGGGCCTAATATCAAATGTATAACACTGTGTCTTAACGGGTTAGAAACCATTACACAAGCACCTATTTTGTTTCGGAACTGTTCTGTTGTTTTTGCGTCGATTGTGCTCAAGTTAAGCCACAAGTGTTGTTGCATCTGACCCACAGATATCCGAGGAGGAGGATGAGAAGGAGTTGAGGAGTGACTACCATGAGGATCCCAAAGGTCGCCGTCCTCTTTCTCTTGGCCATTTGCTTGGTGCTCTACCTCACCTACACCAAGCGCAACCATGACAACAAGAGCCCAGCGACGTTCCTCAGGCATCCGTTGCCGTTGCCAGCGGTGCCCGTCGTGAGCGGCCCCAAGGAGGTGCCCGTCGTGAGCGCCCCAAAGGAGGCGCCCACCCCGACTGCAGCTGAGGAAGGGGTCAGCCACCGCTATGGCATCATGTTCGATGCTGGCAGCACAGGGACGAGGATACACGTGTTTAAGTTCCTCATGCAGCCTAATGGTATGAAAACAAGTCTTTGAGCATATGTGTGTGTGTGTGTGTGTGTGTGTGTGTGTGTGTGTGTGTGTGTGTGTGTGTGTGTGTGTGTGTGTGTGTGCGTGTGTGTGCGTGCGTGCGTGCATTTTCCTTTGTCTCTAGGTTTCCTCTAAATCCTCTGTAAAGGTATTGGACTTTAGGTGGTGCCTTAGTTCAACAGCATGATAAATGGTGGATATGACAGTGCTGTTGCATGGTCAGTTACCATTGCAGTATGGCTTTGTTCAACTGAGCAGAGTGTGAATGTGGGCGGGGAACGGCAAATAAAACTCAGGACATTCCCAAGGCCTGTTAATACCAAAAAGAAAACAAATAAGCCTACTGCACATTGTTTTGAAGGTCAGAGCACAACATGGGCTAGGCCTATCATGCATCCTGGTTGTTGCATGTGCCTACAGTAGCTTTAAAAGAGAGTATGTTGGATTGTGGCCACAGTAGGCATTACCGGTAATTACTAAGTAATAAACTAATGTTTACTGGTCTGAACCAAAGTACTGTAAGTTTTGCAGCTGAAGATGTATATTACTGGTAATTCAAGTGTAAAGAAATCCCGCACACAGTCCATTCCACCAACAAACTTTAATACAACTTTAATACAACGTTGTATTAAAGTTTGTTGGTGGAATGGACTGTGTGCGGGATTTCTTTACACTTGAATGACAATCCTACTGGGATAATATTCTACGCACCTGCCCAACCACAGAGGTGTGCAAAAGCGTCTTCTTGAACTATTACTGGAAATTACTGGAATGGCGGAGAAGATCCTTTTTTATTTATGGAAAAGTGTAATTTCCCAGTTATACTGAATACTTTGAAAGTGGTGGAAAAAAGATAGCATTTGTAGATGGGCATAATAAATCATGGAAATAAACTAATAAGACCATACTATACCTTTAACATGGGCCTTTTAGACTTACAGTATGTTGGCTGCCATTGCCATGGCACACATACCGTACATAGCGGAAGTTGATACGTGGCTCGCCGGCTCGGCCATCAGCTTAGTTATCCCATTTGCAATATTAAGCTAAATCACTTAAGTGCAGCTTTTGACTGTATTGTTAAACCTATGATTGTCCTTCCACTCACTGTCACTCCATATTCCAGTCGGTGGCTATCCAGCACCTACCATTTATGTGGTTCATATCTCGCTAAGCTCTTGCTCTTTTAACACACACACACACACACACACACACACACACACACACACACACACACACACACACACACACACACACACACACACACACACACACACACACACACACACACACACACACAGCTAAGAGATCTGTTAATACAACAGTGTAGTTAGCGTGCCATTGTATTGAGGGGTTTTCAACCCCCTGCTGTAATGCACTGTATGCATATAATCAAGTGGCATTATGTAAGCATTTATATTGCAGCTGATCAGTTAATGTGGTGATTGTACTGTAGTTTAGCCCCAGTGGGCTTTATCACATGCACTCTAAGGTCCAAGCACTATGCTTAGTTTACCAGAGCAGATATACATGCTTACTGGTATTTACTGTGAGTATCCTGACCCATCCATTCATGTTTTTTTTTGCCATGTATCTCTCCTGCAAATGTTCAGATTTGCTCACTATTTAAATCAACAATTATGAGGTGCCATAGACGATTCCTACCTTAATATGATTCAGCTGGTTATAAATGCAAACGACTTGTCCTTGGGTCATTTCACATTTTAACTCTTTTGTCTTTTTTTTTTTTTTTCAACAGAGCCTCCCAAATTGGCCCACGAGTCATTCAAAGCAATTAAACCGGGACTTTCCGCTTACGCAGATGACCCTGATAGAGTAAGTTGATCCCTGTACAAAAATATATTATTTTCTTGCCTTTACTGGACATTGCCAAGTTATTTAACATCACATTTTCCACCAATTTCTGTGCCAATTGGCGCACACACATCATCAGGCAGAAAATTGGATAACATGTCTAACCTGCAATACAAGCTGTGTGAAGTGCACACACAAGAGGTCATGCGTAGCAGGATTTTTTCAAGGTGTGTTGCATCCCTGAGACAATATCAGGACTTTGTGGTTGACACACTATAATAGAATGCCTTCTATTGTCACTGTAAACAAGTACTATGTAGACAGACCTGCACAATGCCACTGAAAGCCACTCCTTCTCTAGTAGGCTACTAGCAAGGACGATTTACATTCGCAAGATATAACACGGTCCCCACATATTTGTAAAAAGTTTTTTAACCCATTGTGTCCCGGAAACACATATACGCTACATTCAGGTTCTTGAGATTTAAGCTATTATATTTAAAATGTGGGTATGTTACAGACGAGGGTCCTAGCTTTTAAATGCAACTCATTTCATGTTTGTATGTGCTTCGTAGGTTGAGATATTTAGGATTTGATAGGTAAAGGGCATCCTTTTCCAAATAGGGCTTAGGACAAAATGGGTTAATGCCTTAAAAACATTTGAGGTCTGGCATCGAATTTCACATGGCTAGCATGAAATGTCAGACACAATGAATGAAAGGTGTCTGCACAGTTGTCCATGTTCAGGCTGATGATGTCACGAAGCTCTCCTCCACTCAAGCAGCCAGAAGTTGCACAGGTACAGGAGGCAGAGAGCACCCTCACCAACTGCCAGTTTTTTTCTCCTCCTTTTCAATTTTGAATTTGAATTTTAGAACTCTGATGTTAGAATCCTCCTCCAGACTTGCCTGCATTATCAACTGCCAGAGGCGTTGCATTTACACATTTTGTTAACACCTTTTTTGTCTTTCATTCACAAAATGGCAAATAAAAAAATGACAGAAGCCATATTTCGCTTTCAAACTTGTTGGGGAATGCCAGTGAACACCCTGCTAACCACTTAGTGAGATGCATACATTCAAAAACAAATATATGGGGTGATTTTAGGAAAAGATTTGCACATGCCGATAGATGGCCCTTATAAAGTCAGTTGAGACAAAATCCAAATTAGCCAAATAACGGAGACAGCATCAATAAAATTGTTGAGGACCACTCTATTTTATTGCAGACAATTCAGAGGGGCTAAATGTTGAAAACAGTGCAGTTTTCCTTTAACAAGTGGCACTAATATAAGCAATGTACTGTAACTGTAACTGTTTGCCCTCTCCCTGTAGTGTGCGGAGGGCATCCATCAGCTGTTGGAGGTGGCGGAGAGTGACGTGCCGCGTGAGGTGTGGGCCACCACCCCGCTGGTACTGAAGGCCACCGCAGGACTCCGGCTGCTGCCCGGGGAGAAGGCCACCCACCTGCTCAACAAGGTGTGTGTGTGTGTGTGTGTGTGTGTGTGTGTGTGTGTGTGTGTGTGTGTGTGTGTGTGTGTGTGTGTGTGCGCACGTGACCAATCTCCCGCCACCCCCTGGAACAAGGGTCATCATCGGACATGATGGGCAGCTAAGAGAGAGAGTGTGCACATGTGTATGTGTGTGTGCGTACGTGGCGACATGACACGTGAGGTGTGGGGCCTGTAGGCCACTACCCTACTGGAGCTATTGCTGGCCCCAGACTTCAGGGGAGTGTGTTGACCGTGTGTGTATGGTGAAGAGTGATGTGCCTAGGGGAGTGTGCGAGAGTGAGTGCGGTGATTGTGGATGTAATAATACCAAACAATGAAGAGTCTGTGTTTTGTTATCTTTAATTATTATGGTGTGTAGAGATCTCCTTGCATGATTTAGATGACTTATCTAATTGATAGGTTCTTAATTTGTGTGTAAAACATATGCATCATAGGAAAGTTGACTTTCTCACAGTGTCACGTGTCTCACTGTAAGCTGTCAGACAAGATATTGAACCTTACCTTAAAATACCCCGCCTCCTGCCATGCTGACAGACGAGGGCGCGGTCACCATTTTCACGCCTTTCTGGGTAAAAGACAACTGGCTTCCTTAAAAATGGCCAACTTGATCAGTGACTGACAAGTTTAGACAGTTTGACTGGTTAACTGGGGTAGACATTGTTTGGTCAGGTGCGCTGACATTTGGAAGACAATTTCTAGTATTTCACATGTTTTTCAAGTTTGCAATACTTACCTACGTACTTATCCTCTTCGTCCCAGTTGGAACACAAGGCCGCAGTCATACACTGAATGCATTGCTTCAAGTGAGGTATTCGGGCAGCAAGCCACTTCAGAGAAGCTCAGCCTCTCTGACAGTGTGTGAGAATAGAACACTGGTTGAATGGGACATGTGAAAACCAGAAAAGAGCAGAACAATTGAAGAGCTCTTTTCCAAAACGCTATATCCACCATTTTTGACTTTTTGCATTTTAATATTGGAATTGACTGTTAAGAAGCCCTATCATCTATGTGTGAATTCTTGCCATTCAAATGTTTTGAGAACATACTTTTAAACCTCTTTAAAAATGAATTTTGCAATGCAATTCAATGGAATGCCCAATACAAAATGTCAATTTCCCAACATTCTATAAAATGGATATATCTCATTTTGGAAAAGAGCTGAACAATTGAAAGTGTAGAAGAGGCAGTGAAAGTAATGATGGACAACAATGCATGTCTTTGATTTATCCCATGAAGCTGCTTTTTTCCACAACAGTCTACTCGCACATCTGCTCTAATGTACCCTGACCACAGCCATGTTGTATGTCAAGGTCTGGTGCTGTAGATTCCTTGCATTCGTGTTTTGTCTCAGCCTGCAAACTAATGTTGATACTGTGTGACTGTTGTGCGTCATGGGTTTTCTTTATTTTTCTCTGGAGATGACTGTAGCTTAGCAAGGGTTATGACCCCTGAATGATTAAGAGTCAGGACGTCATTTTGCAATTTTTCAGTTTTAACGCAGCACATTGAAACCTCATTTAATACCGTCTAAAAGTTAACACCGCTTAGCAAGCCTGTCAGCCCTTATACAATAGTAGCTGAAACATACACGACTGGCTGGCAGGCTAGCTAGTAAAAGACTTTAATTCAGATTATTACGATGTCCAAGCCTTACTGATGTTGTGTCACTGTTGTGGCCATGAGATCTTGGTGATGTCCTCTTATTTATACACAGAGTGCGTCTTAATATGTGACCTTGCCTCCTCCACTTGCGCTTGTCTCCTCGCCCCGCCTCCTGGCCCCTCCTCCGTGGAGAAAACGATAAAGTTTCCCAGCTGTCAGCCTAGCCACAACAACTTTTGAGGGACTGTTTTTCATTCACCATAACAATTGCAAACGAGAAAAAAGACTCTTCAATTGAGCTTTTGCAAGATATTGAAATATAATGCTGTTGTCAGTGATGTCATCATGACGAGAAGCGAGTGGAGGAGGCAAGTGGAGGAGGCAAGGTCCCATATTAAGATGCACTCAAAGTGATGACGGTAGCTTAGCTTAGCTTAGCTTGGGTCATGACCCCTGAATGACCCGAAGGCCATGAAGTCAATTCACATAAATTAATTTGATGCAGCATTTGAAAGGCCTCGGATGGCATTGCCTTGCTAGTCAGTCCCACTCAACAGTGACAGGACTAGCTTACACGTGTCCAAGGGTGGCACGTAGCACCAGGCAAATTCCAATCATTTCTTAATTTCCTCAATTTAGAGGCCTTATATTGTCACCGTACTATTCATGTACAATGTGAACTATAAACACTAACAGTGACTGCATGAATCTCACTCATTAAGTGAAACCTTGAGGGTCTGTTTACATGAAATATTTAAAGAGATACTGTTTCATTTCTGGATATAAGACAATGTCACACCTCCCCTGAGTTAAATAGTTTTTTTGTTTTATTTTTTTCACCTGTATTCCTAGCTATTCCCTTAGTCTGGTGATGTCACTTCTAGTTCCAAGAAAGCAATCATCATTGAATCCCATGGCACCAGCTACTTGTTGGCTGGTCCCATATGATTCCACTATGCTAGCTTGGAGGTAGAATTTGCACTGTCTTACTTAGAGAAGGGCTGAAAGTACAGGAGAAAGATAAAATTGAATTATGTAACTCAACTGGAGGAGTAAACTTGGCTTATTTCCAGAAATGTTGCTATATCACTCTTCAACGACATAAATTAATTTCTAACTTTTCTTGCCTAGTGAATGCTGCCTATCACTGAACAATCAACCACTCAAAAATACAAGCTTTAACATGGCTAGCTAGTACGGTGAACAATTGCCTATTTTTACAATTCACACCTGCTGCTTGATGTTGTCCTGAAGACTGTTGTGCTGACCATATGATTATTCAAAATGTACTGTACCAATCATTTCCATCATTCCCTTGTTATGCTGCTGCTGTCCCCAGGTAAAGGAGCTGTTCTCTGCGTCCCCTTTCCTGTCCAGCGGTGACAGTGTGGCCATCATGGACGGCACTGATGAAGGTAGGCCAACACTTCATTTTTTTTAAATCTATTTTATTTAACTCTTAATTCTGATAAGCCATTTCCCAAGAGGGCATTGGGAGACTCATGATTAGGTCCATCCACGGGGTGTTTATTCCCAAACGGTTTGAGAACCACTGGTCTAAATCTATATAATGTAAGTCATGATAAATGTGGTGGAGTGAGTTCTCTCCAGTTGTAGGCCCTGTCCCATGGGGAGGGGTGTGTTCCCTTCCCTGGCTTCTTAAAAAGGCCTTCTACTAAAGGGATCACACGAGCTGGCCAGGCTTTGATTTCCCTCTTGCAGTCGGCAGTCCTGACTTACAGCAGATTACAGCTGCGGGAGTCAAGTCAGAGTCGGAAATATACAAGTTTGCGGCCCGGGCCAGTGGTAACAGCTTATTTCCCCACATCAAATCTATACATATTGGCACGGCTTAGGAGCAGGGGATGGCACCAGGCCCGTAGCGGAGAACTGGAGGGCTGTTTGGGGACAGTAGCTTAGCAAAGGTTGTGACCCTTGGATGATTTAGGGGTCATGGAGTCATTTTGCAATTCTTTAGTCTAACGCTGCTGCGCATAATAGAAAACCTCATTTGCTGCTTCCGACCAGGCAGTACATAGTAATACCACTCCACAGCAGTAGTATATTGTTGTAGATTATACTATACTAGCAATAAAAACCTAATATATTGTGGCAATTTTGCCTCTCTTTGACCCTGTCTTTTTTGGAGGGTGCTCTTGAACCTCAAGGTGACTTGTGGGACAGTGTAATGCTGTAGGGTGCAACCAAATTGCAAAAAGTAATAGGCGGAAATGGCAATGCAGGTACCTTGTGTGGGTGCTTTTCGACTACTACACACATGTATTTGCAGAACTACACTCTGGCATTCTCGTTTATTTTATAGAACAGTGGTTCCCAACCTTTTTCTTAAGGGACCCATGTTTTTACTATTGTAATCTTTAGTGACCCAACCACGCGAGATGCGTGTCACAAGATGCCCTCTGTTTCCTGCGAAAACTCATTTTACTTATTTTATTCCTCAATTCGTCTTTGGTCAAACATAGAATAAATGTTTAATGTAGCACTTACAATTTGTTGCTTCTATGCATTTATTAGTTAAATGCTTTGTCTTTTATTCAACATGGGCTATACAGTATATATTTAAAATGAAACCCCTTAAAATCAAGAGGGCTCTACGACCCCCTGTGGATCTTTGGCGACCCATAAGGTGGGTCCCGACCCATAGGTTGGGAACCACTGTTATAGAAGACATGGATGCTGGGTTAAGTCAAATATGTTGTGGGTTCTAAAATTATTCCCCTTTTTTCCATATACTGTCAGCGCGATACAGCTGCAGTAAGAGTCACAAACACGGAAACAGATTAGTTGTCATTGTCCATAGCAGAGATTTACAGGACAGGTTGTTCACTGGTTTCTGATTTATACATTTGTAGGTTTATCTATAGATGTTATCGACATGTTTGTTTCTTTCCTACAGATGCATACAGTGACCAAGCAATTGTCCTATGAGGCATTGGTTGAGTAATCCAATCCTTTAAAGCAATTCACACAAGAAATAATGACTACCAAGGAGGATAATGTCCTACTTAATCTTTGCAAACGGATTATCTGCCATTAATTTGTCAGGCAGTGATTGCTGACCTTTGAGATAAAAATAAAAAAGAAGGGAAATACGGTTTTACTGCCCCAAATGCTGTTAATAAATAAAATATGAAGCATTTTGAGATAGACATGGACTTATTGTTTTTTTTGGCAATTGGTTTGGACGGTCTCCAAAATTCCTGTTAAAATCTTAATAGATAAAATGCCTTTGGTTTTGGCGGAGCTAATGCTGATCTCTTGCGACAGAGCTAACCGGATTGGATAGACTTATTATCTGGTATAGTTGTGCCCCCTCTGGCTCATTCGTGGCACCCATGTTGCAAAGGGCTTATCCTGTTAGATTACTGCAGCCCTCCCCATGTCAGATACGGGGAAAAAATAATAAGTGGACTTGATGGACGAGGGGAGGAGTTAGTGGAGCAGTGCGCATATGTATGCTAGCCTAGCACTCCCTCTCTCTCTCTCTCTCTCTTTAGGCTTTAAGCACTTTCCACAGTGTGTGCATTTTTATTCTTTTTTTTTCATGAATTAAAGATTATGTTGTTTTGAGTTTATGTCGCCTCTTTAAAGATTTACTTTAAGGATAATCACAAGAGAGCTGATATGCTTCCCGAATGTTTCAAAACAAAGTATCACTTTTTTAATGGAACACTCAGGAGTTTAGCGGGATTATTTTCGCTTCTAAAAGTGACACACAGCTGTAGGAAAATGCGTCTAAGTAGATAAGTGCCATATGCTTGGAAGGATAAATTTTGCTCTTTAAAAGGGGGTTGGCTTTGTGCGTTTTTTGTCCGCCTTCCACACACAAAGCAAAGCCTTTTTAAAAGGTCAGTATCTCAAGTACATTAACATCAGCGAGTGTTCCGAGCCAGGGCACAATAAGTACTTTAATATTGACAGTTGAGTAGTCATTTCTTCCGACTGAATGTAGGGTGTGCGGTGCTCATTGGTGTTTAATATTTTGACTCTAATATTTTCTCTTTTCTGTCAAAACAGGAATGTCCGCATGGATCACCATCAACTTTTTAACAGGTGGGGTTAATGTTGAAAAGGAAATGATTTTTTGTTGTCATTATGATCTACAGCACACAATGAAACTTCTTTTATGCTGATCAATGGGCAGTCATGGGTGAGCGGTTAGGGCGTCAGACTTGCATCCCAGAGGTTGCCAGTTCGACTCCCGACCCGCCAGGTTGGTGGGGGGAGTAATCAACCAGTGCTCTCCCCCATCCTCCTCCATGACTGAGGTACCCTGAGCATGGTACCGTCCCACCGCACTGCTCCCCATGGCACGCCACTGAGGGCTGCCCCCTTGCACGGGTGAGGCATAAATGCAATTTTGTTGTGTGCAGTGTTCACTTGTGTGCTGTGTCACAATGACAATGGGAGTTGGAGTTTCCCAATGGGCTTTCACTTTCGCTTTCACAATGACCTTGAGAAGGCTTCACTCAGTGTGTATAGGGTGTTGTGACGGTGCTCACCCAAATATATTTAAGGAGCCCCCACCTTGCATGAACTGTGACTTATTGCCTGTTGCACAGACACTTTTCAGCTTGTTCCTTGCACAGAAGCTCTTCAGCTTGTTCCTTCGTCAGTGTGCAACACACTGCCTGCACCGCACTTGTGCAGATCACCAGTCACTAATCACAAATCATGAGCGAGGGGGGCAGCCTAAATGCTACACGTGTTATACAGCCCATATTATTTCATTGTTTATGACGGATTGCGCGTGCCCTCATGAGTGCATGTTCACACTACAGGTGTGTGGACAGGGAAAGCTTTGTACAAATTGTTTTCAAGACATTGATACGATGATCTGGTGATTCGGATCAATATAAACACCGCCTCATTCACTTTCCCATCTCCTGTTGATGTTGGACATTGAACCAGCAACCATCGCCTACAAGCCTAACTCCTTCAAAGCTTGCCTACATGGGACTATTGAGTGACTATTGAGTAGCAGTGATGGACGCGCTCAACTTCTAACATAAAAAAACAACTTTGGGTGTGCATATAGGAACTGTCCGCTTAAAACAGAGTAAACTGCACTTGCAACATGCACCGATGATGGCTTAAGGCCCAAAATGTGTTTGCTGTGAACATGGTGGTTGAAGAAATATGATAAAACTGAGCTTGAAAGCGCAGTCTACTTCACAGTCACTTTTGGGCCCATGTGATAACTCAATTACAGGCAGACGGAACTGAAATGACGCCCGTCAGGATCTGAGCCAGGGCGATGATATTTTTAAATCCGAACACAGTGCTCCTTGGCACTGATCCAAAGCATGGTCGCATTACGATGACCCCTGTGTGTTGGCTCACAGTACACAGGTCCAAACAAACTAAAGTCATAGGCGCATAATGAATTGCGACATGTAGAAGTTCTATTTTTATTTGTAAGTAGATGCTACTTTAGCACAACACCCACTCCCATGCACGCACGCAAGCACGCGTAGTGGGAAGCCAAATTCATGGCTTCATAGAAAGGAAACAGAATTATGTCTCACACTGTTTCATGTATAAACAAAGACAGGACAGACATTAACGTGCAAGACAGCAACCTTTGCTGATGAGAGGTATTCTATTCAAACCTATTTGTGAGAAGTGGATGTACAGTGTCACAAGTCTATTAAATAACATTAGGTTAAACATATGATTCAACACACACACCATACCACACACATACAGCATGTGGTTAAAATCCCAACGGTGTCGTAACACACTCACTTGAATATCAAAAGAACACACGCACACACACACACACACACACACACACACACACACACACACGCACACACACACACACACACACACACACACCTGTCCATACCTACGCCCAAGCCATCTCCAGCTCTTAATGATGTATCTGTATCAGGGCTTGACGTTAACTTTTTCATTCACCGGCCACTTTGGCTAGTGGTTTTACCGAGTCACTAGCCATTCAACTATTCTAGTAGTCGAAAATTCGATACTGTTTTTTTTCTTCATCATGATACTGTACATCTCACCTCAGAAGATGGGGTGCTAAAGCAAAAAGATGAGTGCATAGCTTTCGACATGGAAATAAATCAGAGAAATAGAAACTGAGCTTTTCTTGAACTTAAATACGAAAAATTGATACACATTAGGCAATCAACACAATATAGGCTACTCTGATATGTCATACAAAGGATCAAGCTCCCTGCCAAATTGCCTAGTGACACTGAAATTATTACCAGCCACAGCCAAGTTTTACCAGCATTTGGCCGGTTGGCAGGTGCCAGTGTCAAGCCCTGATCTTTATCTGTACATCTCTCTCTCTCTCTCTCTCTCTCTCTCCCTCTCTCTCTCCCTCTCTCTCTCTCTCTCTCCGACGAAATGGATGATGCCGCACTAATATTAAAGCTTGGCCTCCCTGTCTCTCTCTCACAGGTTCGCTGCATGCGGCAGACATCCCCACCGTGGGTATGCTGGACCTGGGAGGAGGTTCCACACAGATCACCTTCTCCCCTAGAGATGAGGTGAACACACACACACACACACACACACACACACACACACACACACACACACACACACACACACACACCACATCACAACTGAGATGTAGTCTGGGAACCGTCTATTCATTGTCACGTAGGGGAGGTCGATCTAAACGTTTTGAAATATCAGTGATATCTGAATCTTGATGCAAAGCTGGTTTCGCACCTGCCATAGACATGATGGTTCTGTAAACAAACAACAAGCTTTGATTAGTCTTGCTCTCCCTCTTTGGATTCCCAAATTCAGGCAAAGATTTCAGCGAGGGTTCCCATGCATGTCTCTCAGATAGCGCATTCAGGCCGACGGAGAACCGTGCCGGAGCCCGTTCCCACACCCAATCGCAAACCGACTGTCGTGTTCACGCCACAGATTTTAGCGTTCACGAACTGCAAAGTTGGTTCGCAATGCGAACCGCGAAATACTAGGTTTTTCTCTGTGAACCTTGAAGACAGCGTGGCCTCAGCAGGTTCATCAGGGTAACACAGTCAGTTGCGGAAAAAGTTCAGAGCTCGGTATGAACACGGGCGGTTTGCAGATAAGCACTTTAGTGCCAAACATAACTGGTGCGGGCACGGCTCCGTTCTGGTCGGCCTGAAAGCCCTCAGATTGAAACGATTGTGCAAGGCAGCATGGGATTTCCCAAGGCTAAACACCACCATCTCTACCACCACAGCCGCCATCTCCCTCAGAGAGTAAAACTCATTTCCAGGCTCACTACTGCACAAACTCCCAGGTTGGCCATCACTATGACCACACAACTAGTGTTGCCAGATTGAGCGGTTTCCTGCCCAATTGGACTACTTAGGGCGGCCCTCTGCTGGTAAAAACGGCCAAAAACGGGCATTTGGTGGGTTTCTCTGTAGATGTATGGCCTTAGAAATCGATATAATTTGGTTCCAATTCCAATTGGGTAAGATTTAGCGCCTCCAGGCAGATTTGAGCATTTTGTGGGCTGGAAATTATCTCATCCCACCAACCCTCGTCGGAGGTAACTCAAAACCACCAGGGATCAATTCCACTGTCACTATAATCACCATCCCTATAAACACAATGATACAGTAAGGACAAACATTCCTAATAATATTTAACGCCAATGGTCGCAGATGTTAAAATATTCAACGTGAAACTGAACATCCAAGGGCTCTCGCCTGCACAACTTCAATGATGCTACTGAGATAGGGCCTACATTGCAGACTTGGATAATAGTTTTCGGCCAAATAATACGAAGACCCCAAATAGCACATATGCACTTTCCGTGTACAGTTCAGTTTGCAACTGTACAATGTGTCTGTACATTACGACATGCCGTTACAATGTGCTGAAGTTAAGTTAGCTCTAATGCCATTTGGCTGGCTCAGGTTAGCCGCTAAGCTAAATAATATCACCGTATGGTTTCATAAGCCTTTCAAGATTTCGTTGGCCCTAGTACCATTTCATAAATATCATATTGGTATTCTCCACACTTACCGATCACCAGTTGTATTTCAACTTGCGTTGGTGGTTTTGTGACAATCAGGGTTTTCGGTGTTGACTATTTCCACAGCTGAGGACTTTTAATAACTTGAGACGCCATGACATATTTTCATCTGACGATGCTCCAGCATCGGGTGGGAGCGCGGGACATATGACTTCAAGTAGGTGTTTTTGGATTGGCTGGCGCTGTCAGCGATGTCGACCTATCAGCAATGTAGCTGAACGTTGCCAAGGTGATTATTTCACTTCCGTATTTTTGAGGCGGAAGTAAATCAGCCGCGGTTGCATCAAAACCGTTGAATGGAGTTCTATGGAACCACCTTCTCCCCTTATGTAGACCTCCTTGNTATAAACACAACCACCACCACCACCGATACCACAGTCACAAACACCACATGCACCATCAACACAGCTCCCCCACCTAACACTACCACCACCACCATCCCTTTGACCACAGCCCCCACGCACCACCCATGTCCAAGAGCAAACAGCCAGATCTCTTCTGTCAAAGCTCACAAACTACCGGGATGGCCTCCCCATCTTAGCATCTTAGCGGCTAATCCGCAAATGCCATGCTAATCCGGCAGTGCAGCGCTGGTAAATAAATGTTGTCGGACATTAGGACGCGCTGCTGCTGCTGCTGCCGTCGCTGCTGCTGCTGGTGTGTGTGTTTGTGTGTGTGTGTGTGTGTGTGTGTGGTGGGGAGGTTGATTCTTGTTCTCTAACTAGGTCAGGTCTTGTACACGAGGGATTGAGGACCAATTTACCATGTCATTACACTGTTTTCCAAGAGTTCAGATCTCCTTAGTGCAGAGCCTGCCCTTCACGCCTCCAGAAGGGAAATTTGCTCGCAGATTGGATCTGGCTGGGGACCGATCAGCGCAACGTCCACCACACACACACACACACACACACACACACACACACACACACACACTCACACTCACACACACTCACACACACACACACACACACACACACACACACACACACACACACACACACACACAGACACACACACACACAATAATAGATTTCTCTGGATGGATGATGGTGTGTGTGTGTGCGTGCGTGTTCTGTGCTTGTGTTGATGTCTCTTTGGATGCTATTAGGTGTTTAGTGGGTGTTGATCAGCATATTAACATCACTTTAATACTGATCCCTAAGAGTGGTGCAAAGTAACACTACAACAACTTGATACTAGGATAAATCATGATTGATCTCAGATCCTTCTGAATGTTTCAAAACAAGGCATAACCCTTAATGGATATAACCAACTTGCAAGAGTAGTAGAGTGGAGTAACAGGAGAGGGTGGTGCAGTTGCAGTATAGTGTAGTTGAGGCTTAGATAAATATCTCAGATCCTTCTGAATGTTTCAAAACAACGCATCAGTCTTAATGGATATAAACACTCTAGAGTTGGGATTAATTTCACTTATGAAAGTCACTTATGGGTGTTTGTAAATGCATATGGAATGTATTACTTGTTTCTTGTTTTCCTTTCCGCAGAAAACCGTTCAGACCTCACCCGATGATATTACATCGTTTCAGATGTTCAACCTCACCCACACACTCTACTCTCACAGGTGGGAGAATTGGCCCTATTGTTAATTGATTTAGTAGTGTCATTGACCTCTGTTATATAGGACACAAATTCCAAATTAACTCAATTTAATTCTGAATAAAACCCAGTTACGCTTTGAAAACACCATGTAAACACTTTACAATTCAGAATTAAATGAAAGTGCAATATAAACTTGACGGAACTATTTAATTCTGAATTATTAATTTGCAATTAAATCTATCATGTAAACGTAGCCATTGTGTACAAGTGTTCTTGTACTTGTGTGCTAGTGTATTTGTTTACGCCTACTTTTCTGCTGGGTGATGTGTGTTATGGGCCATTCAAATTAAATCCAGCCATTGTGGGGAAAAAAACAAGAATTTCACGTGTAAAATAATTTTGTTAATGAGTACATCGAAGACAGTAGAATGGCAAGGCGCTATGAGCATTATTCTTATATTGCCAGATTGAAAATGTTAAATTATTAAGTGCCTCAACGCTCCAAAAATGGGCAGTCAAATGACAGACCACACCTCTGCATGGCATGGTGTACTCCTTGGCGTCAACGGAGTGGAAACATGTAATGCACACATGCAGACACTTCTGTCAAGACATCTTTCATCATTTTCTGTCAGATAAGCTAGGTAGACTCAAAGCACCACTCCAGGCGCTTCTCTTTTCATCGGGTATGTTAAGGGCGCCTCATTAACATAAAGAGAAACCCATTGTTCTCATTTCTCAAATTCAAATTCAAGTTCAAATGGTGCTCAGCGTGGCTGTTAAGATACAGTGTTGCCAATGCATTGCATACAAATAACAAGACAAAACAAAAGCAAACCTCTCTTTCTTTCTCTCTCTCCCACTTTAGTGGTCAGTAATTACTGTGTGTTTTAGCATTTTTTTCTTTCTTTCTTTCTTTCTTTCCTCTCTCCAGTTTAACGTTGTGCACTCAATATTTATTATTTTTCTTGGCATAATTTGTTCTCTGCTTCACATCTTCCTCCTATAGCTACCTGGGTCTGGGCCTGATGTCTGCAAGACTGGCGGTGTTGGGAGGAACTGAAGGAGAGCCATGTATGTATTTTTCAATTTCTCCCCTCTTTCTCTTTCTCTCTCTGCCCTTATAAAGAGCCCCTCGCTCCCTAACCCTGCCTCCCTCCGTCCCATAAATAAATAAGCCATTATCTAATCTCTTAATAACATGGCCGAAGATTAATTCCTTGAATGCCAGCTGTTGCTGTGGTTTAGTAATAGAGTGCTGGCTTAACAGGGAGGAGAAAAAAATGCCCACACTGAAGCAAAAAATATGTGCAGCCATGTACAAGATCTTGATACACCTTTTTTATTTTATGCATTTTTAAATATTATATTTCAGTCACTTACATTTAATGTCCTTAGCTATGGGGATGGTTGTGTCTGTCACATTCATCCAAAAATGTGTGGAATTTTATATTTCATTTGTTATTCCATGCATCACAGTGCAGTTTCTGCAGTCATCATTGTCAATACAAAAATAGGCCACTAGATGGCGTGAGAACACAATGTAACCTGGTCTTCTCTGTCAACACCCTTCTGCGGGCCACCCCTTTCAAAAATATTGAAGTTCTTGCACTTGTCAAACAACTACTTGAAATAGGAGGGTTTTTTATGTGTCCTTTACTTTTAAAATGTACTGATTGAATAAAGAACCCATTACACCTCACCATGGTATTTTGTGCTCTTCTCTTATGTTGATAAAATAACCCATTACAGTATTGCATTAAACTCATCAGTATTTTACATGGCTGGCTGCTTAAAGCAATACTGTACCATTTCTGGAAATAAGCTAATCTCACACCTCCCCTTGAGTTAAATAATTGAGTTTTACCCCTCTCCTGTACTTCCAGGCGTTTTCTGAGTCTAGCAGTGCAAATTTTACACAAGACGCTCAACAATGATTGGTAGCTTATAACTAGAAGTAGAGAAGAGGAAAAGTAAAACTCAATTATTTACCTGAAGGAGAGGTATAAAATGAGCTTATTTCCAGAAATGGTACAGTATGGCTTTAACTCCTCGGTGTTTTATGCCGTTGGCTGGTGTGTGTTGCAGTGCTGCCAGGCCAGGAGCTGCTGAGTCCATGTCTGGCTCCAAACTACAGGGGCACCTGGGAACACGCCGAGGTCAAGTACGCGCTCAAGGGCCAGAAAGGACCCTCATACGATGGAAAGAGACGTACGTACTGTATGCTGCCTTGTTGTCATGAAAGTTCTTCTGAGCCTCTAGTCTGGCCAGGCTGTGGTGATTTCAAAAGTTAAGAGGGTGGGCTCAACAAACATGTATACCTTTGCATGCTACTGGTTGAATGTACAGTCAGAGGACTCTCTCCTCTTACTCAGCCATCAGCAGGGTGAATACAGTGAACAGGAGAAAGTAGAATTTCCGTAGTGATGTCATGCATCGGAATGGTCTTAAATCAATCACAACAGTTTGTGTTGTGTACTGTGTTACTGCACATGCTTAAGATGGCCCAAGACGCTGCTGACTAGTGAATCTTGCACTGCGTTGCATGGTAAAAATGGACAGCCGTGGCCTAACGGTTAAAGAGATGGACTTAAGATCAGAGGGTTGCAGGTTCAAATCGCACCCTTCCACTCCCTACCGCACTGCATGGCTGAGGTGCCCTTCATCAAGGCACCTAACCCTATGCTGCTCTCAGGGTTGTAACCAATACCCTGTAAAACAACTGTAATTCGCTTTGGATAAAAGTGTCAGCTAAGTGTAATGTAAAAGGGTCCACAATAATGAGTGTTGCACCGTTGTGCGTTTCTGCAGCCGAGCCCATGTATGAGCCGTGCCGCATCAAGGTGGAGAAGATGCTCTACAAGAGGGTGAAGAAGGCAGAGGATCTCTTCAACATGGAGTTCTACGCCTTCTCCTACTACTACGATCGAGCGGTGGACCTCAAACTCATCGGTGTGTGTGTTATTTTTTTTTTTTCATCTTGAAGTCAAGATTTAATTGCAATTGGTTTTTAGTCGCGTGCAGCAAATTCGGCACACAAGGTTTGAAACATACAATTAAGCAATGAGCCACAAGAGGCCATGGGTTTCTGTTCGATTTACAACAGGTAAGGGAAGTTGTAGCTCAACGCGAAGCGAAGTGCTGTAAAACTCCCCTTAGCCGAATCAAACACAAACCCACAGACTTAAGTGGCTTATTGCTAACACTCTGGCACTGAATCACTGACAATACTTACAAAAAAGTGCTGTAATAACTAATTTGCCTCGCATCGTTCAGTTGAAGAAGTGCTTGGTTGTGAATGATTTGAATGGACTGACTCAGAAACTGTTGGCTTTTATCCTTATGTACTGCAGATGAGAAGTCTGGTGGAAGCGTCACAGTCGGTGACTACATTGTAGGCGCCAAAAAAGGTAGAGATTTATTTGAACTGATTCAAAACAGATAAGCTTACGTTATAGAATTAGTTGATCTTTTCTTTGCATTAACCAAATTGTTTTGTTTTTTTTGCAGTGTGCAATAATATGACGGCCAACTCCGGAGACAATCCATTTCTGTGCCTGGACTTGGTGTATATCTCCGTGCTACTGCAGGAACTAGGCTTCTCCACAGACAAACAGTTCATGGTAAGTAACACTCCAGTCATTGCAGATACTAGAGCACCTTTTTATCCTTACTGTACACGAGCACGTAGAGACGTAGGCACACAGGAGAGCACAGGGCCGTTGACCGTTTTTTCCGGGCCTGGTACAAAGTCATCTGAAAGGCCCCTCCCCCTTCGTAATACATACAATGTAATGGGGACCCAATTCTGGGCCCCCATTGCCCCGTTCCGGTCCAGGCCCTAAAATTGAAAGTTTTTTTAATCTTCATAGTTAAAAGAATTATTTCCCTATTAAAATACTAACAATTTTCATTTGGATATGATTTGTAGCTGTCAAGAACCATTGATGGCGTGGAGACAAGCTGGGCTCTAGGTGCCACCTTCCATCACCTACAAACACTCCACTCACTGTGAGACAACCGAGCAGCCCCGGCCCGGCCCGCCCTCTCCGAGTCAGGACAAAGACCCAGTAAAGTCCAAATCATGTACGCTGAAATAAGGGACAATGCAGCTATTTTAAAGTTTTAAAAGTGCGGTTTTTAAAAGCATCATCAGTCAAGTCACGCACATCCAATAGGTTGGAACAGGTGCACGATCAAGACGTCGGTTCAGGTAAAAATGCAAAGGATGGTCCGTACACTGACGACCTCCCTTTTATAGAGGAAGGGGCAGGAAGGCCCAAAACGTAAAAGAAATGTGTTGTAAAAGGGTGCTCATCATCGGTGTGTGGATTTGAAAGTAGCCTTACGCTTAATCCGTCCTTGTACTTCTACTCATTTATCATTTCCATACATGCTGTTGCCGGGGAGTTTGGCTCTGGGTACTGTCCATTATCCTGACTGCCACCCTCCACCTATGCTTGTGGCCTTGCACTTCACTGACGCTCCTCCTCCGTGGAGAAAATAATAAAGTCTCCAGGCTGTCATCCTAGCTACAACAACTTTTGCGGGGTCCAAGTAAATGAAGGATGAATCACCGCACACTGGTATGTTTGCTGGTAGTTTATTTGGTGAACGACGCGTTTCGCTATTGCTTCATCAGGTTCACTCTGGTGAACCTGATGAAGCAATAGCGAAACGCGTCGTTCACCACATAAACTACTAGCAAAGATACCAGTGTGCGGTGATTCATCCTTCATTTACTTGGATTACTCTTACTGCACATCACCAGCACCTGGACAGTGGTTGTGCACAGGGACGTTACTTTGAGAACTTTTGCGGGGTCTTTTCCTCATTCAACATTGCGATAGCAAATGAGAAATTGCCCTTTATATTACGCTTTTGCGTGATATTAAATTAAACTTCTGTTGTGCATGACGTCTTGCAATGTCATCGCGAGGCCACAAGCATAAGGGAGGACGGGAGTTAGGAGAATGGAAAGAACTCAACAAATCCAGTCGGTACGTCTAGTCCGTCCACACAAAATTAGTATAAGGCGGAGTATGCAGAGGGGGGAGAAAAAAAAAAATCAAGCCTTGAATGAATTGCAGTGAATGGCAGCTGGTAGCAGAGCAATATCAACACTCGTATATCATTGTTACAATGCATCCAAAAATTACACACAGCTGATATTCTTTTCATTTCATGGAAATTTTATTTCGTTATATCAGTGGAAAATGAATGTGGAGTTTGTCAGATCAGCTGCGATTGTGAAGCCTGACTTTCGCAAGCTCAGCTTTGTGCCCTCACTAGAGGGTCAGGAGAACCCCTGGATTCGCCCTGCTCCCAAACCAAAAAGCAGAAGAATCTACTGTATCAGAGTCGCAGGATTTTCAGAGATGTGACATGATAAAAATTTAAACGTCATGGAAAAGGGAAAAAATAGTTTTTTTTTAGTGATTATTATTTAAATTTACATTTTTTAAGTGTTATCCCAGTCACGTGCCAGGCTGTTTTGATAAAGCCATGCCTTCGGAGACCTACTCTTATGACGTAACTCCATATGGATGTTTGTGTAGCAAGGCCGAAGCTATTCATGTGGCGAAAGTCAGGTTGGCAACCGTGTGTGTGTTTTTTTTAATCAACAAAGTGAATATCTTATTGTCTCTACGTGCCTTTTAGAAGTAAAATAATGATGGTATATGACTTATGCCATCTCTGCTAACAGCTGCCATTCAGTCGAAGGGTTTTTATCTTTCTGCACCCAGGCTTTTCCACCTCTGCTCCCACAAAGAGCTCCACAAAGTGAAAAAAAAAAAACAATTGGGATCTCCCATTGTCATTGTGACTCCAGTGCACTGCTCACTGCCCACAGCGAAATTGTATTTACATCTCATTCATGCAAGGGGGCAGTGCAGTGGGACGGTACCACCCTCAGGGTACGTCAGTTATGAAGGAAGATGGGGGAGAGCGCTGGTCAATTTTTTAAAACTTTTTTTTAAACTTTTACTGGGTCTTTACCAAAGCAATTTTCCTGGGATGGACAGGACTCTGGTATTACTCTGGGATAACATTGATTGTATTTTATATTTTACATGGGGGTAATAATGATAAACTAGATTTGTCAGTTTGAATGTAAATCTGTATTGAGTAAATGAATGTCTGTGTAAATCCGTGAATGAAGAAGCACAAAGGTAGTGATGGTCATGTATGTTGAAAAAAAATGCATGACATTTGTTTTTGTTTTTACTTTTGAAAAAAAAAATACATTACAAACCCTTTTTTCAGGATTTATAATCTGTTGTGGTGTTTTTGCTGGATTATGTGACAGTGGCGTACTGATCAGGGTCCCTGGACCTCACATACACCTGTTCAACTAAGGTGCTGTTTCCACGTAGCAGGATATTTTTTTCTCCTGCTACGTGGAAACGCAACATGTGGATAAAAAAAATCCTCCATTGTAACAAATGCGTTTCAGACCCCTAAACAGGATATTTTTTTCTCCTGCACCTGGATTTTTAAATATCTGCTACGTGGAAGCGGAAGGCCAAAACCAATGCAAAACCAATCCACATATAAAAATATCCAGCTACGTGGAAACAGCACCTCAATTGAAATCTACAGGCTGCAGATACTTTTAGTTCCAACGAGTACCCAATAATAATCTTTTAAAACATCACTGACACCAACCCTATGCTTCTGAGCAAACCGTACACTTAAAAAGTGTGGCCAACAGTGACACAAAAATCCACACATATCCTCAATTCCATCTGAAACTTTATTATAGCAATATATAAAAAATAAGTCTACTAGATTCAAAATTCATGGCAGGGAATTCTTGTAAAGCTGTTTTGAGGGCAGTCAGGAATGGAGACAGTCTCGAAAACACCTACATCAGAGAAACAATGCAGAAAAATGTGAGTCATGTAGGCCTAATTCATCAATCTAATTAGTCAAGTAAACTTGTTGGAACTGGATTATTTGATAACAGGGATATTGCATATTGTTGGAACATTTATATGCAAATACTGTAAAGATGCCATATTAATTTGTTGAATGGATACTTTTGCAAAAACTGCACTAGATGAATTCCTGAAATGATAAGTGACAGTGGACTGACCTGTGTAACAGTTGGCACCACTTGCTGATGGACCTCACAGGAACGAATCACACCACTCCTTCAGACACTGGCAGCAGGACCCTGCCTGTTTGGAGTTGGCTCCGCAGGTATCCTTCAACCACTCTATAAACAGTTCATCGTCTTTTCGCAACAGTAGGAACTGCCCTAAAACTGTATACGCCTGCGGAGAAAGGCAGATGCATTTCAAACCCTGAATTGGTTATCCAGTTCACGTGCCACGTGCCTTTTAAAAAGGTGCACTGCCTAATATTGTGTAGCAGTTTCTTTCCAGCATGCATGCTGCCCATTCACAAATGTTATGAAAACAGCATTTTTCATACATGAAAAGGTGGAGCTTTTCCATGAGTCATTTTACATTTCCAGATATAGCCATTTAATGCAGCAAAATGTACTGTACTTTGCTCACTTTAGTACTTGTATATAGTCATGGAAAGATTACATTTGGTAACATAGGCAGCACAGTGTCAGCAGCATAGTTGCAATACCTACACTGGCCACCATCCTCCACAGTGCACCTTTAACAGCTGCATGGGCATATAGTGCAGGTTCAGTTGTATGTTTAGGAACATTTCATATAGATTTTTCCATTCAGCATTTTTTTGTGCTTCCTGATCAGTCGAGGGAGTTTAGTTGGAGACAACTGGCCTTTTTCAACTGGCCAATTGGAAGCCAACATTTGCGCACAACATTTATGGTGTGTCACCCCAAATTTCAGATGCTCTTCCTCTGAGACTGAGGCATCACGAGGATGGAAAGAGGCCTCCACTCCTGTCATAAATCACACCGGCTCCACCTGCTGCTATGCTATTGAGGTCAGGGGTCTGTTCAGATATAGATGAGATCTAGGATATTTAGATATCATGTTGAATTTTGGCAAAATATGAGGTCAGGGGTCTGTTCAGATATAGATGAGATCTAGGATATTTAGATATCATGTTGAATTTTGGCAAAATATGAGATCAATGTTGATAACATTTCATGTAATGACAGTTATGTGCCTATCAAAATATTACCAATAGGCGTACAATACTGCAGAATGGCTTTATTGACCTCAAAACAATCTTGGATTTTGCTTCTAAAAGTTAAAGGGAAAATACAAACAAGTTGTTTTGTATTCAGAGGGGGTCCTACCAGTGTTAATTTTGTCGACTAGACTAGACTAAATATTTTAGTCGATTAACCCTTTTAGAGTTTTAGTCGACTAAACTCTTACAAAAAGTATCTGTGAAAGACTAAAACTAGACAAAAATGTTGAGGACTTTTAGTCAACTAAATAATGACTAAACAAAAATGACTTGAGAAACACTAAAACTAGACAAAAATGTTGAGGACTTTTAGTCAACTAAATAATGACTAAACAAAAATGACTTGAGAAAGACTAAAACTAGACAAAAATGTTGAGGACTTTTAGTCGACTAAATAATAACTAAACAAAAATGATTTTTGAAAGACTAAAAGCAACTAAGACTAAGAATGAACTTTGACACAAGACTAATACTAAATTGAAAAATGGATGACAAAATTAACACTGGGTCCTTCAAATAAATAGACATATTACCTGGTCATATTATAAAAAGCCGTTCAATGCCTTTTCTGATGTCATGTTGAATTTTTACAACTGACTGGATAATTTTTGAATGAAGTTCATGTAATGGCTGACTGAACAGTCCTTTATCCATCATGAATATTACAAATACAAGGAAAAACAATTACTTTAGAGATCTTAAAACACCAAATATATAACTTATGCTATGTCATGTCAGCCATCTTGGATTTTGGTAGGCCTACTAAAACTTAAGGGGGTGGGGATGGAAACAGGTTGTTTTGTGTTCAGGAGGTGTAAAAAATATTTAAAAACAACAATTCCAAAATGGTGACATGTTTCTTTCAATTAGGCTACATTCCGTTGTGTAAGAACCACATATCCGCCATCTTGGATTTTGGGCGTTTCCACTTAAGAAAAAAATTGGAAACAGGTGGATCACAATGGGAAGACAATGGGGTCTGTAGTTGATTAAAAAAACACACAATTTGGACAAATCTATATGAAATGTTACTAAACCTTATTTTTGAGACAATTGAACCTGCACTAGGCCTAATAAGCCTCCTTGTTGAAAGGGTCAATGCCAAGTAGCCTAGTAGTAGGGGCCTAAATGAAAGGAGTGGGATTTGGGTCATCGTTTTTAAAAGCTTTTTTTTATTTATTTTTTAGATTTATGGCCTCGTGAAAAAATAAATTCATTCCCAGGAAAGAGGTGTTCAGAAAGATTCAAGAAGGATGCGAAATACCTGCCACATACCTGCTCCAGCCTAATTAACACAGCCTGGTCGTTGACGCGCTAATTTAGTGAAACCACCTGTGATAAGCGCACGTTCAGCAGGAATTATCTGGCTGATCTTGGCTACCCATCCAGTTTGTCTGGCCCTGTAGCCAGTTTGACACAAAGCCAGTAGCCAGTCGATAGGCAATAGCAACTGGTTTAGTGGGCACACGATAAGTTACTCACTTTGTCGTAACCCTGGTCCTCGAGCTTCTTTCCCAAAACCTCTCCGATTCCAGACAAATCCGTGACAGGTTTGTCGCCCATAGGCTCCCCGACAAAGACCCGGTGTTTCTGCGATGTGGTGGACATTTCACAATCTTAGGATGTCTCTCCCCTCCTCTGCAAGTCTCCAAACAGCGTCTTGGGAAGTGTCCCTGGCCCCACACAAAAATCTCACAGCGAGACTGTGGGGCTATTGCGTGAAGGAACTGATATTTGGGTCACAGGCACCTGTTAGCCTGATTTACCTCATCTCGGGTAACCCGTTTGGCTGGATAGCCTAATTAGGATGATAGCCCTTTAGGCCCATCTTCAAATTCTGTGTTGGGTGAAAAGTTAAGCCTAAATAAAGTAGTTAAATACCCTAACCTAGACTCCTAAATCTGTCTCGAACTCACCGAAAAATAGGGAAAAGTTATTTAGATAGTGACACACGTTCTATTCATGGGCTTATTTGCCACCCAAAATGTCTCTTCCAGGACGTTACGACCTGCAAAGTTATCAGCTGTGACAGACATGAATCACTTTTGGGGCATGACTGGCAACAGTGTAACAAGTGACAAGAAGCGAATTGTAACAACTTGAACGTTCCACAGCGAGGGGGTCAGATCGGGTCATCTCGAGGTGGGACCTCGGTTTGCAGAACGGGCTCTGACTATTTGAACACCGTTTGAAACTAATTACATTATTACCACCACCTCCAAACCCTTGGGAATCTCCTTTAGGCCTATCAGTAGTAGTCAATAACATTGACAACACTTTATGCGGTAGTCCTATTCCTACAAATGAATTACTCTGCAACGCACAACAGCGGCATTCATTTCCTCGCGGAAGACGTTCGAGAGCCGCTGTCACTTTACAGGTTTCACAAAGCATGGACTGAACATACTTGACTGCAGAGGTTGTAGAACTAGAGCTCACTAGCCTGTGAAAACCCAGCTGTGTTGGCTTTTCCACCAATAAGAGCCGAGAACACTGCCCGGCCTGTCTCTCGCTGCACACCAACTATAAGGGGTGTGTCGCAAATATTCCTGCTTTCTGCACACAGTTGTTGTGCAAGGTCCTTCGTCGTCCCAGCCGAGTTGTTGATCGCCTCCCTCAACCCCTGCATCCACATCTGCTGTTTATTCGTCAAGGTGCAGTGAGTGAGGTGCTGCTGACATGGCGAAGCCGCTGAGCGACCAGGAGAAGAGACGGCAGATCAGCGTGAGGGGCATCGCTGGGCTCGGTGATGTCGCGGAAATCAAGACCAACTTCAACAGGCATCTGCACTTCACGCTGGTCAAGGATCGCAATGTGGCCACGCCGAGAGATTATTTCTTCGCTCTGGCGCATACAGTCAGAGACCACCTGGTTGGGAGGTGGATTCGGACCCAGCAGTATTACTATGAGAAAGACCCGAAGGTAACATGCCGTTTTCCTGGCAGTGTGTCTCTGTGTGTGTATATGTTCCCATGTAGTATTGCAGCTAACAGGAAGTTTCCTGCTATTCATGTGTAGTTTGGATTACGGTGTTACATACCGTGAAAGTGAGCGCATAGCCGACATAAACTGGTGCACTGTCAAGTGTCAGTCGTTTGAAATTGTAAGGGAAGGTCTGGCTCTGCCATTTCACCAATTTAAATGCCCAAGCTGTCAGTCTTACTGAAGTCTTATATGGATGTTGCATAATTCTGCCTGGATCTATTGACTGCATGGTATTTGTTCGGTGTCATTTCCTGATAAGATACAAGTAGCCACTGTGCTGTAGCATTAGAACTACCTGCAGGCCAGGGGATCTCTGTTCAGTACTGTCTCACTCACTTCTTCTTACTAACTTGGATGGTGTCAGACAAAATGCTGGATAATTATCAGGACAAGAGGACACAGTATGCTATTGCGGATTTTTGTTGTTGTGTGAAACGAGAATTGCAGGCACAAATCCATATTTTCTGAGCAAATCTTAGTATGCATATAGAGCTACCTCCAAGCCAGGTTGGCCTACTTTCAACAAGGCAGACAAAAGTAATTACCGGTACAAAAGTGAACTTCATCTTGCGCAGAACTACCCTACCATCATAATAGTTTGCAATCTCATAGCTCAGATATGTAACGTAAACAAACATTTGCATGAAGAGTTTTTAAGTTTGAATACATATCTTTTTCCTGGATGAGAGAATAAGGGATGTTGAGGGGAAGTATGCGAATACCCTGGGTGTGGATAAGATGCTGTCCGACGTCTGCTCTGCATCATCCATCAATGTCAGATCTTACATGAGGCCTTGGTCAAGTATAGTGTTTATTTTCACTTCACCTTGGATGACCTAACCTTGGGCCAAAGAGTGCCCATCCAAAAGCTTTTTTTTATTTTCTGAAGGGACTGAGCACACCTCTGACTTGAAACATGGGTGTTGATTTTACAAATGTAGAAATGCCGTGTGAGCCATGCTATGGTTTACCTTTTCTTGTCATTTGCAGCGTATCCACTACTTGTCACTAGAGTTCTACATGGGCCGCACGCTTCAGAACACCATGATCAACCTGGGCCTGCAGAACGCATGCGACGAGGCAATCTATCAGGTGAGAGGCCAGCCACACCTGTTTACACACACACACACACACACACACACACACACACACACACACACACACACACATCGCCTCTGAAAGCTGCCGCACAGTGCCAATCGTCAATGGTTCAGTGAGCAGCATACACCCACACATCTTGGCGATGTATGAAAGACCATTGGAGCACTGAGCACGCACACACGCACACATACGCACACTACATTTATAATTATAGTATTAATAACAAATAAAATTCCAGTTGGTATTAGCTGATTAAATGGAGGTGGACGAGGGCAGCCATCTCAATGGAATGCAAACTCAGTCCATTGGGAGCCAGCCTCAAACTGCTATCAAAGAACTGCTCAAATCAAAGAGCCGTGATGATGAGCAGGGAGACTTCCGGTCCCCCAAGGCTGCCGTCCCAGTCCTAACATGTCTTGAAATTCAGGTCCATCATGTACAACTTGCCCACTTAAAGGGGATAGTTGGTTCTTTCATCCCCCCCCCGTTAGAACCAGGTAGAACCAAATGTAATATGAATGCCCCTCTCCTGCAGGGCAGTCGCCTGTTTTTGTCTGTCAGGTCACAGTTGTTTTGCAGGTTTTTCTGTCTCGGTTTCCTCATTCCGTTCCTATCCCCCATCACATCACAAGGAAGTTAACATTTTTACATCACCACACATAATATGCAATGTGCTGTACCTTTGGTTGCAGTGCTTGTAGGCATACTTTGAGACCATTCATTATTATATTATAGGCGCTGTAGGCATACTTTGAGGGTCTCAAAAGACTATAAATCAGTGTTTCTCAAACTTTTTCAGACCGAGGACCACTTTGTCCCCCAAAAAGTGTTCAGGGACCACCTGTCAACTCAATTGACATTTGAGGGGTGTTAATTTGACACGGCTAATTTCAATGCAGATCACTTACTTTTTATTTACATTACAAGCCTGTATTATTGTGGTGAAAATAAGACTTTCCATGTGTTTAACTTTGTAATTGTGTTACAAATATAGCCTACTTCTAGCTTGTCTTGGAAATGTAGAAATCCACTCGCGGACCACCTGAGCTATGTCGCGGACCACCAGTGGTCCCCGGACCACACTTTGAGAAACACTGCTATAAATTAACTTTTTAACCAGTAAATTTGGATAGTAGATGTTAAACCTTACTAGCCATGCTACATACACTCACTAGCAGGCAAAGTAGCTAGTACGCTTTGCTTTCTACCTGCCAAACTGAAATTTCACCAGCATTTGGCCGGTTGGCTGTGTTAATCTATAGCCTTGGTTGCAGGTGCATATCCCACCCTTACCTCTCCCTACCCCTCCATCTATGAGACCACTAAAAGCCAGTGATGCAGTCGAGACCGCTTAGTCCCAAGCCAAGACATTACTGAGACAGAGACAGAGACAGAGACAGAGACAGACCAGTTGAAACCAAAACCAAGACAGGGTGAGACCAAAAACTGATTAAACAGATTAGCGATGTAGCAGTTGCATGTCAACATTGAATCTGTACACCATAGTGACTGTATACTCTGCATGCTCTACGGAACTTTACAAAGAATCAGTATGAGAAAATAACTTGAAATAAGTAAATAACTAAAAAGTCACGTATGATGTGGTTGTATTTGAATAAGTGCGTAATACATAGTAAATGATTATGCACCAATCCCTTCGAGACAGCTATGTCAGAGACCGGTCTCGACTCGAGTACTACAGCGCCATTGAAAGCCCTCTTTTGTATGGGCATCTTTTAAAAGTTTTTACTGAGTGTTTTTACTGAAGACTTTCAGTCTTCCTAATATGTTTCTCAATCCAAAACCCAAAGTACCACTGCAATACAACAGCCACTTTGAAAGCCCCACCTTGGGTTACATTTAAAGCACTGCTACCACACAAAGGCATTGCATCCTGGTTGTAAATATGAATTGGTTTTGTCCAGCATGACCAGCACTGTTTGTAAAGTGCATTTGAAGAGTTCAGATGCAAAACCCCCTAAGTGCCTTTTCAGAAAATAATCTTAATTATTTTTTATTTAATACAAACCTATCAAAATTGCATGTTGTTAAATTTTGTTTATGTAATATAACTATTTATATGTATTATCAAGTACATGAATGTAAACCAAACCAACAACGGGTTTCTCTAAAAATATAGAAGTGCAGGTCTTCAGAAATGGAGTTAGGGGGTTTTGCATCTGAACTCTTCATTTGTTTTGTCTTGATCAACTCTATTTGTTAAGTGCAGAAGCAGAGATTCTAGGAGTCTCTCTGGCAGTAGTTTTGTCTAGATCCGCTCAGTTTGTAATGTGCATTGGCTTTGTGTTGACCAGCTGGGTTTGGACTTGGAGGAGCTGGAGGAGATTGAAGAGGATGCTGGACTGGGCAACGGAGGACTGGGGCGCCTGGCAGGTGAGCAGGGGTGATGAGGATGGTGATGATGACACTGTTGATGATAATGATGACGATGATGATGATTATGGACTGTACAACAGAGGAATGGGACACGTAGCAGATAAGTGTTGTTGATGATGATGATGATGATGATATATTGATGAAGACATTGATGATGATATTGGTGATGGTTATGATGTTGACCCTGCCAATATAGTACTGGGACGCCTGGCAGGTGAACAATGTTTTATTTGATTATTATGATGATAATGATGGCCTTGGTAATGGAGGGCTGACCTGGGACACCTTCTTGTTGATCAATGATGACACGGCCTTAAGTGAAGGGAATTAAAATTCTCTTGGAGATCTTACTAGATGTTCTCTTCGCCCCTCTGCTCCACAGCCTGCTTCCTGGACTCCATGGCCACACTGGGCCTGGCTGCCTATGGCTACGGCATTCGCTACGAGTTCGGCATCTTCAACCAGAAGATAACCAACGGCTGGCAGGTCAGATAATAATAATATTATTATTATTATTATTAAGACCCACTTACCAGATTGGATATTGTAGTTACTGTAAATTTGGCCTGGCAAGATAAGTTAAACAGGACACATTTGGACCATAAAGCTTTGCCGCAAGATAATAAAGAGGTGTTATGAAGACTATTTTCAGTATACTCAATTTTGACAAAACATGTTGTTGCTTTGTACAGCAGTATTCAGTCATGCATGTTGTACTCTCACTGTCACTCAGGTGGAGGAGGCTGATGATTGGCTGCGCTATGGCAACCCCTGGGAGAAGGCCCGCCCTGAGTACATGCTGCCGGTGCACTTCTACGGTCGCGTGGAGCACACGCCAGAGGGGGCCAAGTGGGTCGGCACTCAGGTGACACACACACTGCCTTTACATTGCCTTAGTTACAGTGTACAGTGTATGGATTAATGCTGTTTTTAAGATAATTCAATAATATAATAATTAGGCTAGAGCAGACGTGGGCAAACCCAGGCCCGGGGGCCACATGCGGCCCGCTCGGCCATTTCATGTGGCCCTCAGAGCCTTTCCAAGAAAAAAATGCAGATTCACATGGTCACTCATTCTTCAATGCGCTACCTAAAACAAGGGTCTTGGAAACCTAAGATTACTAAAGTCTACATCTGGATACAATTAGCAGGAATGGCATAACTGACAATGGTGTAATTATGTTGGCGTACACCATTTCTTATTATCGGCATGGGCAAGTTGCCTACGACATCCGGCCCTTTGGTCAACTTTCTAAACCCAATGCGGCCCTTGAGCCAAAATAATTGCCCACCCCTGGACTAGAGCATTGCTTATGAATAAAAAACAGCCAACATGCTAAGGTTGTAGCTGGCCTTATGGCATGGTAGCCACGGCCACTGGGACACTGCACAACTAAAACTTTAGCACTGATCGAGATGGACTTAATGCTGTTCAGGAGGGTAATTCTAAAATCACTGTTAACTTAGCCTTGTTTACTACTGAGCCAGGAAGGGCACAATTTGAAAACTCGGAAATATTGCATTACTGACAGGTTAAGTTTAGGGATGATTTTGGGAAGGGTTAGATTCAATGCGGCGAACATAGAACCCTTTTTTAGAAAAAGGGCCCTAAGTTCCCGGGTCCCATACAAAGACCGGGAACATAGGACCCGGGCAACATACATACATAACAGTAGGTACGCCCCCGATTCCACTTATTTGCTCATCAGCCTGGCCTACGGGATGTTGTCATTTGGATCAGATGGTTCACTGGCTGGACCAAAAATGTGGCCGGGTTTTCACTTTCTGCTCCTGGAATTTGACACCTCTTGTATGCAGTATGTATAAATGGACCTAATGATTGGTATTTCTGCTTGCCCCCCATTGCAGGTGGTGCTGGCTATGCCTTATGACACCCCAGTGCCTGGCTACAAGAACAACACGGTCAACACCATGAGGCTCTGGTCCGCCAAGGCACCTAATGACTTCAACCTCAGTGACTGTAGGTCCCCTCTACTTCACTCCCTCTTGGTCTCTCTCTCTCTCTCTCTCTCTCTCTCTCTCTCTCTCTCTCTCTCGCTCTCTCTCTCTCTCTCTCTCTCTCTCTCTCTCTCTCTCTCTCTCTCTCTCTCTCTCTCTCTCACACACACACACACTCACCTTCATTCACTTTTTTGAAAACGTACTCACTCTCGCCCACCCCTCACAGGCTGTCATAAAGACAGGCAGTCAGACAGGTGCACTGATAGGCCACGTGCATAAGTTTGTTGTCAGTCAGCCAGTCAGACCTTTCAGCTGATTATAGCACACACTGGTGTGTTATAGCCTGCCATCTCTGGAGACTAAAGATGACACACAGCCACTGATCTGTTTGCCAGATAGAGTTGTTAAGTTACAGTAAGAGAAAGCTAGTACATTATGTTAATGATCTAATGTTGATGTTGATGTTGATGTTATTCATCATGATATTCACAATGTTATCATGATGAATTAATCATATTAATGTAGTTGGTGATCGAAGGCAGGTTCCCGTGGATCCTTAAAATGCCTTTAAATGTATTCAAATGTCTGAAATACAGCATATGTCTCATGACCTTAAAAATATGACAGTTTTCTGTCTTCAGGCTGATGATGTCACAAAGCTCTCCTCCACTTTAGCAGCCAGAAGTTGCACAGGTGCAGGAGGCAGAGAGCACCCTCACCAACTGCCAGTTTTTTCCAAATTTTGAATTTGAATTTTAGAACTCCGATGTTAGAATCCTGCCCAAGACTTGACGCATTATCAACTGCCATAGAACCAATAAAACCTGTCCACTGAGCCATGACAGTTGAAACTGACGGTTTCAATAATGCTCACAATAAAATAAAGTCCAAGTTTTGCATTTTCTGTGGGAATACAGTATAGTTAATAATCATAATACAATATTCCAACAACAACAAAAAGATGAAAATGTGCAAACATCCTGTAGGGTCTAGTGGGCTGTGTGCTGAGATATAAAGTCACACAGGTGTGCGTGCGAGTGTGTGAGCGAGAGAGAGCAGCCTCCCAAGTTCATGTTGGGTGTAATATGAGCTAGATGTCTGTGTGTGTGTTAGATGAGTGCTTTCAAATTGTGATCTGAGAAACCAGAGTGAAGGGGAAGCCAGTGGGGGTGTGTTTGTACATGCTAGGGTAATTTGGGGTGATTAGTTGGTCCCCCTCACAGCGTATGTGTGAATTGCTAAGCAATACCATGTCAGTGTGTCATTTAGCCCTCCCCAAAACACCCTCGTACCCCCTCCTCAGCTCTCATGGCCAAATGCCAGTGTCTCCTCAAATGCCCAGCACATGACAAGGCAACGTGCAGGACACAGCATTCATGCTACTTAACACTTCTCTTGCATAGGCTCTCCTGGGCTCTGGCACATACAGTAGTAGTATGCATGCACTGTCACACGTACACATACTGCACATACATGGACAGATAGTCAGACAGGATGCATGTAGCCTTTGATAACAGCCGTGCGTGTGAGTGTGTGCGCGTGTGCGTGTGCGTTCGCACGTGTGTCATCTTTGTTTCTTTTAGCATGGTTGCTAAAAAAATGTTGAGTAGCACATCTGTGTCAAAGCATTGTGTTCAACCTATGTCGATATGCAACTTTTAATTAAACATAAATAGAAGTTGGCTCACAGAGATTAAAATGGTTGCCTAGTAGGGAGTCAGTGGTCAAGGAGGAGGTTTAATCTGTTCACGCATATCTTTGACCTTGATGTTTGTTTGTTTGTTTGACAGTCAACGTCGGGGACTATATTCAGTCCGTGCTGGACAGGAATCTGGCAGAGAACATCTCCAGGGTGCTGTACCCCAATGACAATGTAAGTGCAAAACATATTATTTAGGGTATCGTTGGCAGTGTAATAATAGCAGAAGGGGTGAGTACTCTACTACTAGTAGGGTACTTCTAGTCCAGTAACAATAGGACCACAAGTCCTCATGCTTGGGATGCAGTGTACATCAAAATTTTATTCAGGGACTGACGATTGCAAGGGAAAACGACAAAACAGTTAATCAGAAGTGCCTTTAGTTCACATGGAAACCCTGCCTTCAGGGCTTGGAGACGCAAAAATCTGAAGACTCCTTTCAAAGTGGGGAGTTTTGAAGACGAACCGGGTTGCGTCTCCATCAAAACCGCAAAAAAGCCAAAATATGTTCATGTCCCATACACCTTCGTGTCACACTTTTTTGGTCTTTAGGCCCCGACGGCGAGGTTGCCGTGTAAACGACAGACACGTCAGATAAAATTCTTCCACACGCAATTGTCCTTGTGTAAAAGGCATAGAAAAATTAAAGAAGAGACACCACTTTTGCGTGGTCTGTTTTGATAGTCACCATATAAAGGTTGCCTCAGGCTTGTGTGCCCTCATGGCAATGCAAGGAGACAGGGCCCAAGGGCTTGCTATTTAATAACAGTAGAAGTAGAACTATTCCCTCTACTACTTGGCTATTGTGGAATGGCTGTCATCATAACTCACTTACGTTGCTGTGTGCGTGTGTGCACATGTGTCTCTCTCTCTCTCTCTCTCTCTCTCTCTCTCTCTCTCTCTCTCTCTCTCTCTCTCTCTCTCTCTCTCTTCTCTCTCTCTCTCTCTCTCTCTCTCTCTCTCTCTCTCTCTCTCTCTCTCTCTCTCTCTCTCTCTCAGGAAGACAGCTAGAATAGAAGGGAAAGGGGAAGGAGGGGGAAGGGGTGGTGCATTCTCTACTCTAGCGACCAAATAAGGACGTGCCACTTCTACTGCACACACTGTGCAGTGTAGACCGTTACCACAGACACGCAGTTGAAGTTAGGGCAAACACTTTCTTCCCTCAGTGGTTCAATAAAGTGAAACGGCCTATTTGGCTACCCCAGATATGACCGCTGTAATAAAAAGTAAACTATGAATAGCACAAGATGCATGAAATGTCTAAGAATGAATTGCAGTATTTTAAGGTGTTAAGGGTGATGGTGGTGAGCTGTCTTACCGCACGAATAGACCAGGCACAATGAGATTCAAGCGACAGAGTGCAGCAGCAAGCGATACGAGCGATTGAAGAGACTAGAGTATGTCCGTACAGGCAGAAGG
Source organism: Engraulis encrasicolus (assembly GCF_034702125.1). Classification (NCBI taxonomy): domain Eukaryota; kingdom Metazoa; phylum Chordata; class Actinopteri; order Clupeiformes; family Engraulidae; genus Engraulis; species Engraulis encrasicolus. The sequence goes on from NC_085880.1 coordinate 31,594,995, forward strand.
CAAAGCATTCAAACATTCCTATTGGCTGTGGTTTCTGACCTCTATACACTCGCCTCCAAAAGAGTTGTCACCTACCAATCTGTTTGGAATAACAGCTAATAAACTGACTTTCAATTAATCACTTGGCTTCAGAAGTCATTCATATGAACGCTACAACCCTCTCGAATGAAAATGAATGTTCAAAAATAAATTTCATGCACCAAAGAAAGATTGACCCTTTAATGAACACAGACAGGGCAGATTTTGACAAGACAAAAGTTGTGTCGCCTATCGAACATAATGTGAAAATGAGCAGATAAGTCACTTCAAAACACTTCAAATACGCAGATCGGGTGTCATACTTAATCATTGATTCACTCACACCTCTCCAGAAAATCAACTTTGGCCTTAGGTGTATGTTTAGGGTCATTGTAATCCTGGAAAGCAACACAATGAAAATCAATGGAGTTCAATGAGAGGTGGTGACATATTTGCTATTCGTAGAGCAATACATTTTTAACTTCATGATGTAATCAATGATAAAAGCCCTCACACACCAGCAGCATGCATGCAGCTCCACATAAGAGCTGTATCCCTCCCATGTTTGACTTTAGGCACCATGTATTTATTCCAAATTCTTCACCTTTAACACCAAAGAAGTCTCTCCCACTGCCCTGTCTCAAAAAAGCCAACCAAGAGTATGTCAAGCCTAATTCTGACAAAAATGAAGGCTAATGGGACTCATACTCTGAAGTCAAGATCCCAAGATCAACCATTTTAGAACTGACAGCATCAAAACTATATGGTGTTGGAGATGAAGAATATGGAAAAAGAGAAATGGTGCATAAAGTGAAACATGGTACAGATACAGCTCTTATGAGGAGCTGCATGCATGCTGCAGGTGTTTGAGGGCTTTTAACATTGATTAAATCATGAAGTTAAACATGTATTGCTCTACGAATAGCGAATATGTCACCATCTCTCATTGAACTCCATTGATTTTCATTGTGTTGCTTTCCATGATTACAATGACCCTAAACATACACCTAAGGCTAAAGTTGATTTTCTGGAGAGGTGAGAGTGATTCAGTGATTAAGTATGACACCCAATCTGCGTATTTGAAGTGTTTTGAAGTGACTTATCTGCTCATTTTCACATTATGTTCGATAGGCGAAAAAACTTTTGTCTTGTCACAATCTGCCTGTCTGTGTACAATAAAGGGTCAATCTTTCGTTGGTGCATGAAATTTATTTTTGTACATACATTTTCATTCGGGAGGGTTGTAGCTTTCATATGAGTGACTTTTGAAGCCAAGTGATTAATTGAAAGTCAGGTTATTAGCTGTTATTCCAAACAGATGGACAGGCAACAACTCTTTTGGAGGCGAGTGTACAGTCATTGGCTGTCGCGGCTGGTCGCCGAACCACGTCATAGAAAGTTGAAAGGATTTCAACTTCAAACTTTCGTTCTCGTCGCGCGAATCGCCTCTAGTCTCCAGAATTGCATTTGTCGCGCGACTCAATACAAAGTCAATTACTTCCATCGCTCGCCTCGCTCACCTCGCTCATGTCGCGCTTGGTCTATTTGTGCGGTTACTGTAGCTATGTCATCTGTTTACTTAAGTTGCACTCATTGTCCGTCTCTTGACCATGAACTCCGGAAGGTGAAATGAGGTCCTGGAAGATGAGATGATGCATCTCAATGAGACCCTCCGGGATAAATAAAGCTCCTCACGAAATGAGCAAATAAAACCAGTCAACTATAGCAGTGCATTTAATGTCCGTGTCAGCATGAGCTGTCATGTGTTTGGTTATTGTTATTATTATGAGGGCGATTTTGGAGAGGTGCCATGTGATGGAAGGTATTTCGGGCTGCTGAGTCATTCAGGTGTTGTGTCTGCCTTGGTAGAAGAAGACAGGCAAATGTTACTCTGGCTCAGTTGGCCTGGCCCAGGAGTGGGGGCCGGTGATCCCTGGGGGCTGCGAGGGGGTGCTAGAGCTAGCAGGTTGGCAGGAAAAACAATACATAATTTGAATAAATTAAATAACTAAGCAAGCAAGCTCCTTGCAAGGTCTGTGCAATCTCCATTGATCACCCACCACAAATTGCCACCTTTTGATGCTTATTTTTGGTTTATTTTGGCGTGCTGAGTTTAATTTAGTTTATTCAGTTGTTTTTCCTGCCAAGCTGCTGCGGCCCCCCTAGCACCCATAATGGCCCCATAGGGTCCCCAGCCCCCAGTTTGAAAACCACTGCATTAGCCTGCTGTAATATGTCTATGGTAAGAGGAGAGGGACAATATTGAGTTATATTAGGTCACCCAGCCTAGCCATGTTGCTGTTTGTGTCTGATTGGCATGGCTTTGCTGAATGTGTTGAAGTGGTGTGAATAGAATAGTGAAGTTTGATTTATGTGACGTAGTGAGAGTTGTAACATAAAGCTTTTTCAAGGTTATTCTACTTCTCTAGTGTCAAAGAGGACAAAGAGTCAAACAAGAACACAGTGTGTCTTCAATACATAGTACAACAGTATACAAGTTATGTAGAAAATATAGAGAGCAGTAATGTATAAAAAGTGGAAGACTTATTGAGTGTAGTGCACGTACTGTAAGTGCCCAGGATTAGAGTGAGAGGAGTAGAGTTAGTGTTGTTCTGCAGGGAAGAGCTCTCGGAAAAGATGAGTCTTCACAAGGTTGAGAGGCATGACCCTGCTCTTGTAGCAACTGGTAGCTTATTCCCCCAATGAGGGAATACGGGTATGGTCGAAAACTGATTGGACTGAGATCGCCTTGGGTCAGTAGAGAGCAAAGCTAAACGGTTGGTACTGGAGAAACGCAACACCAATTGCCAGTTTCCTGTGTGTCTCTGTGTTGTAGTTATTCAAGAGTATGGACCAGAGTTTGAAGTTGGAGTATTTAATTTCTCTTCTCTTCTCTTCTCTTCTCTTCTCTTCTCTTCTCTTCTCTTCTCTTCTCTTCTCTTCTCTTCTCTTCTCTTCTCTTCTCTTCTCTTCTCTTCTCTTCTCTTCTCTTCTCTTCTCTTCTCCAGTTCTTCGAGGGAAAGGAGCTGCGTCTAAAGCAGGAGTATTTCGTGGTGGCCGCTACTCTTCAGGACATCATCAGGCGCTTTAAGTCCTCCAAGTTTGGCTGCAGAGACCCCGTCAGGACCTCCTTCGAAGCCTTCCCTGATAAGGTGAGGAGGACCAGAGGAGGGACAAGGGACGCGCATTAACACACACACACACCAGACCATAGTGCATAATAAGGTCTATAGGTGGCTTTAAAATTATAGGACAAAAATCTGTTTACTTTTCATTGGCATAGCAGACGACGCTTGCCAAATAAGTAGGTTATAATAAGTTCTCAAAGAAAAATGGCAATCACTTTAAAAGACGATTTTTCAGTGACTGCCATTTTTCTTTTAGATCACATACACAGCACATGGTGCACACAATGATGGGAAGAGTAGAGAGCTGAATTGAACTGGTGAACCTTTTGCTGCTTGTTTGACCGCTTAACTGCTAACGCATGACTACTGACTGTTTACTCCTCTGTTGTGGATGTTTGTCTGCCTGCCGGGTGTACTAATCGCCTCTCCTGCTCCCCCAGGTGGCCATCCAACTGAACGACACCCACCCAGCCCTCGCCATCCCGGAACTCATGCGCATACTGGTGGACATAGAGAAGCTGGACTGGGACAAGGTTGATTTTTTTTTTCTCATTAGTTATTTGCTTGCTTGTTTATGATGTTCTCACAGGGGGGTATGTAATTTAGATGTAGGGGATTTCTGTTCTTGCAAATGGGTAAACTGATTGTTTGCATTGCTTTTTTAATGCCCCCCTCAGGAAACTTATGAGCTGTCTTTTCTTTTACAAATGTAATCCCGTAAGAAGTATACTTGCCTGTTCACTTCAAGACTGAACAGTCAGTCCCTGAAAATCAGGAGATGGTACATTTGTTTATTTTCCACCATAGCAGAGATTTTTTTGCTGTCTCATTGTGAGATTGCTTTGTTGAGATGATGATGAAATGGTTCGCTGAAGGAACATGTCGAGCTGTCCTCATTCTGTCAAATGAATGGGATGTTACACCACAGATTCCTACCTGACTTGGCCTTCGTTTTTCTCCTGTATGCTTGTCTTGTACAAAGTCTGGGGTCTATTCCAAGAACCTGGCTCAGTAGTAGTTTAAGCTAAGTTAACCTTGAGTAGTGACAAATCAACCAATAGAAGAGCCTGGAGTGCTCATTGCTTTAACTTCTTAACTACACCTGTGGCCAGGCCTGGGTGTATTGGCCCTGTGGTATACAGGGCATTTGCCTGATGGACTGTGGCTGATATTGGCCTGGTCCTCCCCTCAGTGATATCAGTCCTTATGCTGCTACTCTGAGATTTAAATAAAGCACATTGGCTGTGGTGGTCAAAATGGCTCCAATTAGATGCCTAGTGGAATGGCGTTGGCTGAAAATGCCCGGCCCAATATTTTGTCCCAGCTCAGCCCTGCCTGTGGCTCTCTATTAGCAGGTGTACCAGGAATACTCCCCGATTGCTCATATACAGATTGGCTATTTTGTTTTCTTTCCTGCCTGCAGGCGTGGGAGATCACCACTAAGACGTGTGCCTACACCAACCACACGGTGCTGCCTGAAGCTCTGGAGAGGTGGCCAGTGTCCATGTTCGAGATGCTGCTGCCCCGACACCTGCAGATCATCTACGAGATCAACCATCACCACCTGGAGGTCAGTGTGGCACACTGCATGTCGCGGCCCTGTTGGATTAAGCCTGTGGTTCTCAACTGATGTTGTTGTTTTTTTTTTTTATTAACGCCCCCATGGACCTCATCATAAGCCTCCCAACACCCCCTTGACCTCATCATAACCCTGCCAATGCCCCCCTTAGTATTAAACAAATAAAATGGACTAATGCCTCCAAATGGCAATTCAGCACTGCCTCCTCTTGTCTATATCCTTTTCAAATGGAATGGAATGGCAGACGATGCCCAGTGTTTTCCTGTGTTTGACTTGTGCGTCTTCTATATTCGGTGTCCTGTTTCAGCGCATCAAAGAGCTGTTCCCAGGGGACATGGACCGTTTGAGGAGGATGTCCCTGATTGAGGAAGGGGACCCCAAGAGGATCAACATGGCTCACCTGTGTGTGGTGGGCTCCCATGCCGTCAACGGGGTGGCCCAGATACATTCCGACATCGTCAAGAGCACTGTGTGAGTGTCTAAACCAGGGGCTGCCCAAACTTAACCACGGTTTATTTTGGTTTACGTTAGTTATTCAGTTTAAATCATTCACTTTGTTGTGCTTTTCCTGCCAACTGCCCTACCATGTTTGAATCTGCGATCTTTGAGTAATCCCATTGAAACACAGAGAGACAAAATCTCATTTTAAGATTTGATCAAGTTATCATACTCAAGTAAATGTATTTTGTGTGTGTGTGTGTGTGTGTGTGTGTGTGTGTGTGTGTGTGTGTGTGTGTGTGTGTGTGTGTGCGTGTGCGTGCGTGCGTGCGTGCGTGTGTGCGTGCGTGTGTGTGTCCTCTCTCTGTGCATGGATAGCTTCAAGGACTTCTGTGACATAGAGCCTGCTAAGTTCCAGAACAAGACCAATGGCATCACTCCTCGCCGCTGGCTGCTGCTCTGCAATCCTGGGCTAGCCGACCTGATAGCTGAGGTGAGCTGGACGTCTCCCCGTCAGCCTCATGTCTTTGCCAGTAGTAGGATGTTTTCACGCTACAGTAAACCCGAGGACATGCTTGGTGTGGCATGCAACCGTCTGCGACCGAGTCCGTCATTAATATTTTCTTCCATTGTTTGAGTCTAAACTCAACGTGGAAGTTCGGAAGATTGCCCCTCGATGTTTTGTCAATATTGCACCGTACACACTCGTCTGTGTACGATGTGACTGGTGCTCTGCCGTGTGCAAAATTGACATAAAACTCGCATGGCAATGCGTTCATGCACGAAAAGTCCAACAGGTGAAGTGCACAGATCTTCATGGGCTTTGGGTCTTGTGTCCTAGCCAAAGGTACAGTACCTTTAGGAGATGTCTCTAGTGTTATAAACATTTTCATGTTGTAGCGAACAAGGTCTGTGTCACTGTCCCATGTTCTTTTGCCTGTGTAGCACTGTAACCATACATTCGGTGTATTGCCTTACATTACAAAGCCAGCTAGTTATTTTATTATCAGTATAGTTATTATTATCAGTACAGGGTATTGGTTACTGTCCGTGGAGCAGTGTGGGGTTAGGTGCTTTGCTGAGGGCACCGCAGCCCTGGAGTGAGCGAGAGTGGAAGGGTGGGATTTGAACCCGCAACCCTCTGATATACAGCTCCTCTCCTCGCCACGGCAACCCATGGTGTATGAAGTCTGCTGTACAACTCTACAAATGCAAATTATCACTCCAAATATGAACCAGTCCCTCCGTTTCCCCCAGAAAATAGGCGAAGACTTCATGACTGACATGTTCCAGCTGAGGAAGCTGCTGGATTACCTTGGAGACGATGCCTTCATCAGGGATGTGGCCAACGTTAAACAGGTGCGTGGTTACTGCTACTCAATTTGCCTTTGGCTGAGTCCCGCCCCCTTGAGTTACAGTTGCTAGGTTGGACAGATAAACGTTCTATCCTCTAATGTCACTCTGGATGGGGTTGTGGATGCGAGCGGTTACTGTGAGTTCCGGCGGAAAGACAATATCCGGTTGTCAATGTTCAGTTTGTGGCCAAATTAACTACAGTCAGCGCTAATTGTGGGGGATAATTAATAACAGCTGTCAAAAATTCACGGTGTCCTATGACCTGTTCCACTCTCCAGCCCTGGTGTTAGTGGCACTTTGTACTTTACCATTCCTCTAGTACTGACCGTACTGCCGTGCAAAACAAGAACGCAGTAACTCAAAATAGTCGAAAAAAAAATTATATCGGAAACTACCTCATTTGTCTTGTATCAAAAAATGGTGGTCCAACACCGTCCCGTTTTGGAGAAAACTCATTTTGAAAGTGCAAAAATGACCAAAAAAAAAGTTACTGTGGTGTTGGATTAAAGGTTATGTCGTACAAAACAAAAACGCAGTAAGTCGGTGAGTTACTGCTGCACGTTCCAATGGGAATGGTTTGGGAGTAGACAGTAATACTAGCCAAGAACGCAGTAACTCCTGCAGTAACTCCAGTTTGTGGCAGTAATACCAGCCAAGAACGCAGTAACTCTGTTTTTTGTGGCAAAAAGACACATAAATGTTGTTTTTTTGGGGGGTTTTTGTGTGCATTAAATTTCTATCCTAAAAAAGCATTACCAGGAAGTGTCACCACCAATTTATCGACAACACAGTTGTCGCGCCATATGGGAAACTTTGAAGCCTTTTTTCTCGGTTTGCAGTTTTCAGAGTTACTGCGTTCTTAGATTGTAGGGCAGCTAGAAGAAGAAAGTGTCTCCGCTCACGACCATGTCGTAGTACGCTCTTATGACATTAAGCGGTCTTCTCCATTGCAGCTTTGGTTTATGCAATGACTTAAGTAAATTGTGGCAGCAGTTCATGCAGGGAAACTTGCAGCTGTGTTGCAAATACCTCGGACTCAATTTTAACCATATTGTAATAAAAATACAGCAATATCTATTATGTGAAAACCGAAAGTGCAACTGGGAATCTCCAACTCCCATTGTCATTGTGACACAGCAATCCACAGCACACAAGTGATCACTGCACACAACAAAATTGCATTTATGCTTCACCCGTGCAAGGGGGCAGCCCAAGGGAGCAGTGCAGCTGGATAGTACCATGCTCAGGGTACCTCAGTCATGGAGAAGGATGGGGGAGAGCACTGGTTGATTACTGTACTACCCCCACCAACCTGGCGGGTCGGGAGTTGAACAGGCAACCTTTGGGTTACAAGTCCGACACTCTAACCACTTACCCATGACTGCCCATCATTCCACCTACCAACCATTTTCCCAGTCCAAGAAATTGCCACTTCTAAATTTTGGCTGCCATACCTGAATGAACCCTAAAATACATATTTACATTTGCCTCAGTGCATGTTGGTACTCTGGGATTAAAAACTGATCATACAACTGAATATTGTTACTATATATTTAGTAGGTTTTTCTGACTTGTTTGCGTTTTTTTGTTTTGTCTTTGTTCTGTAGGAGAATAAGCAGAAGTTTGCTTCGTACCTGGAGAAGGAGTATCACGTGAAGATCAACTCAGAGTCCATCTTCGACATCCAGGTCAAGAGGATCCACGAGTACAAGAGGCAGATCCTCAACTGCCTCCACATCATCACCTTCTACAACCGTGAGCACACCAAATAATAACAGTAGTAGCAGCACTGCACAGTAGTAGTAGCATTGCTAGCAGCAGTAGGATTAGTAGGAGTAGTGTATTAATTTATTATTATTCTCATATTATTGAAGGTAGTAGCCATAGTTGAGAAGTAGTCTACATTTAGCATACAATTATATCGTAAAATTGGCAAAAGAGTTCATAAACGGCTCCAAATACTTGGATGAGTACTAAAATAGTAACTGTATTTGTATAGCACAACTGCGTACAAGATGCAGCTATTGAATTGCTTTGACTGATTGTCAGGAATACATAGGTTGGCATAGAGAGGGCATTCGTGAGGCATGTTCCGTAGTTAGTAAGGATTTGCTGCCCTCTTCCTGCCGGATGAAGAACTACATCATGACCGCTCTTATCCCAGCACATATCTCTTGAAACATGTCTTCTTCCTCTCCTCTCTTTCTCCTTTCATGTAGGCATTAAGAGGGACCCAAACCAGTTCTTTGTCCCAAGAACAATCATGATTGGAGGAAAGGTGAGCAAACTTTTTTAATGTTAAAATGGCTGCATTTGACATTGGACAGGCATACGACTGAACATCCTTGAATAACTGTGAGCCCGGAAGAAATATGGTTGCCCAAAATTGTCCCTAGCAATTTTTGCCATATTATTTAAACGTAGGCTATTGAAAATCTACATTGATTAGTTTAAGATTTCAATATACTACAGTGGTAGCATTAATTTAAAAATAATTTTAAACTGAGTGTTTTCTTTATGATATGAGAGATTCCGCTGTTTATTCGGAGCTATGATGACCCATGTTGCCGATATTGGGTGCAACAGAGTGATTGGACATGAGACGGCCAGGTAGTTTCAGGTGGAAGCAGTGGTCCATGTGCTAGTGGTGCTGAAAGCCCTCAACTCAAACTGCATAGGTGTTTCATTATGAATGTGAGCTTTATAAGCCTCAGAGACAACAAAAAAGAAAAGGGCGGACATTAGAAGTTATTTTGCCATCGCAACAGTAGGCCTAATACAGTGCAACCAGAAGGGTGATATTTATCATGCACATTTCTACACATTTCTAACACCAAACACCTCACTTATTGCATGGAACACAAACAACAGTCATGTTCCTGAACCATTTCAATCTTGCCAGGCTGTGCCAGGGGGTTGAAGTTGTCCCCACCAAAGCTCAGACCAAACCTACGGCTATGCCCTTGGTATATATTCTAGAATAGTCTGTCTATATGGCTATATGGTGAGGTTGACCTCTATTTGATTGCCTGTTTCTCTCTCTGTCTCTCTCTGTCTCTCTGTCTCTCTCTGTCTCTCTCTGTCTCTCTCTGTCTCTCTCTCTCTCTCTCTCTCTCTCTCAGGCGGCCCCAGGCTACCACATGGCCAAGCTGATCATTAAGCTGATCACGGCGGTGGGCCAGGTGGTCAACAACGACCCCGTGGTGGGGGACCGCCTCAAGGTCATCTTCCTGGAGAACTACAGGGTCTCCCTGGCAGAGAAAGGTGAGGCAGTCACTGTTTCTCAAAGTCAAGTTGTGCTTAAACATGCATGGCTTTCCCACACCTAATAAAAAGCCCAGCGTGAGCGTGGAAGTGTGATGGATTCTGGGTGCGTTTATCAAAAGCATAGTTGTTAGCCAGTTAGCAACTTGGGTAGCTGCCAATGGGAAATTGCATTGCAAACACAGAAGTAGCTAACCTAGTCAGCAACTCCAGTTTTGAATAATGCACCCCTGTTCTGTTTTTTTTTTATTGTTATGCTGATTTGATAGGACAGTTTGAGATGGTAAATGGAAGGGAGTGGGAGAGAGACATGGGGGAGGATCGGGAAATCACCTCAGGACAGAATGGAATCTGGCTCCCTGACGTAACAGTACGGTGCCATAGCCATTTCAGCCATGGCCTGAAGAGTTCAGATGCAAAACCCCCTAACTCCATTTCTGAAGACCTGCACTTCTATATTTTTAGAGAATCCCATTGTTGGTTTGGTTTACATTCATGCACTTGATAATACATATAAATAGTTATATTACATAAATAAAATAAAAAAACGTGCAATTTTGATAGCTTTGTATTAAATAAAAATTAATTAAGATTATTTTCTGAAAAGGCACTTAGGGGGTTTTGCATCTGAACCCTTCGTATGTTCTTACACATAGGAGATGTGCCAATGTGCGGTTCACCTGAATTTCCCTGGGGTTGGATAACAAAGCAGGCTGTGGCCTTGGCATTGACCTTGACTGCTGAGGTGCTGAACCTCCATCTGTTGTATTCATGAGGCATATGGAAATGGATTCAGTCTAGCGTATCTTGTTGAAGCACGCTTCTCTCCCTCTGTCTTTGTGTGTGAGTGTGTGTTCAAACTCTTCCCCTCTTCATCTCGCTACCCCCTGTGATGCGGGCGTTTCAACCTGTCTTAGCAGATCTTCTTCTTATTACTACATGCTACCCTTCCCACACACACATTTTGAGTATGAATGAAATGCAGGGAAAGATTGCATGTTATTAATCTCTCTCGCTCTCTCTCTCTGTCTCCGTCTCTCTCTCTCTTTGTCTGTCTGTCGGTCTCTTTCTCTTTCTCTCTGCTTGTTTGTCTGTCTGTCTCTCTGCTTGTCTGTCTGTCTGTCTGTCTGTCTCTCTGTCTGTCTCTCTCTCTCTCTCTCTCTCTCTCTCTCTCTCTCTCTCTCTCTCTCTCTCTCTCTCTCTCTCTCTCTCTCTCTCTCCCCCAGTGATCCCGGCGGCCGACCTATCTGAGCAGATCTCCACGGCGGGCACGGAGGCGTCGGGCACGGGCAACATGAAGTTCATGCTGAACGGAGCCCTCACCATCGGCACCATGGACGGGGCCAACGTGGAGATGGCCGAGGAGGCGGGCGAGGACAACCTCTTCATCTTCGGCATGAGGGTGGAGGACGTGGAGGCCATGGACAAGAAGGGGTGAGCTGGGAGATGTAGTTTTTATACCTCATTGAAGTTCATTATGGCCACTGCTAGGGTCAAACTCAATGTAGTATCTCATTCCCAACGTCCAGTCCCCCTGCCCTCAGGATGCAAGGAGAGACACCATTGGTGATATAAGTTTTTTTCTTTTTTTACTTGTTTATTTTTAAATATTTTTGGGGCTTTTTGGGCCTTTATTTGTGATGAGACAGTGGAGAGTGTGACAGGAAGCAAGTGGGGAGACGGAGATGGGGTCTGCAAAGGAATCAAACCCGGGTCACCGGTGTAGCAGTGCCGTGCTCTACCGCGTAAGCCACGGCAGGGCTGTAAAACATTTTTTAACAAAAGGCACAAACGAAGGGAAAGGTCTTCGCTTTTCAAAATACCCGGTTTTGTGTAAACAGCGACTTGGTCTGTTCATACGGTTATTCGGGTAATGAGTGTATTTTACTGTCTCCCCTGTGCAGGTACAATGCCAAAGAGTACTATGACAGGCTCCCAGAGCTGCGACAGGTGATGGACCAGATCAGTAATGGCTTCTTCAGTCCTAAAGATCCAGACATGTTCAAAGACATGGTCAACATGCTTATGAACCACGACAGGTATGGATACATGCACATCACCACTGCCATGCCAGTTCATGTTTGGTACTTTTAGACTCTTTCATTTGTGATGCTTGTGGATTTTTTTTTAAGAGGTCATGACATTGCCAGCCCAGGCATACAGACAATCCATGCATATCATTGTTGCTTAAAAACACCATTTTAATTAGGTTTTTACTACTACTTTCTTTTCAATCAAATTTGATGTGATCTTTTCAGATTCAAAGTGTTTGCTGATTATGAGGCATATATTGCCTGCCAGGACAAAGTGAACGAACTCTACAGGGTAAGTCAAATTCACAGGAGGACATTGGGGTTCCTGTGAAGAGGGATTATTTGTAATTCAGTTACACAGTACAGTAATAGTGCATTAGAATATTGTCATCCTTAAAAAAGGAAAAGTTACCAGTATGGCAATGACCAAGACCTAGTGTATAGCTAAAGGGCAAGGCCCTCTGTTATGTCATGGTAGTGTAGTGCTGTGTAGTTAACTATTACAGTGTTCCACTGGTGGAACGGCTTGCATATGGGGCTACTTTTTTTTGCAATTTTGGTGAAAATGTCTAGTTGAATGATGCACCTGTACCTGATTATTATTTACCCACTGAACATTAACGCCTGCAAAATACTTTTTCATCAATTTCTCTCAGAACCCAAAGGAATGGACCAAGATGGTGATCAAGAACATCGCTGCCTCTGGCAAGTTCTCCAGCGACCGCACCATCTCTGAATACGCCAGGGAGATCTGGGGGGTGGAGCCAACTGACGTTAAAATCCCGTCTCCCAATGAGCCACGTTACAGTGCCGACGAGTGATTGGCAGACTGAGACCACACCTTATCTAGCCACTTCCTGTTCTTCCTCCCCTTCCTCCTCCTCATTGGCTCCCATCCTCACTCCATAGATATGAACACTAGATGCCGTGTCCATCCTTTTGGCGTGACCCATCACTGGGTGCCTCCATCTTGGGCCAGAATCCTTTTTTGTTTCACCACCACCTACAGGATAATGTGCGTATCGTCGTCTTGTCACCAATTGATGGCAGTGTTATACCGACTAAACATGGCGTTGCAATACAAAAGGAGTGGTCAATGCATTGTCTAGTGTTCATATCCATGTCATCACTCCTTAAGTTTTCCTGCCAGACCATGTGACATGGGTCCAATGAATGTCATTGGAGACAGGTTCCAAGAAGCCTGTTTTGGAAACAAAAAAAAATGTTGCCTTACTCTACTTAACCTTTTGTTTTAAAAAAAAAAACTTTGTAAGAGAATGCACCTTAACTTCCATCATGTGTCCTTACGCAGTCGCTGTCCGTCATGTGCCTCCATTCATTCTTGTTTTGTGGAACGCCCACCAGCCCAGACAAGAGTGAGGCTTTCCCCATTTCCAAAAAGCAGGCTCAGTTACTTAGCCGGTTATGTTAATTCAGATCAAGTGGTAATCCATCTAATATGAGGGCCCTGAGGCTTTCTGCTGGTTAAAGGCTGGGCTCCTCTATTAGAAAGTATACTGCCCTCCACTCTTGAGTTAACTTGGCTACCTTTTGGAATGTGTTCATCATGTGCAATGACCATAGTTGACTACAATAAGGCCATGTTCAGCCTTTTTGGCGTGTCCCAACCCCTTGCGATGCCAGCTTGGGTCTGCATCATAATACTTCTCATAGATGTTACCGCCACCTACAGGATAATGTGTGTATTGACTTGTCACTGATCAATGGCAGCAATATACTGGCTAAAAATATGGCAGTGATCTGACTTCAGCCATTTGCTCTAATACAAAGGAGTGGTCAAAGCTGCATCTAGTCTTCTTATGTGCAATGACGAGCTGTGCTAGGAGATCATGATAAGGTGACGCGATGATATTTCACATTCCTCTGGAGTGTTTATGGTGTTGGCCATACCAAGGTTTTCTTAGGAAGTTGTGGAAGGAAAAATGAACGACTAAATTAAATATCTGTTGAAAATACATTTGTGTGGTTGGACACGGTTTTTTATCATTACAAGATAATTTGTTGTTGCTGTGACCATGTATGGTTTTTTTTGTCCAATTTCTACTCTATGGGATGTTTTTGTGGTGGTGGTGGGGGTGGGTGCAAGCGTCAGGATGGTATGCCGCCTGGTGGGTTACCACTGTTATTAGTCTGTGACCTTTAACACATATGACAGCAAGTGTCCAAGGCAGCTCGGTGGTGTATTTAAGACGTTGAGTGAATCACTGAAAAGGACTCTTCCAAAGCAAAATAAAAAAGCATTTCATCATCACCCTGGCTTATTCCTGTGGTGTGGTGGACAATCAATCCACAGATTGTGTTAACCTTAGCATATACCATTACCAAACTTCTTTAAACACGAATAATGAATGTGTATGTGTGTTTGTCAGTGTGTGACTTCATAGCAAAGGCTATTTGTGTTTTTTTGACTGAGAAAAACATGTACTGTATGAACTCACTTGTGATTGTATGTCAGTCATATTTAACACGTATGCAAAATAAAGACGTATCATGCCACAGCTTGGTATTGGTGCTTCTATTGTTTCTATTGGCTGGCTGACAGATACTGGTCTGACCTGTACGTAGCAGGACCATCTCTCTTTGCACTGTATAAACTTGTGCATGACAATACATTCTTTCCTGGCAGTCATAGGAAACGCCACACAAGACTGATGAGTGAAACTCAAACTAGTCCCTCCTGTCCTAGGTGTGCACAGACGGGGATTAGGTGTTGCTAAAGCACCTGCCCCTTTGCCCTACTGGACAAAAAAGCTCCTTTTTGAAAGTAACATTTTTAGATTTTGTTGTCACCATGTCGATAATCATGCAAAGTCAAAGGCACCCAATGTCTGTGCACGCCACCAAAAATACTGAATCAAACCAAGATATCGCAAAACACGCCCACTCAATGCAAAAGCGTGTGCTCAAGTTGGGTCTCCTAAGGGGGCGTTGTCCCCTACTTCTTCTTCTCTTTTTGAGGTGTTAGTGCAGGTGGATATGTCAGAAAAAAGTGGTTTAGGAACATTTCATATAGATTTTTCCAAATTGTGTTTTTATCAACTACAAACCCCATAGTCTTCAAATCCACCTGTTTCCATTTTTTTTCCTAAGTGGAAACGCCCAAAAACCAAGATGGCGGATATGCAGTCAGATTCTAACACAATTGAATGTAATGGAAGGAAACATGTCATATACATTTTTGGAATTGGTGTTTTTTAGCATCTCTTGGACCCCCTGAATACAAAACTACCTGATTCTATTTCTCCCCTTCATTTTTAGAACCAAAATCCAAGATGGCTGACATAACATATAACTTGACATATAAAATGACATGTTTGGTGTTTTGAGGTCTCTAAAGTCAGTGTTTTTTTCTTGTATTTTTAATATTCTTGATGTATACAGGACCGTTCAGTCAGTCATTACATGAACTTTTTCAAAAATCATTTAAAATTTATAAAAATTCAACATGACATCTATGAAACGATTGCGTAAGCTTACCTCTCTATATGGCCTGATGTGTCTCATCCCAAATCTGAGCTGACCCCTTTGATAATTTGTGTTTTATATTTCTAGGACCCCCTCTGAAAACAAAATCTGTTTCCAATTTTTAGAAGCAAAATCCAAGATGGTCAACATTGTAGCAAAATATGAACATTTGGTATTTTCAGGTTTATTAAGCTATTGTGTTATTTTGTACGCCTATTGGTAATATTTTGATAGGCACATAACTGTCATTACATTAAATGTTTCGTCTCATAGGAAGAGCATCTGGAATTTGGGGTGACACACTGTAAATCTTGTGCGCACATGTCGGCTAGCAATTGGCTAGTTGCAAAAAGTTGGCCTGTTGCCTCCAACTAAACTCTCTAGACTGATCAGAAAGTAAAAGAAAATCCTATTAATTCATTTCATTGAACAACTGTAAAAAAAATAATGGGCAAGAGGACCACCTTCATGATGTGCAGCATCATTGAGGGAGCCAGTTTCTTTTCATTTTTATGTCAATTATTTTCATAAAAGATTCACACTTGTGCCACTTATACGGATCCTCATGATGCCAAAGGTCTCACAAAGGTCAGTGTATGATAGTGTGGCAATCAGCAGTCAGCGCACCTGCCAATCTTGCACCTGAAACACAGAGGACAGACCAAGGAACCAGCAGGGAGGACAGCCAAGCCCCCTTGAGTCATGACATATGGTAGTACTTTGGGTTTGGGTTCAAATAAGGCCTTGGTTCCAAGTCGTGTGAGCCCACTCTCCTCTTCTTCACTACACATGGCTTCAGAATTGGGATGACTTGCTATGAGGCCAACATAGGCATGCCAACCGGATGAGCCACAGCAGACCCACAGAGACATGATCTCAATGGATGCTACTGATGGGTGAAGCATAATATTAGACACCATGGATGATATAGGCCTAAGTAAGTTGGGAATTATATGAGGGACGTTCAGAGCGTGTGAAGCACATGAGTGGGCTTACCGTAGGGAAGACCATATCAGGGTATGACCCATCACTACAGTTGAGGATATTCTCTGACTGTCATGCCAGAAAGCCCAGTTCTATGAGCAGAGAGCATGGCAAGATTGTTGGCATTGGAGGAATGCAACATCCCGGATAGAACATACGGTTTCACAGCCTTCAGATAAGCTGAGGCCGAACTTGAAGCAACTTTGTAGCCCTTTGCCTCGATATAGGCAGCCAATCCAGTGAATGTGCATATTACTGTACAGGTAGCACTGCATAATAGGTAGGCCTACTGTACATGAAGTGACTCATAGCAATTGTTGTTGGAACAATAATTTGGACCAGCATGGAATCCTCTGTGCTCGAATTCACAAATGAATGGCGTCAGAGTAGAGTAGAGTATCATTTATTGATTTATAGACCTGAAAGCAACATTAATGTTGATTTTGCTAAACAAAATGTCTTCCATCTTGGATTTTGTAATGGGCTTAGTTTATGTAATGGCTGACTTCACATTCATGTAACAAATATTACCAAAACAAGTCAACAATGGCTTTATAGACTTCAAAATATTAAATATGCCAATTTCACCATACATTATGTCAGCCATCTTGGATTTTGCCACAAAAAATGAAGGAAAACATTGAAAATAATTTGTTTTCTATTCAATGTTGCCCTGGAATTATAAAACAGTTCAATTGAACCTTAAAACGGCATTAATGGTGAAATTTCTACACACAATGGCAGCCATCTTGAATTTGCCACTAAATGTTCACGAAAAAAATGGAAACAGGTGGATTTGTATTCGGGGGGGTCCTAGAAGTAAAAAAAACACCAAATGGAAAAATCTATATGAAATGTTCCAAAACTTACATATCAACCTATACTATGTTTGCGCAAGACGTGCGCTACCACCATCTACAGCGCTAAGGGGACTTCATTGATTCTCAACCTCAGGACTCCAAAGGTCTCCTAACCGAAGGTCTCCTAAAGTGGCGTTCACCCGACATAAAGTGGATACCGGAAAAGAAACAAAATTTTGCTTCTTGTTAGATCCACCTTCTTTGATTTGATAGAACACTTGACGGTTACATCCTACTTTTTTTCCAAGTCTTTCTGCCTGTTTTTTTGTGGAGACTGAAACTGAAATGTCAAAATACGCCCTATGCTGCAATGGTGAAGAATCTTTTGAAAAGTTCCTGGATCCGGATTGAAAAATCGAAAAATTGAATCACTTGTTCCTTTTGTCATTTCCAACAAATCCACAAAATTTCATCAACATCCGTTCATAACTTTTTGAGTTATCCTGTTGACAGACAGACAAACAAACCAATGACCGATGTACACCATAAACACCAAATGTATACCATAGTAAAAGAGCAGACATAGGCTACCATTTCTCCAAGACCTTTATTATTTAAAAACATACATACTTGTACTGTACATAATCTTCATGTCTATCCAGTCAGGTTTAGCAGCTTAAAAATGATTTGTAAACCACTCAGATATATATTAGCAAAAAACAAGGTTGAGTTACTTTCTAAAATAAGAGGGCAGTTTTGGAACATTTTAAAAAACATGATGGCCTTTTAAAAATAGTGAATGTTCATTTTTGTTGGCTGACGAAATTTACTCTTGTCAATTTGATGAGCACAAAAAAAGGCTTTTGAGGGGGAATTCCATTTACCGGTAGTTCTTTTCACACTCCAAGTAGGTTCTTGCAAAGTACAGTCTAATGATGATCAGTTTAACAAAGTTTAAAGTAACATTGCATTTTTGTCCAACCTTCCACCACGAAAAACTAAACAAAAAATGTTTTGGTTCTTACGAATCAAGAAAAATCCCAGACCATTCCCCTCTACCAATCATTTCCAGATTCAGTTTTGTAATTCTCTTCTTAAAACCCCCCCTCCAAAAAAACAAATCAACAAAAAAACCCCACAAAAAACCCCACTTAAACTGATTGTCTACTGACAATATTGTTACCCCCCAAAATTCAGATTATGAAAATGAATCCCTTCCTGGTCTGGTGTTAACATACCATGCCAGTGTGGACATGACTGGATACCACGTGTTAGTTTAAACAGTCTGGTCAGTGACAACCTGGCTGGAGCCTTATTGAGCATTATCTACCAAAAGCACTCATGCATGCTTATTCACCAGCCCGGATGAAGACAAAATAAACCCAGAAATGCATCCTGTAATGCAACATGTGCTTTTGAGTGGGATGAAGTGTAAATATCCTGAACGGTGCATGATTTGCTTTCAGATATTGCCCTCTCCCTCCTACACAAAAGGAGTGGGTTACCCATTTCCATTCTTCACTGAAAAACAAAAAAGCCTAAACTCTACTTAACATGCAGATCAGGCTTCACACTACAATAATAAAATGGGAAACATCCAGTCCCAGTAAGTCAGCCATCCAAAACAAAATGTCACCTGTTCCAGTCATTTAGGCGGCCAACTTTTGGATATTCCTACAGTACGCAGTGACCCAAGTAGCCATTTTGAACATAGTAGACATGGCTTAAAGATGACATCAGGGAGATACCACCTGAACGCTTCCTCGTCTACTCATAGACATTTTGCTTTGTCTGCATCCAATAATGAAGTGTACATTTAAGGGTAGTGTACATACAACTCAGTGTCTCTGTAAGGCTTTTTTGTTTTGTTTGTAGTCATCTTTCATCCGTTTCATCTCGCGTGCAAATATATTTCCAACAACTACCTACTGACCCTTGTTGCCGACGGGTCTCTAGGGTTTCTAAAGAAGCCAACATTCCACAGGCTATCATTAATAGTGACCACAGTCAATAAATACTCAGGAAAAATGTGTATGTGGAAACCACAAAAAAAGAATGTTTTGCATTAAAGGGAGTGTCCTTTTTGGAGATTCAAACATAAATAAATATTTTTTTAAAAAGCCAAAACATATTGCAAATATCTCCATAGTTTTCTTTGAGAAAGAAGTTAAAAGTTGCTTTGGTCAGTGATAAGGTCCTACCTTCTGTCCACTCATCACAGGTAAAAACAAAAAATATATATATATTATAGTATAACGGTTACTACAGCATACCAGCATTCTTATTTGTGATAGTTTATCATGTAAATTACACACCCATTGACCCATTTGAAACCCCTAACCTTTGAACTCTTCATCCCTACTCCATTCCCCTGACTCCAATATAGCCATATCAGCAGCAGCCTGACTGCCTTACACACAGGAGGAATGTTAGGAACTTGTAAAGGGCGTTTGGACAATTTAATAATAACAATAATATAATAATATAACAGCCAGCCAGCCACAGTCCTCTGCAGTAGATCTTTAAATAGCACTGTGACTAATGTCATTAACTTAGCTATTAAAGAAGTGGGTCACCACTGTGTGTGTGTGTGTGTGTGTGTGTGCGTGTGTGTGTGTACATTTTGCTGTAGTGCAAAAGAGCATTAAGACCACCGAAAGAGATGTATGCTGCAGACATGAAGCGCTGACACATGACACCTGGCCAGACCTAGTGTGTGTTTGTGTGCGTGCCTTCCCACATGCGTGGTGTGTCTGTCTCTTTGTGTGTGCGCGCATGTATTCCTTCCCATGTGCGAGTGTGTGCGCGCACGTGCATGTGTGTGCATGCTTGTGTGTGTAAGTGTATGGATGCACTACTGGCAAAGACTCTCCATGTCTAATGAGGCTACTGAAGCTCTTAAAGGAGGGAGTAGGGGAGGTGGTGGAATGGAAAACGGTGAGGCAGGCACAGAGTTGGGGGTCCAGCAACACCACCACCCCATAGCCCAGTGGTTCTTAACCTTTTTTTTTCTTAAAGCACCCCCTTACCGGTGCGCAAGACAAGCCGTGCACCCCCAACCCAAACTTCTGCTTTAATGAGTTAAAATGGGGACCAAAACACGTTTTAATTTTTTGATTTGGCCTAATTTTAATGTTCCCAAAAAGGATTTTGGTCACAACCTCAACACAATAAACATTCTCTGC
>NC_085880.1:31620265-31717765 GCF_034702125.1 Engraulis encrasicolus
AGAGAGAGAGAAAGAGAGAGAGAGAAAGAGAGAGAGAGAGAGAGAGAGAAAGAGAGAGAGAGAGAGAGCTGTTATATTCATATGTACATGGTCATTGTATAAATCTGGGATTTTCAATCTTTTTTGGGTCAGGGAACCCCTAATGGAACAGAACACTTGCCAAGGAGGAGCCATTCCCATACACATCCCAGATGGACGTTACCACTGGGCATAAACCACACATGGCATGGCTGCCTGTACCAAAGTACCTGCACCATTCTGTCGAAACTGCAGCCAGGAATTTCCTAGCTGCCAAGACGTCATAGTGTCCCAGCCGCCGCAGCGCCCTTACTACTCGCAATCCAGCCCTGGCAGGGGGCTCCCCTAGGTGGCCGCTGGTCTCTGCCTGAGGTTTCTTCCTGACTACAGGGGGTCTTTTTTCTCAGACCTCACTGAGCTTTTTTTTTCCCCCTCACAAACTATGAATCAAGCGAAAGGGAGTTTTTCCTCACCCCTGATGCCACCAGGGGCCGCACCTGAGCGCCCAATCTCTGTGTGACTATCTATGACTTATGATAGGCCCAGCCACTATGGACCTTACACATCTAAGAATCCTGGTCCTAACCTACGTTGACCTTATGACTCTACATTCTCTGTCTATCTCTTCTTCCTCTGCCTTCCTGCCTCTCCTCTATACCTCTCCTTTTAAATCTATCTCTCCTCTCCTTTTAAATCTATCTCTAACAATGTTTTTCCCATTTGTTAAGCACTTTGAGTTACATGCCTTGTATGACACAGTGCTATACAAATACAATTATTATTATTATTATTATTAATTTCACAGTGCCAGGGGCCAGGGGCCAGGGTCCAGGGCGTGGTGCATAGCACACAGAGCATTTGTGCCACTTCCCACCCCCTGAAGTGACCATATTTGGCTAACTTCCCTTTCGAAGATTGCCCTCTGCTAGTTGGATGGTCTGCAGTGATGGGCAACCGGTATTTAGAAGCTATAATCCAGTGCCACATATTCCAAAAGACATGGTTTTACCTGTCTGAATGCCCTAATTGAAGGTAGAGATGGCATCCGCGCCTTTGTCTTACTTGAGAGTTTCGCTCGGTGCGTAATTCCAAACAAAAGTGCAGTGTGAACAAAAAAGGAGTCCCACACAGGAGCTTGATGCTGTTCAGTGAAACTGTATTAAAAGCTGAAAAATAAAGAGAAGCCAAAACAAAAAATGGGATGCAAACGTTTCGGGTCTAGCCCATCATCAGTGTTCCCAAAATCAAAAAGAATGCCTTAATTGGACAGGTCAAACCAGGGGCCTCATTTATCATCCGTTCGTAGAATGTCTTCTAAATTGTGTCTTACGAGTGAAATTTAGAATGTTCGCAAGTACAGAAAAATCAGGATTTATCAAACGGCGTTGGCTGCTCCTACGCACACGTCTGCATGATAAATCCCACACCTTCCAAATCACTGTGCACGAGCGCATTCGGGGTAACTTGCATCCCGAAAATCCCTAAACTGTACCTTGCAGAGTACCTTGTTTGCAATTTCATGTTTCTTCCACTGGCACGCATGGTCTGAGGTGTGCGTAGATTTAGGCACATTTCTACGTTCAAGTACATGTTCATAAATCCCACACTTTGCTCAGGAATGATCGCATGCACGCTTTACGCACAGATCTGTGCCTAAGAACGCTTGATAAATGAGGCCCCAGGTCTTTTGGAATACGTGGCACTGGAGTGTAGCCTCTGTATTCAGGCTGCCCATCACTGTTGGTCTGTATGGTCTACATGGAAACGGTGGTAACTCAGTTACTGTAAATGCTCCATTTAACTCCAGTGTAGAAATTGTGACAGTGGTTTCCTTTATACTACTGCAACCCTGACGGGGGACAGGACAACCCTTGAAGTCATCTACAGGACATAGAGAGCCTGGGTAAAAAATGACCCAGAATGCGAGTCCTGCTGACTCAAGAGGAGGTATTTAAAAAGACACCCCCCTCTTTGGGCCCCGGCCTTTCTTTAAAAACAGGCACATGCACTTGAGACCCATACCTCCCTGCATTATTTGGCATTGGGGGGCATTAGTCCATTTTATTTCTTAATTCTAAGGCGTTGGCAGGCTTTTAATGAGGGGGTGTTGGGAGGCTTGTGATGAAGTCCAGGGTGCGACTACTCAGAAAAGGTTGAGAACCACTGACATAGCAGAATATGATATGGGATGGAGGCCTAGCACTGGTTTCTTTCAGGGGGGACCCACACATTCTAATGGCATCCCAACTGCTAGTCCAGCAATGGGAATATTAACTTTTGCTCAGATAGTTAGTTTGGACGTGGCTGAACATAGGCATAGTTATTCTGTAGAGAAGTACTGATATCTATATATAACAATTAATTAATATATATACTGAATTAATTTCTGACTGCTTTCTTCTACCCTTGCCACGATATACACTTTTAATTTTACAGATAGGACCTACTTCTCGTCGCTGGCGAATTTGATGTCATTGGCTGATATGGCATCCAGGAAGAACCAATCGAACCCTGGCAGGTATCTGTAGACCTGTAGCAGGAGAGCGGTGGGGAAAACGTCATTTTCATTTTATTCCTGATATAAGATGAGATGATGAGGTTTCCTCTAAATGCATCCTCCAAAAGACAGTGATCTCAGACGCAAACAATTACAAAATCTGTATTCCTATTTTTTTGTATTCCTATTCTTTAACAAACAACAGGCAGTTACATCTGATATGAACGTTTTTCATGGAGGATGGCTATTAGGCAATAATGAAAATAATAATATTTAAAGCACCTTTGAAGACACGCAATGACACTTCAAAATAAAAAGGTATATGGTTGTATACAGCAAATATGTTTATCTATGATTATAAAAAATATATTGTGAAATTCCTTCCAGGCATGAATGTTTACCATGGAGAAAGGATGGCTCTTGGCCTCTTCCCGTATATTGGTGAAGGGAGACTCCAGTATCAAGGAATCTGGCGGAGCTCCTGCAAGTAAGATGAGCATTTATTTGTTAAACTTCCCATTCTTAATCACGGGGTCATTGTAACCCAACAATTACTAGCATACATAACAGCAGTAGCAAACATTGGCTTGTAAAAGAGAGGAAAAGACTGTACTCAAATTCACTCACACGCAATTAGGTGTGCATGCCACTGTGCACACACACACAGGTGCACACACACACACACACACACACACACACACACACACACACACACACACACACACACACACACACACACACACACACACACACACACACATACACAGGCTCGCACACACACAAATGGCCACTGACAAGCTTCCACTGGGCCCAATACAAAGTCATCTGAAAGGGCACCCTCTTGCCCAATACACACAATGTAATGGGGACCCAATTCTGGGCCCCCTATCTCCCTGGGCCTGGGACAACATACTACACAGAACTACACAGCCCCCCCCAAACACACACACACACACACACACACACACACACACACACACACACACACACACACACACACACACACACACACACACACACACACACACACACACACACACACACACACACACACACACACACACACACACACACACACACACACACACACTCTCATTCCATTAGGCTGCTCTGCTGTGGAGGGAAGTGGGGAGATAATGTGTTGTGGAAAGCGAGCTGCTTCAGAGAGGGGAGAGTAACACACACCTCATCTGTAATTCAGGACCGGGGAACCTGAGACAGCGTGGCAAAACACCACCTGTATGGGTTATCAGGTGAGGGTGTGTGTGTGTGTGTGGTTTTTTTTGTGTGGTGGTGTGCGCACCTCACATTAGATCGTCTGTGTGTCTCTATATCGTATATGCCTGATCGTATCTGAATGTGTGTGTGCGTGTGTGTGTGTGTGTGCGCCAGCATGTGTGTGTGCTCCAGCGTGTGCGAGTGTGTCTGTGTGTGTGTGTGCGTGCGTGCCAAGAGGCCACAATGGAATGGTCTAGTCCAGTGTTTCCTGTGTGTGCTTCAGTGCCCACATACCAAACAAGCCCCGAGCCCCTGATAACATCTGCTGCTCTCAACCCTCCACCCGGCCACTGCTCTGCTCTGCCTGTGCCCAATCACAAGCACGCCACCCACCATCTACCCTATTGTTTCTCAGCGGGGGGCTCTACAGCCCTCATTCACAAATGTTATCTTTTCAAGAGTTTTCCAACCAGCAGTTGAAGGAAATGACTGGGAAAATGACACTTTTCATACACAAAAGGTGGATCTTTGCTGTATCCGCCATTTTGAATGTACAGTCCATAGACACCTGTAGAGGTAAAAAGTGTGATACTTTGGTCACACCAGAAAAAGTTAGTTTAGTTTGGTAAATATTCGTTTGTTAAAAACGCTGGGAGCCACGGACCTACAGTACCCCCTCCTCACTATAGTTCTCTCCAGCCCAACACTGCTCTGCCTGTAACCAGTGATGTAGTCTACTTTTTTATGGTGGGTATACTGTATATTTGAGCATTTTTTGAAGTGGGTATACTGTATATATTTGTGCTATTCAAAACAATGGATCAATCCATTTTAAGTGGGTATACTGAAATCCCTGAAATTTAGAAGTGGGTATACTCCGTATACCCGCGTTCTACGTAGACTACACCACTGCCTGTAACCCATCGGGGGGAAAAAAACCCATCACCCACCAGCCACCCTTACCTCACTTCTGCTCTGGTCTCTGCACCCCACAACTTGCTCTTCCTGTAGTCTAGAGGTTCTCAAACTGGGGCACCAGGACCCCTAGAGGGATCATGGATATGCTTCAAGGGGATCGCGGACAGAAGGGACTGTTAACATAAAACCTTCAATATATGGCTTCACGTGACATAACCATTCCATAAACGCAGTAATCACTTGAATGGTTAATAAATCTCCTGCCATTTAAATTTTAAACTTCGCAAGATTGAGGGACAATAAATTGTTTGGCATTTGGAATATGTGGAGGGTGGGGGGTGGTGAATATATTACTTAGGTCCAAAAGGGGGTCCCAGCAGAAGAGGTCTGAGAGCCACTGCAGCTGTAGCTGTAGCCCACCAAGAGGACACCACACAACCAGCCACCTCACCAAGTACAGTGCTGCAGCTGTAGCCCACCAAGAGGACACCACACAACCAGCCACCTCACCAAGTACAGTGCTGCAGCTGTAGCTGTAGCCCACCAAGAGGACACCACACAACCAGCCACCTCACCAAGTACAGTGCTGCAGCTGTAGCCCACCAAGAGGACACCACACAACCAGCCACCTCACCAAGTACAGTGCTGCAGCTGTAGCCCACCAAGAGGACACCACACAACCAGCCACCTCACCAAGTACAGTGCTGCAGCTGCAGCCCACCAAGAGGACACCACACAACCAGCCACCTCACCAAGTATAGTGCTGCAGCTCTGAACAACACACCACCCATCCAGCCCTCCCTCACTCACTCAGCTCTGAAATCTCCATTCAACCACAACTCTGCTTGTGGCTCATGAAAAGCCCACCACCCACCAGGCACCAGCCACCCCGGCTTCACCTCATGTACAACACTGAAGCTCTGAATGCCCTTCACCAACATGCCATATACTTGTGTGTGTGTGTGTGTGTGTGTGTGTGCCTACACATATACATACACATTCCCACATTCCCGTATTCAAACACCAGCTTTGGAGGCTGCCAAGAAGGCGCAAATTGTTCGGGGATTCACTTAAGTGCACACACACACACACACACGCACACGCACACGCACACGCACACACACACACACACACACACACACACACACACACACACACACACACACACACACACACACACACACACACACACACACACACACACACACACACACACACACACACACACACACACACACACACACACACACACACACACACACACACATACAGTAGAGTGGCCTAATAGCAGTCCTACATTAGATAGGCCTACTAGACAAATGTAGGAAAACAGTCGGGTTTACTTTAATATATATTATAGATTCACAATTTGTTTAAAACAAGGAGTACTTTTTTGCCACATGAACATTCCAATGGAATCTTCAAATATTCAAAATTCTAAACATGGAATAGACAATCTTGAAGTTACTCCTAGAAATATTACTAGCGGTAGACTATTTCCAGTCATAAAATATGGAAACTAGTCTTGAATGATGGAGATTTTCAATGCAGATAGTTATTATGATGTCACAATAAGCAAAGTTCCACTGCTGTAATCTTGGCCATGAGAACCCCAAAGACACTCATTATACACAGGAGCACACAAGAGATAGAGGTAAGTTACTTAACTGCTTAACTTTTAAAATGTATTAAGCTATTTAAATGTAAATATGGTCATTATAATATGCGTTAACTATTAGAAATGTAATTAGTTTATTTGGGGGCATTGTTAATTCATCTAATACAATTATTTTTTTGGTGGTATTAAATAGAAATATTTGTTTAGGTCAACCAGTGATTTCTTGCTTAAAGCTTTGAGCGACTTTTGCTCTTTATATTGGAAATCATTATTCAAGCAATTCAATTTAAATTATTTCAGCTGCCATCAGATTATCACTAGTCTGGGGGGAAAGAACCCCCCTGATCACATAGATGGCGAATGAATTATTAACATGAAGATTTGAGCCCTTTTGAGATTTTACAGACTAGAATGTGTGTCCATAACTTGGCTGTGAATTGTATTAATGCCCTTAATGACTGAATTGATATAAAATAAATAAAGTCATGGTTACATAATATTATTACATAATGCTTAACAATAGATTTTTTTAAATGAAGAAAAATGCTGTCTAACTCCTACTAGGATAACTATCTAACTTGGAGGTTATTCATGAATATTGTCAATATAAACTCATTAAGTCTCACTGGGTCTCATTGGAGCATCTGGTTTAATTTAATGTCCATTGGTCAAAATTACATTGATGTC
The DNA here is from genome assembly GCF_034702125.1 of Engraulis encrasicolus. Classification (NCBI taxonomy): domain Eukaryota; kingdom Metazoa; phylum Chordata; class Actinopteri; order Clupeiformes; family Engraulidae; genus Engraulis; species Engraulis encrasicolus. Next base: position 31,627,222 of record NC_085880.1, read on the forward strand.
AATACTTTTCACGTCGTAAGAATTAGATCATAATGGAAACGAGTTGTATAAACACTTGAAATTCAGTTATTACCATGCATTAGTAGTACTAACCCCAACTCCGATGAAGTTGGGACGTTTGGTAAACAGTGAATAAAATCAAAATGCTATCATTTTCAAAACACTCAATCTATTCATTAGATGGAGAATAGTGAAAAGACAACATATTAAGTGTTAAAACCGAGAAAAAATATTGTTTTGGGGGACATATGTACTCATTTCTAATTTGAGAAATCCAACACATCTCAAAAGAGTTGGGACGGGGACAATAAATGGCAGCAAATGTCGAGGAAGACTAAAAACAAAACAAAAGACAACACTTAACAGTTAAATACATTAACCGATGAGATGATTTTATATAAAAAACAGTGTTAATTCCTATCTTGGACATGATTTCACCAGCTTAAATGGTGGGTGTATTCCTTGTCATGTTTTGCAATATTTTCCTTTCTGTAGTGCTTACAGTGTGACAGGTCTTGACCAAAAACCCACCATTTTATCACATGCTGGTCCTTATGATGGAGCCAAACTGTTAAAACATAGTAGAGAATGCAATTTGACCTTACTATGTGGCAGTAATCGAAGATCTCCCTTCAAAATATAATGCATGAGTGGCTTTTCATGCTGTTTAAAACCCATTTATACCATTCAGCACTGTATTTAACTCTACAGATGAGTGAGAACATCTTAACCAATGCACTACTGCATCCGCATGCCATCATGGAGGCTGACTTTTGAAGCTAGCACTAACACAAGTTGGATGGTCCATTTTCACTGTAGCACAGGATGTGCAATGCTCTATTATTGTCAAAAAGAATGGACTTCTACAACTTCTGCTGACTTCTGTAAGCAAAGGACAGTTTCCCATGTCTTCTGGGTCTATTTCAAGTGAGCTCAGGTGCTTAGGAGAATGTTAAACCCCTGTGTCATTTTCATGCATTAAGCATTCTTAATATGGTCAATTTTCAATAGCTCTAGCACTCCAGGAATTAGAGTGAGACTACAGCCAATATATATTTCATGATGTCATGAACCTATACAATGATTTTATTAACAAAAATATGTCTTATATACACTCAATCGTGGTAAATCAAAGGGAATTCAAAAATGTATGTAATAACTATGGTAATTATTCCCTTTGCATCTTTAATTCTGAGTGACTCAGCCTCTCTGTGATGATCTTATACCTGGACACCTATATTGTCCGTCAGTACAATTCATTTTGAAATGTTCTTCTTTGTTGTTTTATCTTATTTGGATGTTTACTAAATTTCACTGATCCCCGTCCCAACTCTTTTGAGACGTGTTGGATTTATCAAATTAGAAATGAGTACATATGTCCCCCAAAACAATATTTTTTCTCGGTTTTAACACTTAATATGTTGTCTTTTCACTATTCTCCATCTAATGAATAGATTGAATGTTTTGAAAATGATAGCATTTTGATTTTATTCACTGTTTACCAAACGTCCCAACTTCATCGGAGTTGGGGTTTGTACATGCATTATTAGTAGGGGTCAAATTCTAAGTTTGTTAAGGTCTGTGATCGGACAATGTGCTAAAACTGATCACAATAGAAGAAAACAAAACAAAAGACACTAAAAAAATCATCCCTTTCCCAACAGAAATGGAACGCGAATTACACAGAAGAAACCTGGAGGAGTTGCAGAGGGTGGTGGTGGAGATGAGGAGAGAGATTGTGACCGTACGAACGGAGGCGCAAGATAAATTGAACCTTCAACGGCAGATCACTGAGCAAGTGATGGGGCAGTGGCAGGAGCAGGAGAGGAGGAGAGCTGCGACCCAGAAGGAACAAAGTCTACAGCTCAGACAGATCATTCAGAGCATTGAAGAGGAAAGGAGAACAGCAGAGGTGGAGGAGAAGACCAGAGAGGAGGCCATGAGGCAGAAAGCTCAGGCCCTGAAGAAGCAGCACGAGGAGGAGAGGGAAGCGCAGGAGAGCAAAATTCAAGACCTGCAGGAAAGGCTGGCTGCTTTGCAGAAGGAGAAAATGGAGGCACGCCGCATTAACATCATCGGTGAGAAAAGGAGAAAAGCTTTCCTAAAGAAAGCCAGGGCCCTGAGGAGGAAACAGGAGGAAGAAAGGCAAGCCCAGCAGCAGAAGATCAACCATCTGGAGGCAAGGCTCGCCGCTCTGGAGCTGCAGAAGAGGGAGGCACCCCTTGATGAACAGCAGAGCAAAATGGCCATCCCACCAGACTTTGGACCTTTCTCTCCAGTTGTCGGGCTGTTATCCCCAGAGTCAGAGAACACCTCAAAAGTCCTCCTTGAGACAGCATCGATTGGCAAGAGGGCACAGGAAGACCATGTGATCATAGATATGGAGGGTGTCAGCGACAGCCAGGAGGAAATCCCTCAGGGGCCAAAGCCAAGCTCTATGCTGAGCTGGATCTCAAGGATGCTGGGCTTTGGAGGCCACTGAGAGCCGAGGACCAAAACACACACACACACACACACACACACACACACAAATACTGCTCAACACACACACACACGCACAATCCACTCAACACGCACGCACACACCACTCACCAAAACCAAGACACACACACACACAAACACCTCACCAAAACTAACACACACACACAGGGCCGCTGACAGCTTTGACCAGGCCCGGGGCAAAATCATCTGAAAGGAACCCCCTCCTGAGCAGTGCTATGAGAACCAATTTCTGGCCTCCCTCTCACCCTGGGCCCGGGACAATTGACCCCTTTGTCACCCCCTGTCGGCTTCCCTGCACACACACACACACACCTCACCAAAACCAACACACACACACACACACACACACACACACACACACACACACACACACACACACACACACACACACACACACACACACACACACACACACACACACACACACACACACACACACACACACACACACTAAAAATAATAATAATAATAATTAAAAAAATACTACATACTAAAACATAATACACTCTGCATTGTCTTCTTCTGGTTCCAATTTCAGTTCAATTTTTATCCTTTGAAGATGAGTGTTTATTTTTGTGGTAAGTTCCTTAATACAATTTAGGAACAGTTTATACCAATGAACAATCTGTTGAAGAGGTGCCTGTATCACAATATTGATACAAAGACAAAAAAACAAACAAAACAAAAAACAATGTAAAACATGCGCCAGACATTTACAACAAAGTTTGTATTTGTAGGTAGCTTGTTCTCCATGAGTCAACTAGATTGCCAGGGGCTTTCTTGGCCAAGAAGCTAAAATTAGTGGTCAGTTTCTGAATGCATAAAAAGTGTCCATCACACCTGATTCCATAAGGTCCCATCCTCTCTCAGCTAGTTTAGTAGACTGCCAACACAAAGGCAGGACCAAGAAACACAGCAACATAAGTTCATGACTGAGCCCCTGTCTCCCTAAACAAATACATGAATTACATGAAGCAAATACAAACAGAGGAGTTATTTGTGGTTGTGCTACAACACCATTACCTGCTTAATGCCCATTTTGCCTCTTGGTAAGTAAGTAAGTAAGTAAGTAAGTAAGTAAGTAAGTAAGTAAGTAAGTAAGTAAGTAAGTAAGTAAGTAAGTAAGTAAGTAAGTAAGTAAGTAAGTAAGTAAGTAAGTAAGTGTGTGTGTGTGTGTGTGTGTGTGTGTGTGTGTGTGTGTGTGTGTGTGTGTGTGTGTGTGTGTGTGTGTGTGTGTGTGTGTGTGTGTGTGTGTGTGTGTGTGTGTGTGTGTGTGTGGAGAGGCTGTGTTGTTATCAGAGACTAAGGACCTCGAAGAGACAAGAGGGGACTATATTTACCAGCGTGTGTCAGTGTGCATGTGTTCATGTGTGCACACATACTTGTATGCAAGACAGCGAAAAAAAGAGTGTGTGAGTGTGTGTGTGTGTGTGTTTCCATGTGTGCGCAAATAAGAAATGTGTGTTTTGTGCTTACCTTGCTCGCATAGCTGTCTGACGAGGTTTGTGGCCACGCTGCGGGTGAGAAAAGGGAGACATCTCGTTTGTCATGCGAACATGATTTATTAGGCACGATGACTCAGTAGTTTAGACAAACACACACATACACACACACACCACACACATTACATCTGCCTCACTTACAACACATCATTTATTTATTTGTATTAATCATCAATATCGATTGTTGACATCCCGGAACAGATATGAAACACTATGAAAAATAGTTCAAATGAGAAATAATGGTTCAATTTGATTTTGTGAGATTTTGTTTTTCTCTCAAGGTTGCAGCAAAGTCGAGATTTGTCCAATAGCCATACTTGCATAACCTAGTAGCAACCCTCCACCCTATGGTGCAATGGCCACTAACTAATCCCCTGCCAACACCCGCTCCCGTGTCCAATATGTGGCATGTGAGTTCATCCCAATATCAGCACCAGCCCATCCCCCCTTCCCATCCCCCTGCACACCCACCTGTGCCCAGCCAATGACCCCAGATAATGCACCCCCCACCCCCACCCTCACCAGCCTAACAGGCACAATACCCAGCGAATGACACACACACACACATGCGCGCACACACACACACACATGCACGCGCACACACACACAGACACACAAGCACACACCCTGGCCCTATCCTCACCCTCTGCCCAACAAATAACCCCAGATGTACAGCACCACTCCAGGCAGGGTATACACACACGCACGCGCACAGACACACTGCTCAATACCACCCACACCCAGTGCCTAGTGATTGACCTCACATTCAGAGAACTAAACATCAACACCCCTCACCAAAACTCTCTCACACACACAGACACACATTCATGCCGCACACACAGAAGCCTCACCCAGTGCCCAGCGAGTGCCCCCAGATGTAGAGGGGTTTGCGGCCGATCCTCTGCTTGACCCACTGGTATATGAAGAGGGCATCAGTGGTCATCCCCCTCTCAGAGGGACTGCCCTCCGAGTCACCCCAACCTGACACACGGGGACACACAGAAATGCATTCAATACCAGTTCCTGTCGAGTCCACTACAACTTAACTACATAATAACACCAGTATTCATACTGAAAATACTCACCCCTATAATCGAATGTGACTACATGGTAGCCTAATGAACTAAGGACCTGAGAAACAAAGGAGGCAAATCCCAGTTAGTGTTAGTCACACCATACAACCTGATAAAATATGTAAACAGATGGCGAATTTTGGATAAAAACATGAACAATTTTTAAAAAAATGATTTATTAAACTAAACAATTATTTAGTGATATGTGCTGTAGGACTGGGTATCAATATGTAAACAGCTGTCAAGTTTTGGGTAGATAATAATGATTTTGCACCGTGTGCTGAATTTACAACTGGGCAGCATTTATTCGTCAGCAGGAGGTGTAAAGGTCACATGTTTAGTTTAGTTTAATGTCCATTCAGGCCTGTCCTGGGTGTGTCTGATCCTCACCTTGTAGAGCTGCACTCTGTGGTCCCCTCCTCTGCAGAAGAGAAGAGAAGAGAAGAGAAGACAAATGCAGTAAATGCAGACAGAAGTCACATTCCACGCACGCACGCACGCACGCACGCACGCACGCACGCACGCACACGCACACGCACACGCACACGCACACGCACACGCACACACACACACACACACACACACACACACACACACAAGTGGGGGTTGTGTGTTGGGATGGGTCTGTCGCGCCTTCTTGTTTTTGTTGTGCATTCAAGCGGTGGCCAACTCCTATCCATACACCTAAGTTCAGGAAATACAAGTATTCCATGTTCAGGAATGACTGGAAGTCCGAGTTCTGCTTTTGTGGGAAGTGCCACACTACAAAGGGACCCGAACAGCACTCAGTGACAGTGCAGCGCCTCTTAACTGGGCCGAATTAACAGGAAACCAGTTCTAGGGAGCTACTGGTGACACGAGGATGAATTAACCCCCCAAAGCGCTGGTTCAGTCAGTATAATTTACTCTGTCTGCAAATAAGACCATCAACCGAGAGCTTACAGGCCCAGGGCAGACTTTTTTTTCTGTTTAAGTTATCAGACAACTTGGAAAAAAAAAAACTCCCGTGCACTAGCCATTTTGCTGTCTTTCTTTAATAAACGACGTTTCGGTCCTAGACCTTCATCAGGCAAACAGTTTGAGTTTGCCTGATGAAGGTCTAGGACCGAAAGGTTGTTTATTAAAGAAAAACAGCAAAATGGTCAGTGTGTGTTTTTTCCAAGTTGTCTGCTGAGTCACCCATGGGCCATCTTCGACGCACCTTCCAGCTCAGGTGTCCAGACAAAAAAAATCCAAGTTCTGTTTAGGTTATCGACTTAGTCTCACCCTTTGAATGCTATTCATCCCAGAGTGCCAGCTGTCAAAATTGATAACTCCTACTGAGCTAAATTAAGTCAGATTTATTTCTGCTTTGGGATGCTCATTATTTTGAGGCCGTCAGTCAGAATTTTCAAGTGGGGTTTTCCCTACCCAAGCATTGTGGAAGCGGTCGGGAGAATCAATGTTCGCCCGTCATTGGATGACTCGTGAATGTGATGATTAATTAGAAAATGTTGCCCCAAATGTGTCCCTTTAATATACAAGAGGGATGATATTTTTATAATTCATGATGGTATCAGGATAAACATCCGCATGAATTATGAAGGCTCTCAATGCACAACGTCCTGTGTGTGTGTGTGTGTGTGTGTGTGTGTGTGTGTGTGTGTGTGTGTGTGTGTGTGTGTGTGTGTGTGTGTTGGTTTTGGTGAGGTGAGGTGTGTGTTGGTTTTGGTGAGGTGTGTGTGTGTGCAGGGAAGCCGACAGGGGGTGACAAAGGGGTCAGTTGTCCCGGGCCCAGGGTGAGAGGGAGGCCAGAAATTGGCTCTCATAGCACTACTCAGGAGGGGGTTCCTTTCAGATGATTTTGCCCCGGGCCTGGTCAAAGCTGTCAACGGCCCTGTGTGTGTGTGTGTGTTGGTTTTGGTGAGGTGTTTGTGTGTGTGTGTGTCTTGGTTTTGGTGAGTGGTGTGTGTGTGCACGTTGAGTGGTGTGTGTGTGTGTTGCCTGCAGTCGCCCGAGAGCAGAGCAGAGCAGAGGGACGGATACGGTAGGAAGTAGCCTCTTTGCCCAGGGCTGATCTACAGCACGGTATCCCACTGAGAGCCACTTAGAGCAAAACTTTATTCAGAGCAAAAGCTCCCACCGGACCAGCTCAGGGGAGGCTTAAACTTTCATTTGGAATCTCAAGCCCAATTATCCAGGACTACTCACAGGAGAGACTTTTAAAATAATAATGTAATAATGAAATGAAGAATTTGTGGTATAATGGGTTACAAACATAGAGGACTCCATCAAAGTAGATACTATATTATGGTGTCCCAAAAATGTAGACACACTTTAAATGATTGTAGTAGTGAGTATTGTAAATTAAGGTGCAATAGAATGTTTCATTTCTATGTAGATATTTATCATTTTATTTGCTTGTTCTCAAACTGACATCCATTCTGCTCCAGGCAACTGCAGACAACTCGAATCACACACAACTCTCTTGGTATTTGTGTGCAATCATTTCAGGTCCCAGTCTATGCAATGGGATCTGTGACATGTCCCACTGCATAGACTTAGGATGACCTCAGTTTAATAGGTGGTGGTGGTGGCAAAACAACAATGACGTCTGTGAATTCCATTATACTTTGACCATTTTCATGTACAACTAATGATTTAAAGTGTGTATGGGTCAATGACATTTTAGTAATAGCACACGTCAGGACCACTACTGTACCACAGTTAAGGCCACTATGGTATGGATTAAATTTTTGTTTTTGTTTTTAGTGGATTATGTAAGATGCATATTCATTGCTGTACATCAAATATGGCACCAATTACTAATTAATTTATGGGCATTAGCCATGGTTGTTGACACTGACCCATATACATATTTGGGAGCACCCTGTGTATTACTATATTTGTATCCATCATACTTGTATACATGTCATTATATTACATCCGTATATTATATATATCTGAGAAACTGATATTGACAAGGGGAGGAGAGGGACATGTAACACCCAGCTGCGTATGTACCTGGAGCCTGCGTTGCCGTGGAGATATAGCATGACGGGGTGGAAGGACTGCAGTGCGCTCTCGAACCACTGGCCGTCCTTCCCCTGGGCCTCCTTCCACATCTGGGTTGGTACTGTGTGCCTACGGGGACAAGCCAGGACACGCACACACAGATACGCACCCACGCACAGATACACAGACAACCAGACCAAAGACCACACATATGGAGAGAGAGAGAGAGAGAGAGAGAGAGAGAGAGAGAGAGAGAGAGAGAGAGAGAGAGAGAGAGAGAGAGAGAGAGAGAGAGAGAGAGAGAGAGAGAGAGAGAGAGAGAGAGAGAGAGAGAGAGAGAGAGAGAGAGAGAAATCAGACTCTGCAAGAGGACACTGCAAGGGAGCTGTGAGACATTGATAGCTCCTGATCAGATGTCACTGGTCAGCTCCAGATTCAGCTTCACTGGATGAAAATGATGTTTTGGTCAGACACAGTTCTGGACAACAAATGCCCCTTTAAAATGTAGACAGAGACAGCAGTATTGTTTGCCTTTTGGAGTTCCTTTTTATTGTTTCTGCCCATCTCTTTTCATTCCACATACAGCTATCAGGTTTCTATTCCATTCCCTATGATATTCCTATGATAACAGTATATTCCTAGCATGGGGCATAGTGAACGATATGCGCTGTAGCATGCACTCCATGGTGTACAAATCAGCTAGCTCATCCAGTGAAGAGAGCCAAGGGGGCCTGTCTGTTAGTTTACATGGAGACAGAATAGCCAAATGGCCCTGAGAGAAAGAGGCACACACGCACAAGGTTCTCTGTGTTATGCCCCCGCAATCCCTCACACATATATAAACACTGACATGCGTGCGCAATCATGCACAAACGCACGCACGCAGAATCCCCTCCCTCTCAGCCACTGGTTGTCTATTTCTGCCCCCCAAACCTAGGGCACTTTTCACACCCTTGTGGACTCACAGGTTGACCATGGAGAGAGAGAGAGAGGGAGAGAGAGAGAGAGAGAGAGAGAGAGAGAGAGAGAGAGAGAGAGAGAGAAAGAGAGAGAGAGAAAGAGAGAGAGAGAGAGAGAGGAAAAAAGAAAGGAAGAAGTAAAGAAGGAGAAAGGAAGGAGAGAGAATTGAGAGAGGGAGATGTGAGAGAAATGTGGAGGACATATGGAAGGAGGGAGGGGACAAGAGAGAGGAAGTGATGGAGAGAGAGGTAGAGAAAAGGGAGCAGGGGTTGAGGGAGAGAGGAAGAGGAGGAGAATTAGAGGACAGTAAACAAGAACAAAGGCTTCTAATTCTGGCCCTTTTCTCGCTTGGCCAGGGTAAAGGGCACCGGACCCCCCAGGCATGGGCATACGCATAAACAGAGGCACGGGTACTGGCATCAGCATAAACAACAGAGGCACGGGCATGGGCAGGAACACAAGCAAGGCCATGGACGAGGGCACAGCGCAGAGCTTAGGACATAGGACAAACATAGGCCCAGTGGACTGACCCAGTATGAGGCATAAGTGCAGCTTCTCGAAAGCATAGTCGTTAGCCAGTTAGCAACTTGGGTAGTGGTCAATGGGGAATTGAATACAAAAAAGAAAATAGCTAACGTAGCTAGCAACTATGGCTTCGTGAAATGCACCCCAGTTTTGTTGGGTTCTGTACGCATGGGCAGAGCCATGGAAGTGACACTTAGGCTAATCCCATTGATCATCGTGTTACATTTTTACACAAACATGGTGGCTCATGGAGCCCTTGACACACAAATCGCCACTGGCATAGTTCCAAAATAGTTCCAGGGAGTGCACGTCGAACACAGAAAACACAGTAAAGGTAAATGTTATTAATTTCATTATGTCATCTTTGCTTGTTGTTCTGTAGTTGTTCTGTGCCGTTCTCTGGCGAAAAGAAAGCCGCTGCCTAAAATTACTTGAATCTACGTGAATCATGTCACCAACTGACTTCCTGTATCCCCGGTTGTCACAACTCTGAATTCCATGGCTCTGGGCATAGGCGAGAACATCAGCCTGAGCATTGAATCATATGGGCATGGGGTGGACACCTACCAGATGCCAACAGCATCCTACCCTATTCCATGACCATGAGCAGACCCACCAGACAACAATTCTATTAAGACACCAACATTCTATTCTATGGGTGTGAGCAATAACATAGGGGCGTGGGACAGTCACCTACCAAATGCCAACAGGACTCTGGTCTATTCGATGGGCATGGGTGTGGGCACAAGAACATTTTCATAGTATGGCAACTTGCCATACGCGAACAACCTTCTACTCTATTTTATGGACGCAGACATGGCATGGGATGGCAACCTTTACCGTTACCACGGGCATTTGCATTGGCATGTGGGGTGGCAACCTACTCTACTCTATTCTATGGCCATTGGCATAGGTACAGGCATGGGCCGTAGAGTAGACACAAAACACGAGCACAGGTGGGAACTCACCAGACGCCCACGTGGATGCCCTCCTCTGGCTGCAGGTAGAAGTTGATGGTGTGGTTCAAGCCCTGATCCAGCGGCCGCTTCAGATCGATGAAGTACGGCATACGCACTGGAGACAGAGAGAGAGAGGGAGAGTGAGAGACTTACAGACAGACAGAGTGAGCGATAGAGAGAGAGAGAGAGAGAGAGAGAGAGAGAGAGAGAGAGAGAGAGAGAGAGAGAGAAAGAAAGAGAGAGAGAGAGAGATAGAGACAGAGAGAGAGAGAGAATGAAGAGGAGAGGAGAAGACAGGAGAGCACAGAAAGAGGAGAGGAGAGCACAGAACGAGGAGAGAAGAGAAGATGAGAAGAAATAAAAAGGAATGGGTGGATAAAAGAGGGATGAGAGCAAAGAAAGATGAGAGGAAATGAAGAAAGGGTGATTGGGAAAACGGAGGACAGAGGAGGAGAAATAATAAAGGACAGATATGGAGGCAGAAAGGAGAAAGGGAATAGAGGAGAGGAGAGGAGAGGAGAGGAGAGGAGAGGGAGATGGTGGGGAGGGAGGAGAGGAGAGGAGAGGAGAGGAGAGGAGAGGAGAGGAGAGGAGAGGAGAGGAGACAATAGGACAAAATCAGTTTAGCTTACTTCAGCACTCCCAAAGTCACACCACATTGATGGACGTAAATAACCTTTTCCTGTGCGCACACACACGCACACGACACAGTCTACACGACAACCTGCTTACATAAATGTGTGTGTGTGTGTGTGTGTGTGTGTGTGTGTGTGTGTGTGTGTGTATGTATATGTGTGTGTGTGTGTGTGTGTGTGTGTGTGTGTGTGTGTGTGTGTGTGTGTGTGTGTGTGTGTGTGTGTGTGTGTGTGTGTGTGTGTGTGTGTGTGTGTACTTCAGTGTCTGAAGTGTGAGTGATGTGGCTGTGGATGAGACAGCCTCAGCAGTCAGGACTTCCTGCGTAGACAAGTGCAGACTGGCTCCTTTCACTTCCCTTTGCCATCACTGACTGATCGACTGCCTGCCGGCTACAATGCCACCACACGCACGCACGCACGCACGCACACACATACGTACAAACACATGCACAGACACGCGCGCACGCATGCACGCACGCACGCACACACACTCGCGCGCGCACACACACACACACACACACACAAACACGCACGTGCACGCACTAGAATCAAGTCCAAGGCTCACTGACTGATTGACTGCCTACAGGCTACAAGTACCACCATACACAAGACACATGCAGACACAGAGACATGCTCACTAGTCTGACTATAAATAAAGTACAAACATTTTAAACCAGATCAAGACTCACTGACTGACAGCCTGTGTTAGGCTACAGCTGTCTGCCACTACACACATGCCACATCCACAGACAGATAGATAAAAGCCTTCTCATCTCACTACACACCAGCATCAGCACTAGCACTCGCAAGATGCTCTTGAAGTCTTGATGTTATCCGAGACTAACTGACTGAATGCCTGTAGGCTAGATCTCCCACCACACTCATGCCACATCTACAGACACAGATAGATGCTGCTCACTAGTCTGAGTGAACACTATCATTATTAATCCGTGACTACATGGCTGTGAGTTAGGCCGGCCGTACACTGGCTCCGACAGCACTGCGGCGCACTTTTGCTTCCGACAGAATTCGGACCCCCAAACCCAATTTCACACGAACATTGCATTGATAGTCAATGGGCGGCGCCGACAAAATAGAACTTGTCTCTAATTGCTATCCGACATCGGAGAATGTCCGCGGACATCGGCGCCAGTGTGCGTGGTTCTATTGAAAACAATGGAATCGAATTTTAGCTGAGCAGTGCGCAGCACTTTGTCGGAGCCGGTGTGCGGAAGCCCTTACTGTGGTCCCAGGCTCCATGTTTTGTTTGTCTGATGGTGCTCGATGCTTAAAATGCATGGCACGAACGTACAATAGTCCTGCGATGTTCTGTATGTCTTGTCCAGTCTTTCTTTAAGCAAGTATTGTTCAAGGATGCAAAATGAATTTCAGTGAAATTCTGAACAAAGTCATATCGTATTGCATCATATAGTATCAGAAATGTAGGTCCAATCTGAGACTTCACTGCCTGACAGGCGGTAGGCTATAGCTGCCTTGTGCCCTGTCACCACATGCCACATCAACAGATAGAGACTCTATTTGCAGATGCAAATCAAGTCTGACTACAAAATAGTATTGACTTCCGACAGTCCAGAGGTCATCTAACAATCTTAAAATGGAGAGAATACGCTCCCATAATTTCCTGAATAAAATATCTCTGCTCTACTTTAATTATTTTGGGATCAATAAAGTTACTTTTCTCTTCTTCACTTTCATTGACTAACTGTGTGCTATAGCTGCCATTACATGCCACATTGAGAGACAGAGATGCTATTAACCAACGTTCATGAGTCTGACTGCAAGCAGCGCTGACGATCAATGAGCCATTTAGCCCTCAAGAATTCTGGGTCAAAAATATTTTTGTTTCCCCCCTACGTATGCATTCAACTATGGCACATCACTGCTGACAAAAAGGACGAATTCAGTTCAGTGCTTTTGAAAAGCGTCAATTTTTCTATACCACGGTTACAGAGAGGGTATACAGGGTATATCAATAAATTATGCATTCAAATTGTGTATTCATACATCAAACATAAAGTATGGTAACTCAGACACGCAAATGTTCATTTCACTTTCATTTCATTTGCATTCTACAAGCACCATACTCATAAGCTTAGGAGGGTAATTAACATTTGCCCCACCAGCCTTGTCTGATATAGTTTGATTGATTGTCTTCCTAAGGGTTGACATATAAAACACACAGAAATTCAAAAACACACTGAAATTCAAAAATAGCATCACAGGCATCAATCCACACACACTAAACTGTGTAAATAAACTATTCTTTAAATCACAATAGGCTGCTTCTGTGTCCCTTACACACAGTTTGATGAAACTGCTGATTCATGAAAGTTTAAAAGGAGACACAGGACGTTCTCGTCTCTCCTCTCCTCTCTATTCTTCCTCCATCTTGCTCCTCTCCTCTGCCTCAATCGTCCCCATTTCCCCCATCCTATCTCCTATATTATCCTCTCCCCCCACCTCCAGTTGTTTTTCCTCTCCTCCCCCACTCCAGTTTTCTCCTCTCCTCTCTTTGCTGCTTACAGTTTTTTCCTCTCCTCAGGTAAGTGGTGGTGAATGCGTACCCACAGAGGATATCGAATGGACACAGCGGCCCATTTATGGCGCCCGGCCTCCGCGCCAGATGGAATATCTGCTCCCTCCCTCCCTCCCTCCCTCCCTCCATCTCTCTCTCCCTCCATCTCTCTACTTCCGTATGGGGTTCCACTTCGCCTTGTGTTGCAGGGTCAATCAACATGTGCTCAACGTTCAGGTCAATGGACACATTTACGCATAGACACAGACACAAACGCACGCACGCACACACACACAAATGCATGCCTACAAACACAAATATGCACACATGTACATACACACATACATCTGAGCATGTACTCATGTGCAAACACACACACACACACACACACACACACACACACACACACACACACACACACACACACACACACACACACACACACACACACACACACACACACACACACACACACACACACAGCGGTGTCACCAGTCAGTCAGTCAGTCAGTAAAGTGCAATAATCGATTTAGATCAATAGTAGGGGCATGTTGTGCTTGCCAGTCTGTGTTCAGGGCTCGAGTGGACCACAGCTCTGATTGCTACAGGTCACCGGTTACAGAAAAAAAAAATCTTGTGTTGCCCGGTTGCACCAAGATGGGTTGTTAAGGATTTGAAATGACCATCAAATTTGCTTCAGTGGTTCATGAACTCCTGACATGGTCATGGCTACTGAATTCACTTTGCTTGAGTTGAGTTAGCTTTGATAACTTAGAACGAGAGACAATTCATTTACTAAGCTACCTATAGGGCAACCAAGTAGGATAGCAACTTTAGGGTCACATTACATGTCTACACCTGGAGACAGGACCCCACACGAATGGCTATCCCTGTAAATTATTCACTGTTTAGGAGGAGTCCCTGTTTTTTTTATCTTTCCATGCTCATACTTCCAAGAAGTTTCAAGCAGGAGCTTTGCAAGGAGCTATCATTATTATGGTGCAGTCAAGAAGACATGGTACAGATAGCAGTGGCACCTACAGCAAGTCACCCCAGAAAAGAGCCTCAGTTAAATACAAAAGTAAAGTAAAGCGACCTTTTAAAGGGACACTGTGCAGGAAATGGTCAAAAATGGTACTGCAACTATGCTGCTCATTGAAACTGGGCTAACAATTGCCAAATTTGATCTTTACATGAAAGTTTTCGAAGTAATAAACAAATATTTTCTAGTATGGTCCAAGTAGAGTCATTTTTACAGCTAAAAATGGCCATTTTTAGAAATTCAAAATGGCGGACCATGGAGAAGATCCCCCTTTTAATGTATGAAAAGTGCAATTTTCCCAGTCATAATGAATACTTAGAATTTGATGCGGGTGGTAAGTATTCATGAAAAAGGTAACATTAGTGAATGGGCAGCATGAATTCTGGAAATAAACAACTAAAAATCTCACACAGTGTCCCTTTAATGTCCCGGCCGTCTTTGAAGATTGACCTTAGGGCGCTGAGGCTCAGTGGGCTAAGGTGCCCACGTGCCGTGCCATAAAATCTGAGGACCCGGGTTTGATTACAACCTGAGGTCATCTCTCTCTCTCTCTCTCTCTCTCTCTCTCTCTCTCTCTCTCTCTCTCTCTCTCTCTCTCTTTGCGTGTGTGCTTGCGTGCATGTGTGTGTACGCATCTCTCTCTCTCTCTCTCTCTCTCTCTTTCCCTATTTATCTCTCTCTATTTCTCTCTCTCTCTCTCTCTCTCTCTCTCTTCTCTCTCTCTCTCTCTCTCTCTCTCTCTCTCTCTCTCTCTCTCTCTCTCTCTCTCTCTCTCTCTCTCTCTCTCTCATCATCTTGTCCAATTAAGGTGCAATTGCAAAAGCTCAAAAATGTCTTTCAAAAAAGCCTTGAAAGGAATACTGCTAATGTCAGTGAGGGAAAAGGAAGGGCGTAAATGCAAATGAAGAAGCGTACTACTCACCGAAATTTAAAAAGACTAGCTTGGCCTGGATGGAGGGGCAGATCTTGACGATGACGGGGATGGCCAGGTACACGCCCAGCACCCACATGAAGAACCGCCGCAGCCTCCACAGCAGGCCTCTCCTGTAGGACACAAGCACACACACACGTAAATGACCAATTCACTTGTCGACAGAAAATAAGCATCTTAATTCATTATTTTCAATGGCAAGAATAGGCGAGAGTGAGGGCCTCAGGGCAAATGATGAATGCTCAAAAATGCTGCAGGACAGATGACAGGTTAGTTTTCAGCTACAGGGGGGCGTAACAGCAAATGCATGGATGACACAAAAATGAAAATGACACACGTGGAAATGGCTTAATAGTGACCCACAGCACAAATACATGCACGCACACGCACGCAAGCATGCGCACACGCACAGACACACACCAAATATGCAACAGACAAACACAAGTGAGTAGTAGTAGGTTGCATGTCTGATTGGCTCCATGAGAACCCCCCATCCCCCAAAACAACTACTACCCCCAAGAGTGCCTGAGTCATATGTATGACCCACACACACAACTAAACCCCCCTAGGAGTGCCTGAGTCAGATGACCACCCCCCCTGCAGTACTTTTCCTAATGTGATGACGTGTACCAACAGGGTGCGAGTATCGTCTTGCCTGTCTGTCTGTGTTAACATAGAGCATAAGCATAGTTACCCATAAAGTCAATAATATTTCTAAAGTGTTAGACACACTGCTTGCGCCACTGCACTGAACGACCAAAACTTGAAGCATTTTCACTAGGGCTGTAACGATACACTCAAATCACGATTCGGTTGGTATCACGATTCATGACCTACGGTTCGATACACCCCACGATTTCACATTTGCCAACACTATTAACTTTATGAATAAAAACTATGACAGTTTATAGGTAGAATAGGTTACAAGAGTCTACTAATGATTTGAAAAAGTTTCTATATAATAATAATGATGATGCTTGGAAGCACTATCACTTCATATCATGTGGTTGTTTTCTGGGGTGATGGGTATCAAAAACGTTGGTAACGCTTTACTTTACGGTACAGTTACCCTATGTAATTACGGTGTACTTTCTGGGTAACAACAGGGTAACAGAGAGAAGTTACATGGTATCTAACGGGTAAAAAGGGGGTAATTACAAAGTAAATACCATTAATTGGGTAACAACAGGGTAACAGAGAGAAATTTGATGATTACATGGTTAGAAAATACGCAGTAGTTTCACAGTAATTCTTGAGATATGTGTATTACATAGTATTTACTTTGTAATTACCCCCTTTTTACCTGTTAGATACCATGTAACTTCTGTCTGTTACCCTCTTGTTACGCAGAAAGTACACAGTAAATACTGTACCGTAAAGTAAAGCGTTACCAAAACGTTAAAAGGGCGCATCACGATACTGCCTCCTTGTATCACGATACAGTATCGTGACCCTGTGTATCACGATTTCTCGGTTCGATACAATATCGTTACAGCCCTAATTTTCACAGTAAGTTCATACGATGTTTCACACTACTTCTCATCGCACTCACCCTAAACAACAACACAAGCCCTTAAGTCAATAGCGCTCTGTTCACTAGATTCTTTGTTGCGCTTCACGACCCCAACCGCAATACAAGCATCGCTGAAGTAAGTCAATAATATTCCTCAGAAGTGCTAGATACTACCCGTTTCATTGCACTTGTCAACCCCACACTGAAGCACAGTTAAGTCAATAATGTTTCGCAATCGTGTTACACGCTACTTGCATATCTGCACTATATATAACCCTTAACTCAAGAAAACGTTGCAGCCTTTCAGAGATCACAGACCGCCCATTCATACTACAGATCCAACTTGCATAGTACATGTAGTCCATGGACAGCTTTGTAGCGAATAAGGCAGACGTTTGAGTGTTGAGATGCGTATGTAAGGAACAACAAAGTACCGGTTTTAATATTGATCAATGTTATGGTACAAGGACCTCTATCGGGCTATGCAGCCCTAGGTGTAAGTGGAAACCAATCCTCTTAATCTTGCATGTTTATGCCTGCCTCCACACACGCACACAACACCTGAGGTAACCGGAGACGTGACTGTTTGTTGCTCATGCAATGACGACCTTGTGTGATCAACTCTGCATAAAAAGCATAAAAAGTCTTGCGAGGTAGTGTATGTGTGTGTGTCTGTGTGTGNGGGGGGGGTTAGTAGCAGTAGTGTGTGTGTGTGTGTGTGTGTGTGCGCGCGTGTATGTTTGTGTGTACGGTCTAACCCACTTTTGCCAGTGGCAACCGCTGATTGTGAGGCCGAGGTGCTATTGTTAAGCCGCCCCAGTCAGGTCCATGACCACAGGAGCCTTAAATCACCTCCGTCCTACTGCCATTATATAACTCTCCACACAGCATGGGACGCATAAGCCCAGCATTACGCACACAAGTGTGGCTATGCGTTTGTGTGTTTGTGTTTGTGTATGTGTACCCGTGTACCTGGTTTTATGCATGTATGCGCGTCCGTTTGTCCAGACGGGCCCACACAGACACACACATGGCGTGCATGTACACAGTGCACTACGTATGCGTGTTTGTGCGAGAATGAGTGTGCAAGATGAGAGAGTGAGTGACGAGATTTGGAGGGGACACTGCAAGGTAGACAGGAGAAGACGGTAATGACGGCATGTTGCCGTGAACATTATGACCCATCCAAAATGACCGTAAAGCATTTGCATGGCATGGCATGGCAGTTTGTAATGGGATGGGCATTGAGCACAAGGAGCTATGGACACATTGCAGCCAACCTTGGTACCAGCCAAAAAATGACCTTGTCAGTAATATGGAAGGGTATTTGGGGGGCAACCGCCATTCCGACACACCTCCACACTTAATCATACCGCCATTCCGACACTACGTTTCTCTTGTGGGGAGCTGTCCATGCGCAAGCCTACACCTAAACCAGGGCTGGGGAACCTTTTTCATTTGAGGGGCCACTTCAAATTACTCTGAGGGCCGTAAAAGTCCTCCGAGGGCCGTATTATGAACATAAAACATTTCCCCCGGCAGTTTAGGCCTATATTGAAGGAAGTCACCTTTAAAACAGAGCCCACCTTCTCTATGTCCCCTGGATATAACTTAATTGTATTGCAAATGTGATTTCTAAGATTCCTTTACGAAATATGTCACATTTCATGTGATGCTGCATAACATCAAAATTGTCTCGGGGGCTGGATAAAACGGCCTCAAGGGCCGAAAACGGCCCTCGAGACATAGGTTCCCCACCCCTGACCTAAACGGTGTGCCCGGAGCTGTCCACATGCGTGGTGCTGAAATATGTGTTTGCTCCGAGTGACGCGGGCTTACACCTTCAACGGGTGTGTCCGAAGCTGTCCACGTGCGTGGTGCTGAAATCTGCGTTTGCTCCGAGTGACGCACGGAGATGGAAAAATCGATACCGCCATTCAGACAATTGAACGTCAATGTCGGAATGGCGATATGTAACCAGGATATTTTGGGTGGACATGCTTAAGTGAACAATATGACTTCCAAATGAGCGTGAAGCGTAAGCATGGCATGGTGTTTTCTTCATGGGATGGGCACAAGGAGCACATTGCAGTCAACTCTGCTCGCAGCCTGAATGACCTTGAGTAGCATGGAAGGGTATTGGAGGGGGGTCAAGGGGGGGAGCATGCCTGCCCTGGGCATGGGCATGACTCATACCCAAGGAGAGGAGAGCGCTTGCCTGGCGTGGCACTTGTTAATGGGGGTGGGTGGGGGTGCACAACGTGTGACCTTGAGTGACATGGAGGAAGCTTGGGGCATCATGGGGGCATATGGGGGTGGGGAGGGAGGGGGGAAGTCTTGGTCATGTCTTACCCTTCAGGGAGGCAGCAGACAGCTATGAGGCCTGGGCCCAGGCATGCTGCCACGACTCTGTGGTGCAAGAACACAAAACAGCAACCTGTGGTGACAGACTGACCGAGGCAAGCACGCGCACGCACAAAACAATGTATGCACGCACACACGGACGCTCGCACACACACAAGCACGCACGCGGACGCCCACACACGCACACACATCAGGTGCACTGAATGACTTTAATCTAATACATTTCTGGGCTCAAATTTAGCAGCTTCATTTGTTTCTTTGTGCTCATGTCGTGTGCTAAATACAGCAAATGTACTTGTTTTGTACACCGTTTTTTGGCTTAGTAACAAGGAGATGGCCCACAGGCTGTTATAGCAACATGGCGAGTAGGGGTGACCTTTCAATTTGCTGCCAAGCTAAAAATGGTAATTTGATGCCAAGGTTCAAAACTTGCCCCCTTCCACCACCACCACCAACCCAAAACAACAGAGTACCGGTAAGAATAACAATATGCTTGATGTGGCACCTCCTCTTGGAATATCACTGCCTTTGAAAACAAAGTGTGTGTGTGTGTGTGTGTGTGTGTGTGTGTGTGTGTGTGTGTGTGTGTGTGACTGTGTGTGCGGTACTACTGACATGCTGTCAGGGCAACACATCACTATCAACATCTCCAATCCACACTCACACAGGTAGCTTACTGCAAACTGGCACGCATGCAGCAGGCACACGCACGCGCACACGCACAAGCGCATACTGCATGTTGGAGCCTATGAGGCTATGGCACTGTGTGTTGACAGAACTATGACACTGAAGGAAATCCATCTGCTGACCACAGACACATTTACTGTCAAGTCAAGTCAAGTCAAGTTTATTGTCAATTTCTTTACATGCACTGGTCATACAAAGAATTTGAAATTGCGTTTCTTGCTCTCCCATGCAGACATAGACTAATCTAGGTAAGGACATAGACAGTATAGACATAGACAGTACTCATACATGGACATAGACAGTATGGACGTAGACATTGCTCATACAGACATTTAAAGTGCAAGACTGGACAACAGAAGACTTGTAGAGAACATACATTAAGAGGAGGTATTTTGTTGTTCTTTTTCTAAAAGTCCTTTATAGCGTTCTGACATAGTAATAGTAGCATTTGAAGAAATAAATAATTAAAAAAGGTTTTTATTAAATACACCAGCAGCAGTATGTGTGTGTGTGTGTGTGTGTTTGTATGTGTTTTGTGTGCGTGTGCGTGTGCGTGTGTGTGTGTGTGTGTGTGTGTGTGTGTGTGTGTGTGTGTGTGTGTGTGTGTTTAGTGCAGGTAGAAAGTGCGGTGTGCGTCTGTGTGTGTGTACCTGTGTATGTGTGTGTGTGTATGTGTGTGAGTATGAGTTGTGTGTCAGTGTGTGTATGTTTGGGTTTAGTGCAGAAAGTGCAGTGTGCTTGTGTGTGTGTGTGTGTGTGTGTGTGTGTGTGTGTGTGTGTGTGTGTGTGTGTGTGTGTGTGTGTGTGTGTGTGTGTGTGTGTGTGTGTGTGCATGTGTATGTTTTGAGTTAGTGCAGGTTGAAAGTTCAGTCACAGATGTAGTAGTGCAGGTGGAATGTTCAGTCGCAGATATGGTGGTGGGGATGAGGGGGGGGAGCGTTGTCAGTGGCCTGGCTGGCTAGAGGCTGACAGTGAAGGGAGAGTGGGTTGAGTGTTCAGTATCTTGATTGCTTGATGCATCGTGCTGCTTGCAAGCCTGGTGGTACGGGAACGGAGGCGCCTGTACCTCTTTCCAGAGGGCAGGAGGCTGAACAGTTTGTGTGCAGGGTGGCTTGTGTCTTTGATGATCATCAGTACTTTTCGGGTGAGGCGTGCGGTGTAAATGTCCTGCAGGGAGGGGAGTGGTACTCCAATGATCTTCTTCGCTGTGTTCACAACACGCTGGAGTGTCTTCCTGTTTTTCTCCGTGCAGCTTCCTCCCCACACTGTGATGCAGCTGGACACGACGCTCTCTATGGTTCCTCTGTAGAATGTTGTCATGATGGAGGGTGTAGCACTTGCCTTCTTTAGTTTGCGCAAGAAGTAGAGACGCTGATGGGCCTTCTTCGCCAGTGATGTAGTGTTGGTGGTCCAAGAGAGGTCGTCGCTGATGTGCACTCCAAGGAACTTGGTGCTGCTCACTCTCTCCACAGCATCACCGTCGATGGTCAGTGGTGGCAGTTGTTTTTGGACCCTCTGAAAGTTGACAACAATCTCCTTGGTCTTGTTGACATTCAGCAGGAGGTTGTTGTCTTTGCACCATCTGGCCAGCAGGTCTACTTCTTCTCTGTAGTGGGTCTCATCGCCCTTAGTGATGAGGCCCACCAGTGTTGTATCATCCGCAAACTTCACTAGATGGTTAGTGCTGTGGGTCGTTGTGCAGTCATGTGTCAGCAGCGTGAACAGCAGGGGGCTGAGAACACAACCTTGCGGAGCCCCCGTGCTCAGGGTCAGGGTGCTTGAGGTGTTATTCCCTACCCGTACTGCTTGTGGTCTCTGCATCAGGAAGTCCAGCAGCCAGTTGCAGAGGGAGGTGCTGAAACCTAGTTTGTCCAGTTTTCTGATGAGTTGTTGTGGTATTATGGTATTAAATGCTGAACTGAAGTCAATGAACAGCATTCTCACATATGAGTCTTTATTGTCCAAGTGGGTGAGGGCTGGATGGAGGGCAGAGCAGATTGCATCCTCCGTGGATCGCTTGGCTCGGTATGCGAACTGGTAGGGGTCCAGGGTGGGGGGTAGGGTGGCTTTGATGTGTGACAGGACTAGCCGTTCGAAGCACTTCATGATTATGGGCGTCAGTGCTACAGGACGGTAGTCATTGAAGCATGATGGTGATGATTTCTTCGGCACGGGTATGATGGTAGCAGCTTTGAAAAGTGATGGGATGACTGCTTGCTCCAGAGAGATGTTAAAGATGTCTGTGAAGACATCCTTCAGCTCTTTCATGCAATGATATCCAATAAATGCATCTCTTAAACCTGCCAAAGTAATTCATTTACATGTATATAATTAATATAGAAGGACATGCATCTGCATTGACGGCGCTCTTTTGGCCTTAAAATCAATCCAATAAAAAAGTACATATGCAAACCAAGAAGCACCACCATGCGGATGGTGGAGTTTTACCGGTATGCACAAAGAAACAAAACAACAAGGCTGGGAAACGGCTAAATTTGCACATTGGAGTATCTGAGAAAAAGAGAAAAAAAAGAGAGAATATACTCAGAGCTGGAGCTGTGAGAGATGAAAAGAGGCCTATAAGGTAGTTACTCAGTCAGGGATGGATCACATGTTGTTAGGTCATTTCATGTGAAATCAGACACTTTGGGACCAGACCGACACCGATTTCAATCATACTTGCTGTGCCTGTTTAGTAGCAAGGTAGCACACTAGAACTGCATTTGTGTGAATCCGACACCAATATTAAGGGAGAAACAGACTAGCAAAGGTTTATATATGAGGGTAGGACACTATACATTCAGCATTGATTATATCAGTCAGTGTAAGTCACAAAAATGGGGGGGGGGGGTTGAGAAGGAGACAGCTGAGAGGGGTGGGTGCTCGTTTGACATTTGGGGGTCATTACCCTATTTAATGTTTTAATACCAAAGGGGGTGCTGGCAGGGCTATGATGCAATCAAGGGGGAGTTGGAAGGCTTATGATGAGGTCAAGGGGTCATCTTTTCAAAAAAGGTTGAGGACCACTGGTCTTATGGTAGACAAAGCACTTAATCTCCTCCCCTGTGTGTACACACACACACACACACACACACACACACACACACACACACACACACACACACACACACACACACACACACACACACACACACACACACACACACACACACACACACACACACACACACACACACACACACACACACACACACCCTGTACAGTTAAGTCTGAGATGTGTCCTACACACACCTCCCCCTGCATGCCTCTGAGAATGTGCAGCAAAGGCTCCTCTCTGCCTCCATAAATTATGCAGGGCACTTGAAAGACACTGTTAGACTCGCATGCAGTGCCATTGGAGAGAGAGAGAGAGAGAGAGAGAGAGAGAGAGAGAGAGAGAGAGAGAGAGAGAGAGAGAGAGAGAGAGAGAGAGAGAGAGAGATGCATGAAAGAGTGAAAGTGACAAGATAGCAGCAGACAAAATTGCATATGTGTAACAGGGGAACGGAAAGATAGGATGTATAGGAAAGAAGAGAAGAGAAGAGAAGAGAAGAGAAGAGAAGAGAAGAGAAGAGAAGAGAAGAGAAGAGAAGAGAAGAGAAAAAGATAACAGGAAAGAAGAGGAGAGAAAGAGAAGAGAACAAAAGAGAAGAGAGAGAGAAAGAGAAGAGAATACAAGAGAAGAGAAAGGAAGCGAAGAGAATACAAGAGAATAAGAGAAAGCTCCCCTTTTTCTTCGTAACACATCCCTACCAAACCAAACGCCCTCCATTGTCTTCATTCATCTTAACCTCATCAGAGCAATATGAAGATCTCCACAGAGCAACAGTGAGGTTGACAAATTGTGTGGCTTCACACCATTGACTTTTACAGCTACTAGAACTACCTGACTCAGCTTGGTCTACTCCAGACAAGAGATGGAGTGCATCTTAATATGGGACCTTGCCTCCTCCACTTGCCTCCTCCACTCGCTTCTCGTCATGATGACATCACTGACAACAGCATTATATTTCAATATCTTGCAAAAGCTCATTGTAGAGTCTTTTTCTCGTTTGCAATTGGGATGGTGAATGAAAAACAGTCCCTCAAAAGTTGTTGTGGCTAGGCTGACAGCTGGGAAACTTTATCGTTTTCTCCACGGAGGAGGAGCCAGGAGGCGGGGCGAGGAGACAAGCGCAAGTGGAGGAGGCAAGGTGGCATATTAAGATGCACTCAGAGAGATGACACAAATAAACACTTCCTCACACAGTCACACGACACGCTCACTCTACAACCCAAGCACCCTCGACGCACACAACAAGAGGGCTAACTGTTCCATCATGACCTCATCACCATGGTAACATGTGATGCCCTTCTACACATGCCACACAGCGTGGTAGAGAAACAATGCTAGACAAGAGAAATGCCAACTGGGCCCTCGTGTTATCTCAACACACACACACACAAGCACACACAAGCACACACGCGCACACGCGCACGCACAGTGTTGTGGTCTGGACCTGCTGAGGTATGGAAGAAATGATGTGGTTCCGTGGTGAATGACTGTGTGTGTCGTGTGTGTGTGTTCTTCAGCATTTCTGCTGCTGATGACACACCATGAAACCTGAATGTGTGTGTTTGACACAACAGTTGCTGCCCTCCCACAGACAACCCACCTGAGTGCGGTTGTCACGGGGACTTGTGCCATGGAAGAGAGTACTTTCTGAAGGTGGGAAACCATACACACATGGGATGATTGTGTGTGTGTGTGTGTGTGTGTGTGTGTGTGTGTGTGTGTGTGTGTGTGTGTGTGTGTGTGTGTGTGTGTGTGTGTGTGTGTGTATGTGTATGTGTAAAGCGGAAGCATGACAGCGATCTGCTGCTAGGGCAGTGTGTGTGTGTGTGTGTGTGTGTGTGTGTGTGTGTGTGTGTGTGTGTGTGTGTGTGTGTGTGTGTGTGTGTGTGTGTGTGTGTGTGTTCTTGACAGTATACATAGTGAGGCCTTATACATTTGAATATCTCCATGTCCATCAATAAGTGGTGTTTGCAGAGTGGGTGGGCAAATGTTGTGGCAAGTGTTTGCTTTCAACTGTGTGTGTGTGTGTGTGTGTGTGTGTGTGTGTTTGTGTTGCCTCCCCTGGTGTCAACGGACTCGAGCAAATGTGCTTCACATGAGTGGAAAAGGAGAAAAGATGGAAACTCCTCTTATTCAAACAAGGCAAACAGATCACCCCCCCCCCCAACACACACTATCACTGTCACACACGCAGTCTCTGTCTCTCTTACTTACTCTCACACACACACACACACACACACACACACACACACACACACACACACACACACACACACACACACACACACACACACACACACACACACACACACACACACACACACACACACACACACACACACCTCATCTACTCCCTACTATGCTCCAGTCTTCCTCTCCACCTGATCCTCTCCACTCCAGCTCCCCTCTCGTCCCCTCGCCAGGCTGACAGATGGCGGCCTAAACTGCTGAGCATGTGCCGAGGCTCCACAAGCTCCCCACATTACACCGTACACACACACACACACACATACACACACACACACACACACACACACACACACACACACACACACACACACACACACACACACACACACACACTAACTACCACCAAACATTTACCTCCAGTCAAGCCTTACATGTGCATTCAATGCAGTGTGAGAGAGACAGAGACTGAGTGCGGAAGTGAGCAATAATGAACGACAGAGAGAGAAAGAGAGGATGTATGTAGAGAGAAGAGAAAGAGCAAATGCACGCGCGCGCGCGCGAGAGAGAGAGAGAGAGAGAGAGAGAGAGAGAGAGAGAGAGAGAGAGAGAGAGAGAGAGAGAGAGAGAGAGAGAGAGAGAGAGAGAGAGAGATGGATGTATAGGAGACCCTCCCCCAAACATATATCACACACACACACACACACACACACACACACACACACACACACACACACACAGTACCTGTCTGCATTAACACCCGTTTGGCTAATGCGTTTAGCGTAGCGGCCAGCAGCTCACACAAATCTGCCGCCATCTGGGCCCAATTACAGGGTTGCCACGGTGACCAAACTATACCCACTATCTCCCGCCAGACCACCACACTGGTCAACCTGCACTGAGGATGCTAATTATTGATTCATTCATCAATTGTTAGTTGATTAACGTTAACAAATCGACTTATGATTAATTGGTAAGCGGCATTTCCCCCCCCAAATCTCAATGTTTCCCAAACAAACAAAAAAAAACCCTGTATGCACCCATTATCCAATGTTTTTGGGTTGATGTTTATGAAGTAATAATTAAATTAAATTAAATAATAATTGTCCTAAGTTTAATGGATTTTACAAACATCATTTTATTGTTTTCTCACCACCTGTCCTCAAAGTCATCTCTAAAGTCCATGCGATGAGACCTGCCAAAGCCACTGAATTGAAAGCAGCCATTGAAAGTGAATGAACGGAAATGTCAAGAGAATTATGAGTGATTCACGTTGTCAGCAGTGCCTAGATCAGAATAAATGTCTGTCAGTTTGAGAACAGGCAGTGACAATACAATACAATGATGTCTGTAAAATATGTTTCTCTTTGCTTGACCATAATTTAAATATTTATCCATTTAAATAAATATGCATCCAGTTTTTATGGCTTGGCTTTATCTCATTTTGACTGACAGACTAATTACTTCTCTTTTTAGTGATGTGTGTAACTTTAATAAATCCTGCCCACGTCAAGTAACTACTGCATTTCAGCATGTGTATTGATTGCGAAGCTGACCCTGACTTGGACTTTGGTAGACTGTAACGTTAAATAACACTCTCTACAATAACAATACCTCTACACTCTACAGACACCCATGTCTAAGTTTTACCACTTGTAAGAGTATTAAAAGGGTCATTCCAGGGTCATTTTGAAACTCCAGAAGGTGTCTTCTAAGATTTCTGATGCTATTGGGGAGTAGGAAAAAAATTCAAAACCTTGCATCAGCACAGGACACCTTGAAACAAAAGACACTGACTGGATGTCCTGGAACAGCGTGGTCATCCACACTGCGCAGTCACAGCTCTACATCATGGGGAGAGAAACCGCTGCATACAATGCCATGAGCAATGAGTCACAGCTCACGAGTCGACTGAAGTGAACTAAAGTCAGCCTCACCTCAACCCCATCCAACGCACTTCAACCCTCCTCCAAATACAGTCATGTGGACCCCCTCGCCAACCCCCCTGAAAGAAAGATCACCCTCAGGTCCACTCCAACCAATGCCCTCCGCACGACCTACCCTCATCCTCCCCTAAAACACACAGCCATCATGTGGACAAAAGAAAGTCACCTTCCCGAGTCAAGACTCTCAAGCAAACAATTAAATGAGAGACACATTAAAATTGATTTAAAAAAAAAACCCTAACCCTCAGCCAAACATCATCCCCTACCTCCCCCTCCCCACCCCAAAAAAGTCTGTGTCATTAGAGCATCCTTTCCCTGTGGTCACCAAACCAAACCCGCACCCCCTGCCCTCCACCCTTCCCGTCCTCTTCCATCACCGCCTCTCCTGCCAGGACCTTGAGACAACCGCGTCTGGCAGAATGGGTGCAATGAGAACCCGAACGCTAATGCACCATGACAACGCAGGAGGAAGAGGAGAAGATGAGGAAGAGGAGGAGGAGAAGGAAGAAAAAGGGGGGATGAAGATGAGGAGGAAGATCGAGAATGCAGAGGAGGAAAAGGTGAAAGCAGAGGATGAGGGAAGGGGGAGGAAGGGGAGCATAAGAAGAGGAGGAAGAGGGGAAGAGGAGTGAGGCTTGAAGTTGGATCATCCTCTTCATCATCCTACTCATCACGACAGCAGTAGCCCCATCTGCCTCCACTGCAATTGGGCCCAGATAGGAGAATCAGAACAGTAGAGAAGAGCACAGGGAGTATCCTTTAAAAATGGTGTGATGCCGATTGCCAGACGGCCAGTTTGAATTTGCCCTGTAGCAACAGCCGGTATAAGGACAGCCAGGTGGTCACTGTCTACATTACTAATTTATGCTCCGTTTGAAGTGGAAACTTTTTTGTGTTTTTCTGTCAAGCCCACTGAATCCCACACTACTGAAAACACGATGGGTGAACTGCCCAATAGAGATGCACCCATACTGGTATACTGGTATTGGCTGATATGATACTTGCTCATTATACTCATACTCAAACACTTGCCATCTCGTCACGTTCTGTTGACTTGAAAGCAGCATGGGGAAAAAAGTGCTGCCTCATACATTCACTAACATTTAAATCTACATGGAAATGGACATTAAACAAACATTACCGGAGGAAAAAACGAGGCTATGCACTTATTGTCATATAATTTTGGGGGTAAACCGTAAAAAGTATCAGTATCGGTACTCGGTATCGGCAAGGACAGAAATGAATGTACTCATACTCGAATCGGTTTTCAAAAAAGTGGTATCGTGCATCTCTACTGCTCAACAAAATCCTAATGGGACCCAGCAAAATAACTTAGCTACTGAATCGCCCAGCTTTTTAGACAAGCTTCTTATTTCTTCCGAGCCGCAGGTTTCCAAAGTTATTTAGGCCACGTCCCTGGAGCCATGTAGGGTTAGAGAAGCCTCGTTCTAAGTCCCCTCAGTCACGGATGAAGGTGAGGAAGACCAGAGAAGTAGAGAAGAGAAGTTCTCCCAGCTGGTAATGGATTTTCTGGACAGTGACCATATGACACCTAGCCTAGGGAATACACATGCTCCCTTGTGTGCTCCCAATCTGAAGGACAGCGAGGAAACCCTAGCTGAAGAGTTTAGGATCTCAAACAGAGAACGGGGATAGGAGGGAGGGCAAGATAAAGCAGACAGACGTGCTTGAATAGATGGTTACATAAGTAATAATGTATTGTCTGCAGGTGACAATCAGAACATATTTCCCAACAGGAGGAGCTGTACACTGACGCCAAAGGCGGAACAAGTGGAACAAGCCGAGGGCATGAGCAGCAAATCTGTTGCTTAGAAACAAGCTATGAAATGGCAACAAACCACTATTATGAAGTAATGGCAAACTATTTGTGCTTTCTAACGTCATATCCCATGTGATTTAGCCAGGATCTGATATCAAGACTAGTCTACCTACCTAACCATAAGGCTTCAGCAGCCCCAATACACACTATACACACAGTACAGCCTTCCTCACAGGTGGCACATCCTGACTTGTTGTGCTTGACCAGAGTGCCACTTCGCTGTAGTAACAACTTCTCTAATCAATCCTCGACTTCCTTCCTTCCTTATTGATCTCTTCAGAAGCACTGAGCCTTGCCATTTATCGCTCCTTATAACTGTATGAGTCACGTCCCTATGCGATGCATTGGGCAGATCGAGAACACAAAACCCCCACGCACCGCTGCCAACGAGACTCAAGGCTCTGGTGTAAATGTCTGGTATTGGTTGGTTGAGAAACCCAATCTCCTTATCCTCAGCGAGGCCCAGTTTCCAGTTCGACGGAGCGGGTCACAGCAAACAAGGCGAATGGGTCACAACTTTAATTTCCCTGTGACGAAAGGTGGGGGGTGGGGTGGGGGCAGGTGTGTGCCGGTTATTAGGCAAGGATGTCTGGCTGAAGCATGGAAAACGAGAAGAAAAAAGAGGAGGGAAAGAAAAAGGGAAGAAGGGGAGGAAGGGGAAAGAGGGGAAGGAAGGAAGGAAGGAAGGAAGGAAGGAAGGAAGGAAGGAAGGAAGGAAAGGAAAGGAAGGAAGGAGGGAGAATGAAAAGGAAGGAGTCATCGCAAGGAAAATCTCACAAAGGTCAAACAAGTCTACAGAAGGCGTCAGATTTCTGCCACACTCAATTGCTGCAACAATCGGCTGGAAGAGGGTATTTCAGTCTCCTGGTGGATGGATCTGGAGGCAGCCTGCAGCCCCATGTGTGTCGTGCCGAGTATCCACCCAGAGCCTTGTTGCTAAATATGCTCTACAGTAGCCCACACTGTGCTAACCCCCATGCACGCACGCTCATGCACACTCACACACATATACACATGCTTGGTTGTTCAAACACACACAGTCACACACACACAACTTGGCAAGCAACAGATCCTCTCCACCGAAGTGATGCTGGTACGCAGAGAGGATGCAAAAATATCTGCAATCTATGACACAGCTTATTCACCGCACACATAAAGACAGATAGAGAGAGGGGGTGGCGAGAGAATGAGATAACGAGAGGAAGAAATCCTGACAAAGGAAAAAAAAAAAAAAAAAACAGGTGCTGAGCGAAGGGAAAAAATGACAAGAGATGGACAGATAAGAAGTGGAAGACAAACAAAGAGAGAACTAATAACAGCAACAAGCTTATCAAAAACACAACAAATCAGGAT
Source organism: Engraulis encrasicolus (assembly GCF_034702125.1). NCBI lineage: Eukaryota > Metazoa > Chordata > Actinopteri > Clupeiformes > Engraulidae > Engraulis > Engraulis encrasicolus. The sequence continues at coordinate 31,657,826 of NC_085880.1, forward strand.
TGCCTAAGTAGGCAGACAAACAGCTGATTCAGAATAACTAGTCCAATCTGCGGTTAACAATGTGGCTCTGTGCTGTGTTGTGCTGAGATCAGTGCTGTGCGCTGCGCGATGATGCTGGGAGCAGCAGCACAATACGGGCCTTTAGCAGTAGCAGCCTTGGCACAGGGCAGCCTCTGCAGCAACAGCAACTCACTACTGTTGCATGTTGCACCCATTCCCTTTAGAGTGGGCTCACCGCTGGGGGCGGGAGGCGGGGGGGGGGACTGGTTCCAGGGTCTTCTTCCCATCGCTGATGTACCACCACATTAACGTCCTGTTCATCTGTTCAGGGAATGTGTAAAAAAAAATGCATGGAGATAGGCGAGCAAACCCTATCCTCCTTATTTCCACTATGTGTGAACTGTGCTGTCAAAATACAAGCTGAAAACATAAATAAACCCATCTCGGTGCTCTCATGGAGCAATGTGTAAAAAGATGGTGGCAGCTGGGTAAACCCATTCCTATTTGTTAATAGTTTGTTAACAGTCCTGTCAAAATAAAATCTGACAAGGCCACATAAACCAAAACTAAGAAAGGGTTGCCTCATAGAGGGATGTGTAAAAATGGATGAAACCAGATGGGCCAAGCAGACAGACTAGTGGTCTGTTCCAATATCAGTATTTACCGCCCTTTCCACACCGTGTACGACGAAGGGCATTTCATTTCTTTATTACAGCGAAATCAAGAGTACTGTAAGTATCCGGATGATGCCCTCGAAACTGACATTTTTCAAAGTGTGTGGAATGTGAAGCACACTTTTTCACTCTCAACGGCCGCCAGCACGCCAGCACAACACCGTTTTCCATGATGAATTGCATTTTGGCGGTTGGTAAACTGTGAGGACAATACAGTTACCGTAAGTGTCTAGAAGTGTAAGAGACAAAATGTGATTTGGAATGATAACAGACAGGAAAAGAGAATTCTTCACTCTTGAATTTTGCCTACTCTCTGAGGGCAGAAAAGCGCATTCATCCTCGGTACACGGTGCGGGGCTTGGAACAGGCCATGGATTCTGGAAGAGACAGGGCAATGCTGGCTCAGACTCCCACCCAACCCAGCACACACACAGTGGGAGCTGTCAGCTGAACTAAGACAAACAACCTGCAGCATCCTCCAACTCCACTCCGCACAGAGCGGCAAAGTCACAGGCCAAGGTGGGGGAGAGAGAGAGAGAGAGAGAGAGAGAGAGAGAGAGAGAGAGAGAGAGAGAGAGAGAGAGAGAGAGAGAGAGAGAGAGAGAGAGAGAGAGAGAGAAGATGATGTGATGAATGTAAGGGGGAGAGAGGGGTGATGGCATATGAGCGAGAAAGAGATGTTGGGGGAGAGGGAGTCAAGGGTCGGAGCATGTGCGTCTGTGAGAGAAGGAAGGAGAGAGAGAGAGAGAGAGAGAGAGAGAGAGAGAGAGAGAGAGAGAGAGAGAGAGAAGAGAGAGAGAGAGAGAGAGAGAGAGAGAGAGAGAGAGAGAGAGAGAGAGAGAGAGAGAGAGAGAGAGAGCTTTAGTGAGAGTGTGCAAGACAGGTCCACACTCACACACTCTAAGGCACTGGCACGGCCCCTGGCCGGGACTGGGAGGCCTCTCCCCTGCAGTGCAAATCAATCAGCTTTAATCGTGTGATTAGGCATCAGGCTGCCGGCTGCCAAACTCTGCTGCCCATTCCGCTGCTTTAAGCATGCAACAACACTGCAGCACGGAAACTCTTCTCTTCTCTTCTCTTCTCTTCTCTCCTCTCCTCTCCTCTCTATTCTCTTGCTCACTCCCTCTCTCTCTCTCTTTACCTCCATCAGCAAGTTCATTCCTACAAGTCCTTAGCCATTATGCAACCAAAAAAGGCTCCTGGTTTAAAATAGATACCCCCTGTGTTCTACAGTGCGTTATGCTCCTATGAAGTGCACAGCCTACATGCATCATGCCGTGTGCTGTGCTGTGCTATACAAGTGTGTGTTGTGCTATATGTTGTGTGCTCGGCTGTGATATTGTGTGTTGTGCTATGTGCTGGGCTGTTCCATTGTGTGCAGTTTACCATATGGTGTGCTCTGCTTTTTTTCTTAATGTTGCATTATGCTGTGCGGTGTGCGCCGTGTGATGCTGCAGTTCCTGTGGCTGCGTCTGAGATGTGCACACGTGCCTCATCAGCACTCCTGGGTTGTAAATCATGTTGTTTCAGGGAACCATTACTCAAATCAATGACAACAACCGCATCAGAGGGAAAAAAAAGAGGTGTCTCTTTCTGGCCTAAATATAGACAGCCCAGTCCTGTGCAGTGCTTAGAACCAGAGAAATGAATAAGTATAAGGTTTTGTGTGTTCTCTCTCTCTCTCTCTCTCTCTCTCTCTCTCTCTCTCTCTCTCTCTCTCTCTCTCTCTCTCTCTCTCTCTCTCTCTCTCTGTTCTGTTCTGTTCCACTACTGCCTAACCAGTGCAATACACAATGACACAGAAGCCAAGGTCATCGCATGCACAGAGGGGCCTGCGGGGGAGAAAGGGGTGAGGTGGGATGGGATGGGGTGGGGTGGGATGTGTGTGTGTGTGTGTGTGTGTGTGTGTGTGTGTGTGTGTGTGTGTGTGTGTGTGTGTGTGTGTGTGTGTGTGTGTGTGAGCTTTGGTAAGGTAGCAGCGATGGAAGCCTGCCAAGCCGTGTTCACCAGTTCCACTCCACTGGTGATGGTGGAGTTGGGGAGAGGGCACGCTTTAATAATTAAGACCGTTTAAGGAAACTTCATATCACAGTGGTGACAATGATGTAACCGAGTCTTTTCTCTCCCAAGACAAGACAACACACACACACACACACACACACACACACACACACACACACACACACACACACACACACACACACACACACACACACACACACACACACACACACACATACACATACACATACACACACACACATACACAGCTTTTGGGTCAAAGACGTATAACATGTCCTTCAGTGCAACGGATACTTTTGCTTACTGTAAATGCAAAAAAAGAGATTTTTATTTTTTTATTTTTTTTTGGCTTGGCTTTGATGCATTCACTTTTCAAAAACTTGTTTTGAAATGTCATGCTTTTCACAGTTACAGTAAGCAAAAGCATCCGTCAGCACTGAAGGACAGTGTCATGTTGGACGTCTTTGACCCTTTTGCAACTCTGTTCTGTTCCTCCTCATTTGCATCAGGCCAACTCTCTATTCTACCACTGTCCACTCTCATCAATGCCCACAAAATGATCTGTCACATCAGCTAAAACCTCGGACATCATGATTTTGACAGCTCCCTCACCTGTGTGCACTTTCCATATCAGTATATTGTACTACAGTATTTCCCAATCCCAAAAAAAGGCTTTGTGTTCGGAATACAACGTCGGAAACATTATGGGGTCGTGAAAACATGTGCAGCTCCAAAGGGGGTCAAAGCAGAAAACGTTTGGGAACCGACTGCCCTAAGCCTTTTTGTCATCTACTACTCACTCATGTTCTCCATTTCTTCCTCATTGCAAATTTACAATGCAATTGTAAACCCTTGTCTTGGGAAAATACGTTGACAGTTGTTAGGTGTGACATGTTCTAGCACTGCACTCTCCTGCGCCTACTGATTCTCTGTATCGCCCTTTGCCGTTTCCTCTGAGCAGTCAGGAGTTCAGTGAACTTGAGAGAGAAGGGAGAATAACGTTAACTGGTTCAGAGAGGTGTTCAGAACACGGCACCCTCAGATAACAGAAGTAATCTGTGTCTTCACCAAGAGGTGAAGAGCACGTGGAGACGTGTGCGGTGTGTGTGTGCGTGCGTGTTTGTGTATGTGTGTGTGTGTGTGTGTGCGTGCGTGTTTGTGTATGTGTGTGTGTGTGTGTGTAATCCTCCACTATCAGTGAGTGACACCCAATCAGATGCAACGGTTCTCTGTGCCCAGGGAATGGGTAAGCTTACTGGCCAAACGAGCACCGAGAACAAAGGTGTGTGGTTTCACTTTGAGTGTCGAATCACAGACGTCTCCATGTCTTGTGAGGTCGATGATGTGTGTGTACGTGCGTGCATGCGTGCGTGCGTGAGTGTATAGAGGTGGGGAGGAGGGGTCAGGTGTCCAACTGTGTGCCTTCGCAAATGCAATCGAAGATGCAATTCTTGCAGATGCAAGTCTGATCTCCGCCTGGGCTGCAAGCCCACTGAAAGCACTGCAAAGATACAGGGCAGCAGCCCCGTTTAAGAATGGAGGAGGAGGACATGGAGAAGAGGAGAGAAAGAGGGGGAAAGGGAAAATAAGCCGGAAGAGACGCACGTACAAGCAGGGAAAGATGTAAATGAAGACAGACAGAGAAAGAGAAACGTGGCCTATACAGAGGTGGGGGGGAGAGAGAGAGAGAGAGAGAGAGAGAGAGAGAGAGAGAGAGAGAGAGAGAGAGAGAGAGAGAGAGAGAGAGAGAGAGAAAAGAAGAGAGAGAAAGGAAGAGAGAGAAGAGCAGAGAAGAGAAGAGAAGAGAGAGAAGGGAAGAGAAGAGAAGAGAAGAGAAGAGAAGAGAAGAGAAGAGAAGAGAAGAGAAGAGAAGAGAAGAGAAGAGAAGGGAAGAGAAGGGAAGAGAATAGAAGAGAATAGAAGAGAAGAGAGAGAAGGGAAGAGAGAGAAGGGAAGAGAATAGAAGAGAGACCGTTTTGAAAAAGGGAAAAAAGAAAGCCTAAGGGTACGGCGACTGCTTCCAGGGAACTTGAGGGAAGGGAATGAGATGAATGACGAGCATCATGCAAGATTTAAATGGGCCTCAAAGGCACTTCCACAAATTACATTTCAGGCCCCAACATTCAGACCGAAAGAAAATGTAGAGGTGGCCTAATACAAATACTACTGGGTACATAGTATAATATACATGCTTACTAAACAGTTACCAGTGCTGAGTATGTGTCTCAGTTTGTCAGTAGGGCTGTAACAATACTGTAACGAACTGAGAAATTACCTATGGTCATTCAAAGTCCAGTTACACTTCAGTCCAGAAAGCTAAAGCAAAAATGTTATTAATTTAAAAAGATACCTTTAAAATTCGTTGGGAGTATCGAATCGTAGGACAAAAATCGTAATACAAACCAAATCATGAATTGAGTGTATCGTTACAGCCCATGTCAGTATATAATTGATTTCAGAGAGCAAGGGAAGACTAGGGCAGTTCTGCATGTCAGACAGAGCTGCAATCTCAGGTGTTGAGAGGAGGAATGAAAGGGGGGTAAAAACGGATGCAGGTCATGTGTGGACTGGACGGACACATTTGCTGACTTGGCATCCCATTCACCAAATAGCCTACCCTTGCTGAAACACTGAACAAGTAGAACTGAGCCAAGTAGAACTGCTCCACTGCTCTACTCCCTGCCCGTCAGGACATGGGTACACACAAGGTTTAGCATTACCCAACAATACCAACCTGGACCTGGGTCTCCTGAGCTCCAAGCCCTTTTCTGTCATACAAACCTGGACTACTTCAACGACACACTTTGCATAATCATACTCTGGTGTTGTAGTGCATTCTAAAATGACAAACATTCCCTTCGTCCACATTAAAACATAAAAGCATGCTAGTAGACAAAATACACAAACTACAAAGACATAGAAGATATGATAAAGACACGTTGTGTGGTTAGTTCTACTACCCTTCTGAATACAACAGAACTCACAGAGACCAGATACCCCTCTATGATGCAGAATCTGATTGGTTATTTATTTCAGGTTATAGTGGTAATTATAGCCTAAACATTACATAATTCTTAACATCATGGTTAATGCGGCTCCACACAACAAGCAACAACAACCCTTCCGGGATTAGGTACCCTGACAGACACAACAGGAGCAGCTCGTAGACTCTAATCCTAATTAAGTGCCACCCGTGGACAACAAACGGAAAACATGAATAAACCCCAAGTCCCAGTGTTGAGATCGGATTCCGTGCGCTATTGTACTCTTATTATGCGGCTATACGGTCATCCTTTCTGGACTTCGCTTGTTCAGAACAGCGCGGTCGTGGAGGACTGTGTGTAGGTACTTCGATGCAAAGAACAGGATAAAGCTCCACTCATCCAACAGGCTTTTTATAGTACTACCTTACTGTAGAGTTCAAGGCGAATACTCCACCCATCACGAGACAACAGAGAAAAGATACTTTCTGACAGAAAACATTGAAGTCAACTTTACTTCGAATTCTTTACACGCGCTACATTGTAACCGGTCCTATGCATGTCTCGTGATTAGGACTTGCTTGCAACGCGTGAGACCCCAACCAACGCTGTCATTTGAAGTGCATATTTTATGATTGCTTATGAGGTTATTACAGGCATGGACCCATGTTTCTAGACAAACCATACTTGGAACGATATTGCACAACCCGCCCGGCACACTGGTTAATAAGATTAACGAAATATTAAGCAAGGAAGTTTGCGGTAACAATTCAGAATCTCACCTTCTTAATGTTCTGCCCATGGTTTTGTCCGGGTCTGCAGAACCGTACTGAATCTCCGATTCTGTGTTGTCCTCTCCTTTCTTGTGAGAGTGTTTTACTTTGCTGTCCAGCAATGTTTTGGTAGCAGAGCTGTCATTATCCTGAGTGGGCGAGTGATTCCGCTTTCGCATCACTGAAATGGAAAAGAGCCAATAAAAATATCTGAAGTAAAGATGACCGCAACGATGAAGAATGCTTCAACCTTTAATGTCGCTATCTGAACGGCACAGCTTTGATCCCTTAACGGAGGAAGCTGCGGTCGCTGGAAAACGCTTCTCAGTGCATGAGGCAGTGTACGCCGCTGATCACTCTGTTGTATTCACTCCCAGCGCAAGCGACATTCAGCACTTTTTCTACATTGTTAGCAGAAGTCCTATATCTGCAGAGACCAGCTGAGCAACCTTTCCCCTAAGTTGCCATTGTAGCCAATCAGAGAGGACCTGCCAGCCATCTTTGCGACAGTCGTAAAGTTTGCTTAGCATAGCTGTGATGTATACTAGTTCCGAGTCACTGGGGATACTCAATCTGTAATGCTCACAAACATTTCTGCCTAAGTTGAAATAATGGTACAGAGTAGCTTCGAGGTGGTCAATGTGTCCGTATTTCAGTCAACCTCAATATTACAAATCTCAGTAGGCTTACGTGGTTGGCTACAATGGGTTAGCATGTTGGTTAGCATGTAGGCGTTAAGGTTATGCCAGTTTTGATAACCTAATGTAGCTGGCAGGTGTTGGTTTCTTAAAATGTATTACATGAAGACGAGTTTTCTTAGAAACTCGGTATGTCACTATAAAGTCATTCACAACAATCTGAATGCGAGTCACTGTAGCATTTAACAGCAGTGAGTCTTGAAACCTATTTAGTGGCAAGCAGATATCAAAAATCCTGTTCAGATACCGACGGTTGGCGTTATCAAACTACTAGAGCTAAACACTAGTCCTGAGAATTAAATTCCATTTGTAAATGTTAAAAGAGAATAAACTTCCACTACACATAATTATTTGACAAGCATTTTGACATAATATATTAAAGTTATTCAGTTAACATATGATTAAAAAGTTATTCTAAACTACCTGTTCATGATGAAAGTTTCTCAAAGGCTCCCTATTCCAGTTTGACAGGGTTTCACAATTGTCCCTCGTCCTTACCCGTAGTTTGGGATGTGGTCACATGATCATCACAAATAGTTTTTTGCCGCGAAATTGCTCGGCTAGGAATTTAGCTCGATTTGAACACTTCTTCAGATAATTTCGAGTTTCTATTACAATCGTAAAAATGTTTTGTGAAAAGGCACTTGAATTGATCAGAGAACTTCACCGAATGGGTGATGGACAATTACCTGCTTTCAATGTAAGTACGAAGAACATTATGGGAAGTCTATAATGCCTGGGCAAAGCTACATTATTGTAGGCTGGTTGAAGTGGTTGCGCTTTCTTGTCGTTTTGACACATTTTTACATTACTGAAATGTAATGTTATGTTCACAATGTATACATCCCCATTGTAAACAGGAGGATGGTATCCGCCAGGTCTTGGAAGAAATGAAAGCGCTTTACGAACAGAATCAAAGTGATGTGTAAGTTTTTATTCACTCTACAGTAGCCTTAGCACCCACTTGCATGACTTATTCAGGATAACATGTTCGCATGTTCTTTTGTTGTTTTTCTCAGAAATGAGGCTAAAGCCGAGGGTAAAAGTGAACTTATTCCTACAATCAAGTTTCGACACAATTGCCTGCTGAGGAACCAGCGTTGCATAGCTGCATACCTGTAAGCATGTCTTGAACTTGACTGTCATATTTCCTGTGTGTTTACGTTCTTTGGTATTGGCATTTTCACATTGTCCTGTTTCCCCTCAATATTCTCCATGCACAGGTATGATCGATTGCTTAGGATACGAGCACTCAGGTGGGAGTACGGAAGTGTCCTTCCTACAAATATCCGCTTTCATATGTGTGCAGAAGAGGTATGTTTTCCTGACATGACTGTCTGCTTTTGTTTGGCTTAGTGAAGTAACAGCTGTCAAAAATCAGAATGTTGTTTTTGGTTCATATATAACCTACTGTCTTACTGTTGTTATTGATACGTCTACGTCTTTAACCTTTGTGCTTTTCTCTGACAATTGTGTAAATCTTGAACCAGCTGGAGTGGTTTAACCAGTATAAAAGGTCTCTGGCGACCTACATGAAGTCCATCGGTGGAGAAGGAGGTCTGGACATAACGCAGGACATGAAACCTCCCAAGAGTCTCTTCATAGAGGTGAGAGGTGTTGCTATGCTCTGCAACGATCAAAAGTTCACGTTTCAGTCTAGCAATCCAGAGAGTAATTCCATGGAGCTGATGAACCTGGGTACTTTGACATGCATGATATGGTTAACCTGCTGAGAAATAGCATGTCCCTGTCATTTCGTGAAAATTAGTAGGCTACTCCGGGCTATTTTTGTTTATTTTGTACTTAACCCATTTTGGCCTATGCCCTTTTTGGGAAAGGGTGCCCTCTGCCTATTAAATCCTAAATATCTCAGCCTCCGAAGCATATACAAACATGAAATGAGTTGCATTTAAAAGATAGGACCCTCGTTTTGCCTCAGCTCAAATCTCAATAACCTGAATGCAGCGTATGTGTGTCTCCAGGACACAATGGGTTAATGTTAGTGTTTTATTAGCTTATTTTGTAAACAGTAACCCTACTTAGCATCTGCACTTTTTTCTCTGTGTATTTCCTGTGCACTCTGTATCTGCTAATGTTATTGGCTATGATTATGTCCTTTAAGTGGCTTTGATTAAAAAGTTGTTTACCAAATGCAATGTAATGTAGTGATGGTAGGATGATTAGGTAGTGATGGATGTTGCAATGCTTTGTCCACCACACAACATCTATCACTATCAAGTGTTAACATTTCTTTAAGTCTACTAAAAGATGGCATAGGTGTCATGTCATTATGAAAATGAGCACTCCTTCCAGTTCAGTCAAGGGTATAGAATTTCATTCAAGACCTTTTTACCATTTCTCCTCTGAAGGTTCGCTGTTTGAAAGACCATGGGGAGTTTGAGATCGAGGATGGCACAGTTATTCTGCTGAAGAAAAACAGCCAGGTATGTATGTTACAGCCATGTCATACGTTTATGTAAATTGTAACAATATGGGTCATTTCTCGTGAAATCAGACACTTTGGAGCCCGACCAACACAGATTTCAGTTCAACTTGGAGTGCCTTTTAGTGGCAAGGTAGAACCCCAGAGCTGCATTTTCATGAATCTGGCACAAATATTAACTAAAACTAGGAAAGTCTTAATTAAGAGGGTAGGACGCTATACATTTATCCTCAATTATGTTAGTTAATTTAAATCACACACTTTTGGTTTTGATGTTTGAAAGCTCTTTAATGGCTCTTCAAATTACATGTACCGGTATACATGGAATACAACAATAATCCAAGCGGGAATTATGAGATGTAAAAATATAAAAAATGGAATATCAAAAACGCTGTGTTTTTAAAATGGTCACTCTCTGGGGGGCGCTGTGGCGTAGCGCGCTAAGCCCCCCACATTTGGGCTTGCATGCCCACCCACGGGGACCCCGGCCGGGGTCATTTCCCGATCCTCCCCTGTCTCTCTGTCCCATTCGCTTCCTGTCACCATCTTCGACTGTCCTGTCAAATAAAGGCATAAAAGCCCCTAAAAAATATATTAAAAAAATAAATAAAAATGGTCACTCTCTTGCCTAAACCTAGATTAGATTAGATTAGATTAAACTTTATTTATCCCCAAGGGGAAATTCTTTTTCCAGTTTGCTCTGTAGATTAAAAAGAGAAGTAAAAATTATATAAAAAACCTAATATAAACCTAGAAACCTAAACCTAGCCTTCAATGTCATGAGCAACATATGAAAATAGGGTGTTTGGTATTTGAGACATTTCAGACATAATGTGACTTATAGGACGAAATGAGTTGAGGTAAAGTAGCAATAGATAAGTGTTAGAGGAGATTATCACACCTGACATGAGTATTCCTCCTAACATGGTTACATACCGCCATTTCGACATACCGCCATTCCGACATACCGCCATTCCGACACTTTTTCATACTGCCATACCGAGATCAAGTTGCTTTTAGGGGAGCGAGCATACACCTTCGGCATGCCCGGAGCTGTCCACGCATGTGGTGCTGAAATATGGTAAATTCTCACTTTTTCCTACCGCCATACCGAGACCAAGTTGCTTTTAAGGGAGCGAGCATACACCTTCGGCATGTCCGGAGCTGTCCACGCATGTGGTGCTGAAATCTGCGTAAACCAGAGCTGAGCCCAAGATGGGGGGTGGGGGTGTCAGAATGGCGGGACGTTTCATGGTGAAAAAAAGATACAGCCATTCCGACAATTGAACGTCAATGTCAGAATGGCGGTTTCCCCCCTCCTAACACGCTTCCCAAATTAGCTTTAGCATCTTGGGTGTAGTGTCAGTTGGGGTTTTCACATCAGGTGGGGAACTCTTCTCTCCACTACTTAATTACAATTCACATTATCTCTGCAATGACTCAAGAACCAAAGACTACAGTCTCTGGTGTAGCCTAACTTTAGCGGGGGAAGGGATGACTACCTGGTAATTTTAAAATATAACCTTATTGTTTTCCATACGCTTTGTGTAATGTTGAGCCAGAGAAGAGCTTTCAAACAACATCAAAGCCATCTGCGTGTGACTTAAATTGACTGACAATCATGGATGAATGTATTAGTGTATGAGCCTTTTAATTACAACTTTCTTAGTCTGTTTTTCCTTTAATATTGCAGTCCAGTTGAAAACGTAGTTCTGGGATTCAACCTGGACACTACAAAGGCACACTTAAGTTTAACTAAAATCTGTGTCGGATGGGCCACAAAGTGTCACACGAAATGGCCCATATGAATATGTGGGCTGATTGTTTTTTTGTGAGTATAGAGGTATTTCAAAGTTGTCATTCTGTGCAAATAACTTAAATGCAAATGTTACTACATATAAGTGTGTGAATATACCAGTGTATTGTTATAAAAGTTATATGCCTGGGAAAAAATTAAGAATGTCAATAAGAAAATCTCTAGCCCATTACAGAGTTGCTGCAGGTGTCTGAGATTTCAGGGTTTCAGTACTTGAGAACAATGTTAATGCTTGCCATTTATAGTCAATGCTTCTGAAATACCCGCTCATATCCACCTTGAGATGATTGATAGCAGTGTGATTCCGATACGAACTAGAAAAGTTGCGATATTTTGCAATTGCGTTATTGGTCCGCCCCCAATTCAAAACTGATCAAATAGGATGTATGTGGCCTCTGGTCCAAAATGAGTTTGACATTCCAGTTCTGTGCATTCTTTCCTACAGCATTTTCTTCCTCGATGGAAGTGTGAGCAGTTGATTCGTCAAGGCGTACTGGAGCACGTCATCTCTTGAGTTTCCAGCAATACAAGAGTCAAATAATACTCTCAGACAGGGGCTCAAGGGAAGAGGTTTTACTCGGTAAACATTTGTACATTTAATTTATACAGTGCTGTAGGGCAAAAAAATACATTTACATCCTACGTCATCACACTTTCTCTTTGTACAATAATGTCGCTGTGCAGTCAAAAACTTTGAATTGTTATTAAACCATGATTTTAAATGTTCTTTGCCATAATAATCTTGGTGTGATTTCAATTGAATTGTCTTAGAAAAGTTGAACAGTAGTGCATTAAGACTTTAGCTTGTGCAAGTGTCAACATGTAGCACCTGTATATCAAAACTATACATTATGAAATACTGTATTTTTGGTTGCTATGACAAAGTTTATTAAGAACACTTTTCATAAATATCTTTCATTATAATATCTAGGTGTGGTTGTGTCAATGTGTTCATTCTGTCCATGCTGTTGAAAAGTAAGTGTGGTAAGAAAAACAAAAGTACCCTGATTTCTGTGTGGTGTTAAAACTGGGAGTTAAGAAAAGCCCAGGCAGTGCATAAGAGTGGCGTTCGCTCATCTTCTGTAACAGTATGTCCGTCAGTCACACCGGGACAGGTATCAATGGTGCATTCCAGACCCAGTCCAAACTAGTGAGATGGGAGTTCTCCTACTACGAAAAATGCACTGGAACACCAGTTGAAGTGGGACCTCCTACTAACAAACTGGGGGTAACTTGCACCACTCCCACTGCAAAATAATGATGTCGGAGGATAATGGCGCCATCCATGGAGGCACTTTTTAAACCATTTTAAAAAAAAGCTTTTACTTCTTAGCTTATAAATAAACCTTTTTCTGTCTGTGTGTGGTTGTTCCAGACACAGTCATTTTAACTCATCATTTTCATGTTATTGCGTGATATTGTGCCAACATAAATGTAACACACGCCAGACATAATTGCTAGCTGAAATAAAACAGGTAGAAAATGTCCTGCCTCCCACTACTGTAGTTTGGATTTGGTCTGGAATGCACCATTAGGAATTGGAAAAGGAAGCTCATTAGACAGTGGAAAGGCTGCTATTACAGAGGGTCATATTAAAAGAGGGACAGTCATATATTAGGGACAACACATGGGCTTGAAGGAGGCGCTTCTACTGTATGTCTTGTTGCATGGTCCCCGCTGGTCATTTGTCTTGCTGCAGCCCTCCAGACTAAATTGTTGTGAGTTCAATAACTTCACCTAAGATCGAAATAACACCTGTTGCAGATTTTAGGCCTTCTGACTAGGTGATCAATTAAAATGGAGCGAACAAATGACATGCTCCAGTACCATAGATTAAAATATTATCTACCAAGTTACCTGCTTGGTCTCTGCTCCAACAATATACATTTGGGATACTTTCACTGCTTTGGGGGGTGACTTAAGGACAGCACAGCAGTCAAGCAACTAAGCGATTGGCATCCTACTTGGATGTATCGAAGGAAAACGGGTGTCGAGGTATATCCCAGTAGCATATGGCTCTTTTGTGTCTACGCTTGTAAAGGAGACGGCACAACAAAAACAAAAGGAGTGCTCTAGGCAGACAGGGACACGGGGGCCATTTTGCGCAGGAGTTTGTTGAGGGCCGCCACCTTCTCCTCCAGCAGGAAGCTCTTCTTCTCGGCGCTCTTCTGCCGCTGTTCCGTGATCTGCAGGGCCTTCATAAGCTGGGAGTTCTCCACGTACAAGTCCTTCAGCAGCAGGTCCGACTTGGCATTCTTTGTCAGCTGTGAAAGAGTGAGGATGAACTGAAATCAGTGGCTCATCTAAACACTATGACAAGTGTGATCTAGTAGTTTCAGGGGGTATTCCAAGAGCATGGTTAAGTGATAAACCGGGCTAGGTTAATAACCTACAGGACATGGAAAAACATACAAGTACTAACGGACAGACAGTCTACCTAGGCATTATTAAGTTAAGAAAATGCAGACGTCTTATATAGTTGATTTACCACCCAAAAGGTTAACGAAACCTGGTACTGAGCCACCATCTTGGAATACCCCTTAGGTCAGACTTTGCATTCCTCAACAGCCAAGGTGGCCAAAGGAAAAGTAGAAGTAAGTCCTTCCAACACAAGTATTGCTTACTTAAAGAGTAACTGGTCTAGAGTTATGCATCTGTTGGATCAAATTGATGGGGTTTCTTTTTTTTTCTTCCGAAACAATATCTAGCCACCTCCTTCAGTACAATGGAATAATTGGTGTAACCGCTATGTCATATGTGGTAGTGTTACACCACACATTTACTTCTACTCTTACTTTGGGCATCTCTGCTGAGTCATCTGTGATGGATGATTAATTGGATCAGCGATATTTAGATGAGTTCATATGTGCACATGCTACCAGGCCAGGGGCATGATAAAATAAGTAAACCCAGAGTAAAGAAAAGTATCTGCAACATGGCTTGAACTCCAAGGTTTCAACCATAAGCCGGTCTTCCACGGAATCCCTATTCTATGTTTTGATGTGATGGACCTCTGCACTATGTAGCTTTTTAGTGAGCATGATGAACCGAATAAATTACCCGACCCCATTACATAAACAGCATTTTAGACACCTGGTGCCTATCAGGTTTTAACCCTTCGCTGTATGATGCTGAGGTTGGTATTGTTTCAAAGTTGTCATTTAAGCACATTATTGAAGGCATTATTATTTCAATGAACAGTGACCCATGTGTTTCGAACTGGTATCTTGTCTGGGCTGGCCATAGAGTGAGACATCATAAACAGAGGCGCATCTTGCCACCAGGCAAGGCAGGCAGCCGCTTGGGGCCCCCAAGCCCCTAGATAGTGAATAACAGTCCATACTGCACTACAGTAGTGGTGATTTTGGTTCAAATGTTCATTCTTTTGCATTTTCGCTTGGGGCCCCACCTGACCCTAGAATCGCCTCTGATCATAAATAGCAGTTTTGACATAGTTTTGAGTTGGACAACCTTAAGAGCAACAGGTGTGGCAGATGATGAAATAATACTTCGCTTAGTAAATAATAATAACAAGGAGGAAGAGAGCTTTTGTCATTCTTCCACCGACCTCAATTCATTTCAACTTGTCAGCAAGCTATGGAAAAAAGTGTAGGGGAGTGTGGAGTAATTATTCCACATCTCCCAAATGGGCCCCGTCAGCCCGATAGGCTTGACCTGAAGCCAAACGTCATGCCAGGGTTTACTCAGTGGTATTGATCCAACTAATCCAGCCACTTTCAGTACCACAGGATTGACACTTATGGGCTAATTGGAGTTTAAATGGAATGGCTCCAGCTGCCAGTGAATGCATCAAATGGCCGCTTGGCAGAGCACAAGCCAACTCTACATTTAATAATGGCAGGTAGGCAATCAGACATTAGCTTGGCTGGGCCTGACACACATACAAACAAAACGGAACATATGATGTGGATAAAAAATAAAATCTCCATTGTGACAGGTGTGTTTCAACCCCTAAAGGAGAGGCCAAAACCAATACATTTTCCAAAAAATATCCATATAAAGGATGGGGGGAAAACAGCTTCTACCTTAAAGGGACACTCCACCCATTTGCATTAGGCTTCCCATTGCTAGACACCCAGTCATACTTTTGAATGGTCGTGCAACACTCTCTCAATTCCCCTTGAGACAGGAGAAATCCGTATTCACCTGTTAAAGTGGTGGTTCGCTATTTTAGACATTAAGCCCCGTTTGTGTGACTTCTGGGGTGAAGGAGAGATGTTCTCATCACAATTTTGACATTTGGTACTGAACGGAGCAACGGAGCAAATTTGTTCATCTTGGTCTCATCAGGCCGCACGACATGGTTCCAGTGATCCATCTCCTTGGTCTATTCATCTCTCTTGAGACCAAGATAAACAAATTTGCTTTAGATGGGGTCAAGCATGTGTGGTGGTAAACAAGTGAGTTTTACACAAAAAGTGCATCATCTGGCTAGTCAAGCATGGTTGTGGGACTGACATGGTTTGGCGATGTATGGATGCCGTCAACATTGGAAATAAGAAGCATGCATGTCAACATGCACTGTGACTACAGAAGCAGATCATGATACTCTCCATAGGATTTCATTCAAAACTCACCCCATCTATTTTAGCCAGGTGCAGACTCAAAATGTACCATTTCAATGTACTGAAAGGTTGCAACACACACCGATGACCTCCCTTTTAATCCCTTTTCATTTCGAAATGAAAAAAGGAATGTAGTTGCTGCCAAAAGTGGTTCTACAAAGTATTAAGCAAAGGCTGTGAATACTTTTGTAAATATGATTTCTTTGTTTTTTATTTTTATACATTTTCAAAACAGTCAAGACGACTTGTTTTTCACATGGTCATAATGGAATAATTTGTGTAGGATTTTGACAACAGAGCTTCATTTGTAGCATTTGGAATAAGGCTGTAAGATAATAAAATGTGAAAAAAGTGAAGCGCTGTGAATACTTTCCGGATTGACTGTATGACCCACTTTCAAAACATATTCATGTCTCCACCGGTGGAATGCCCCTTTAAGTGTACTTGAGAGATGGATGTGAAGTACAATAGACCCACCTGTTCTTTCAGCTGATTGACCTTCTCTTGTAACATCAGCCGAACGCTCTTCAGCTTGGCCTCCACCTCCTCCATCCTCTCCTGCATGTGTCCCATGACCTTCTCATACTGCTCCTGTGGGGATGGGGAAAAGAAATGTCAAGTAGAGTAAAGTAACATTTATTAATCCCGGAGGAAATTAAAAGGTACACTGTGTAAGATTTTTTTGTTTTTTATTTCCAGAGTTCATGCTACCCATTCACTAATGTTACCTTTTTCATGAATACTTACCACCACCATCAAATTCTAAGTATTCATTCTGACTGGAAAAATTGCACTTTTCATACATGAAAAGGGGGATCTTCTCCATAGTCCGCCATTTAGAATTTCCAGAAATAGCATGTTTTAGCTGCAAAAATGACTGTACTTGGACCATACTAGAAAATATTTGTTCATTACTTGGTAAACTTTCATGAAAAGATCAAATTTGGCAACCATTTCCTGCACAGTGTACCTTTAAGGTGTCTAGTAGTAAATACATGATACACGACATTGCACACATTATTGCACAGCCTATTAAACATGTAAAACATACAGGTATAGCACACATTTACATACATTTAGCCATTGGCAGAACACACACACACACACACGCACGCGCACGCACACGCACACGCACACACACACGCGCACACACACACACACACGCACGCGCACGCACACGCACACGCACACACACACGAGATGGAAAAAGTCCAAGAGAGGGTCAGAGAGATCAGAGCATAGAGCAAATAGTCCAAAAGTGAAGCCCACTGTGCAGTGTAATCACAATGTTATTCAATGAGTTAAAGATCAATGAAACCCGGCCAGAAGGAAGGAACATGGCTGCTGGTGGAGATGGGGTTGCGATGGTGGTCTCCCTCCAGTCCCCCTTTCCTACCTGCTGCAGGGCGAGCTGGGCGCTGGCCTTCTGTGCCTGCGAGCGGAGCATCTCCTCCAGCTGCTGGCCGCGCCGCTGCTGCTCCGCCAGCTGGGCCTGGATGGGGGCCATCTGCTCCCGGGAGCCCGCCTGCTCGCGCATCTCATGCACCGCCCGCGTGTGCTGCGCCTGGGCCAGCGACAGGGCCGTGTCTGCCCGCAGTGCCTGGAGATGGGTGGGTGGGGGTGGGGGAAGACATACAGTAGCATGATGCTGGGTGTAGTAAACAGGCATTATTCTGCACTGCTATTCAACTTTTAAGTCACTGTGACAAAATCACTGTTTTTCACAAACTCCAGCAACAGGGTTGGGACTGCCCCCAGTGGCTGGAGGTGGGCTGGGGGATACACATTGACAACATGATGACGGGTTGTTGTAAACACTTGTCATGCCAGCACGTCCTACGTATGTGCATAGGCAGTGACACACACACACACACACACACGACACACGACACACGACACACACACACACACACACACACACACACACACACATATTGTGTTGCCATGGCGCCGCGTCGTTCGGCTGCCTATCTGGTAACTCCTGCTCCCGTGCAACTTTTTTAACTTATTTTTCATGTAATTTGACCATATTTATTTTGTAATTTTGTTACATTCATGACCGCGTGTATGGAAAGCACTTTTAAGTGCTGTCTACAGCGTCAATACGTGGTGAAGTTTGTTAAATTTCACCGTGGTGTCCAGTCCAATTGATAGCGGTAATGGAATTACTATGGAGACGAAATGCGCATTCCGGAGGGGACTCGTTGGAGCAATAGCCTACATGGATCCGACAGCACTTTTTTTCCCATGTCAGCGGATATTTGCCGGCACTGGCGATTCTAGGGGGGGGCAGGGGGTGGCCAGGGCCACCCCTGGGACGCTATTGTCCACCCTACTGGCCACCCTTGATTCGACAAGTAATTAATAAAAAAAAATATATATATATATACAATAATAACAACAGTATAAGACCAATAATAGGTAATTATCAGGTAATCATTCAAGTTCGTCAACCCAACAACAAACAAGAGAAAACTGTCAATCCATGGTGATCGCTGGCTGACAGATCTAGGGTCAGTTTTACACTTTAACTAACACGACAGTCGTTGGACTGATGCTGCACAAGGCTGATTTCTGATCAGTAGGCTTACACGAGATGACCACTGCGTGTCGCCGGCTGCCCCTATAGTCGCTTATTTCTCGTGAAAGATCTGGCAACCCCGCACCAGCGATGCTGAGGAGCACTGTGTCACCTGCAGTTCCTTCACGAGAGACCGCATCCACTAACTGCCTGGACAGTCTAATTTGGACAATAAGGTATGGCAATTTAATGATTTGTTGATTGTCTGAATGTGTTGGAAAACCTAATTTTGAAAACTTTATGCAAGTATTAGCAGCCAGGAAGAGCCGAGATAGCTACACGAAACAACAACATGACTGAATGAGAGCAAGTTAGTGTTGTGGCAGCTGCAAACCAAGTTAGTAGCACAGCACAATCCTAAGGTGCACGTCAGTTTATTTTTTTGTTGATAACAGGATAGTTAATATGAAACCGTTTGGATAGGGACATGGCATGGATAGCATTGGCCCATTGGCCACACATTGGAAAGGGTAGTCGGTTGTTATCTACAGTCAGGATCGGTAGGCAGACGTCAGTACCTAGCTCGAAACCTAGCATGTGAAATGAACTAATGCTAAGCTGGACTATGATTGTTGTGATGCCTTCTCTCAGTGAGAAGCTTCTCCTTTGCTTCTTCGATTGTCTTGACTTTTCTTGGAGTTTAAATCAAACTTAAATAAAGTCGGAGTAAGTCATAGTAAAGAGCACCTCTGCCTCTTTAGAGTAAGCAAGTTCACATCAGTCACAGATGTGTTGCCTAAACCCACAGCGCTAGTCCACTTCAGAGTATGACTCCCCCCCAATAGCTAAATTTGCGGTACATATTTGACCTCAAATGTGTCAATATATCGTAATCCTTTTGTTTTACGTAGCGTAGCGAAAATAAATCGTCACGCACACAAAATCATGGTACAGATGTGAGTTTGTTCACCAACGAAATTCACGTCATGTAATTTCTTTGCTAAAACCCTGCAGCCACGGCTTTAGAATCAGTGCTGCTCACAGCTGTAATTGCCTTGCAGGCCGACGGCGCCTCAGACTTGAAATTCACGTCATGTAATTTCTTTGTTAAAACCATATGCCACTGCTTTGACATCTGACACTGTCAACATCAATAATATAGGTTTTTTTGTATTCTGACATTGTTGAATGAAGTCAAAATTGTTACTCTAAGGGGAACCACAACCACGAACACAAAGCTCATGAACACAACATGTGTACTCTGCAATTCGACAATAATCCCTCTGATATTGTAGCCAGTTACTATGCTTAGAAGTGAGTTGATTGAATGATTAATTGGTTGCATTGATTTGATTACATTTCCTCCAGTGAGTGACATTAAGATGAAGAGAAGAAACGATATTGAGAGCTTCTTTATCAAGAAAAAAAAAGAGTCAGAGTCAGTCAGCTACAGCCAGTACCAGCACCAGTGCAGATGCCCACACAAGCCAGCAGCCTAGGGATAGTGTTGATGAGCAGTCCACTACCCCAATACAAGATGGTAGGTTGTGCATGGAAAGTTTGAATTAGTTACATGTAGCCCTTTCATGCACACCGTTCAACCAGTGGAACACTGTTATTGTCATCAAAAAGGTTCTGTCATAGTGCCACACTACATAACACAGGGTCTTTAGTAATACACTATGGTAACTCTGGTAACGACAAAGGTATAACGCCATGCATTAATGTTGAGACAGAAGATGATGAACTAAAGATTTGTATTATGTATATGTGCATGGACCTGTCTGTCTGTCTGTCTGTCTGTCTGTCATTTTAAACTATCCTTGTATTACCACAGTTGACCAGCCACATTTGGAGGAGGAGGAGACGGACTGTGAATCTGTGTTGTCTGGATCTCCACCTACTGAGCATGGTATGTCAGGTTCAGATGTCATTCATGAAGTTGGTGTCTACTCTCTCATACTTCAGTTATTTAAAAATGGCCAATTATGCATATTTATATGTGAATGCATAGCATTTAACCAGATTACACTGCACTTTCAATTAAAAGCCTGGCACATTAAAATAACTTAATGAGGATATGTGTGTGCATTTATCTTTAATTTCTGTGAATACGTACATAGAAAACAAAGACCTAAACATAGAACATTTCAATACTATATATATATATATTTTTTATACTACTACAAAATATTGTATTTGAAGTTCACTGGTGCTTTTCTTTAAAATGCAGGAAATAGCATAGAATAAATGCAACATTTTCTGTGTGGGAGGACCCCCGTATGTGTATATAATTCCATGATTCCATGGCCACCTCAGACTATATTTGTGTGTCATCTTGGCCACCCTAGTAAAAATGTCCTGGATACGCCCCTGTTTGCTGGACTTTTGTACATCTTGGTGAACGGCAAGTGCGAAGATGCCGTTTTTGTCACCCTGCGAGCGCAACTCATCCAACCCGGAAGAGCACTTCCCCCCTCCAGGAGACTGCGGCTGTCTACAGTTGTTACGGTGCCCATCCACTAGTCAGTTTTACGCAAGCCGTACCAACGCATTCAATTCATTTTCAATGAAATGCGGCATATCGTCGTTACCGGACTCGCAATGCATGTTGGGATTCCGGCACGGCGAGCGTGGCTCCGGTGGCACGTCCAAAAGTTGAGCTCTCTGAAAAGTTTATGCAAATTAGCAGCGGCTGACGGACTGCGTTACCCAATGACTGTTGATTACATGAAGATGTCCCATGATACCTGTGGTCATCACGAAGGTGCATTTCCCTCGGTAAAATTAGATTTTTGACATCTGTCGAACTTTTGGATGTACAAAATATAGACTACAAGCATGTATGTTGCATGTGCTTATGATGCCTGGGTTCAAATGATTATGTTCGATTTCGACCATAAGCACAACAACACGAGGCCAAGCTGTGTGTGAAAAAACACATCTGCCGAGTTCGGTAAGAGCATTTTGAACTGTAATTTAGGGGCAGTTGGTTTGCTATATGGATAAAAACGGCTAGAAATATAGATTGATATACTTCCTGTATATAACTCCCGGGCCACGCGAGCTGTAGTAGCAGTGCGTCGACACTGGGACATCCAGTACGTCGAGCTGCGATAACGTAACGCTATAATGGATCTCCGGCCTTAGGCTGTCTGCGTTGCCGTTGATCTACGCCTCCACACAGGATTCCACCTTCTCAGCTATGGACCGGACAAATTACAATTACCCTACTCTATTTGTTTGTTTGTTTGTTAGTCTTTCTGCACTATGGAGTTAACCAGAACTGTCATTTCACTGCAAGCTAACCCACAAGGTTACGGTTGTATGTGACAAATAAATTACTCTTACTCTTACTCTTACTCTTACTCTTACAAATTCCGACATAGTTAAAGGGGCTGGTAACAAAATGATTTTAGAAAATTATTTTAGTCTTCTATGTTATACGTTAGTTTGGCAATCAGTGAATTTTGGATAGATGAGTTTGGATTTATTACTGATACTTATCTAGAAAGGAGAAAAAAACACATATGCTATTCCCCGTTGTGTATCTTTTTTTCTGGTTATGGACAGATGGAAGGCTTACAAATAAAGGCCAGGTGTTATATAAAAAAGTCACATGGTGTGTGCAGACACCTATTTCCATCTAGGCTCTCAACCTTTTTTGAACACCCCCTGGACCTCATCATAAGCCTGCCAAAGCCCCCTTAGTATCAAAAAATAAAATGCCCCTCAATGGCAACTAAGCACCGCCCAATCTCAGCTGTATAATTTTCAATGCCCTCCTAGAACTCCCCAAACACACCCTGGGGGCAGGGTTGCCAAATGCTCAAAATCCACCTGGAAGCACTAAATCCATTTCTATGACCAAAACCCACCCAAATGCCCATTTTTACCCACATCCAGTCAACCCAAGCAGCGGGAACCGGCCAATGTGACAACACTGCCTGGGGGGGCTGCAGAGTCCCAGTTGAGAAACACTAATCTACACTACAGTATAAAGGAAAAGGAAGGCTCACTACTGACTTTGTCATTGGCCTCCATGGTGGCGGTCTCCAGCTGGGTCTGCTTGTGCTTGAGGGTCAGGCACTCCTGAGTCAGCTTCTGCATCTCCCTCTCCTGGGCCTGAAGCTGGGACACCTGCCAGGAGAGAGAACATACCAGGAATTCTAGGGCTGTAATGACTCACTCAACTCATGATTCGATTTGGATCAGGATTTTTGACCTATGGTTCGATACGCCACACGATTTTTGAAATCTACGAAAACTATGATCGTTTCTAGGTAGAGTGGGTTACAAGAGGCTACTAATGATATAAAAATATTAAAAAATAAAAATGATGATTTGAAGCACTATCGCATCATATTATGTGGTTGCTTTCTGGACTGAAAGGTAACAAAACTTTGGAGGGGCGTATCCTGATACCGTCTCCTTGCATCGCAATACACTGTTGTGACTCGCGATGCAATGTATATCACGATTTCTCGTTTCGATATAATATTGTTAGAAAGTCCTAGTACATTTTGGCACACACACACACACACACACACATACACACACACACACACACACACACACACACACACACACACACACACACACACACACACACACACACACACACACACACAGAAAGTCCACCTTACCTTGTGCAGCAGGCTCTGGTTGTGTGTGAGCAGGCGTTGGCACTCCTCCTCCAGGGCTCTGGTGGCTTGGTCCTCGTGCTGCCTCCGGGCCCTCTGCAGATCCTCCTTCTCACGGCACAGAGCAGCCATGCTCACCTCCAGCTCACTCACCTGATCACACGCACACAGTCGGAAAGAGGAATGTAAATCCATTGTCTGTGCGTATAAATACATTGTCTGCCCAACGTTACACCAAGACATGTGTGATGTGAAATATGGCAACTTGTGAATGCTATAGGAGCTATTGTCCATGTTGATACAGTTAACACACACGTTTTTAAGGCCTCACAACTACTGGTACTTAGAAAAAAAAAACTCAGTTGGATACATTTATAACCGAGTAACTCTGCCACAACATTTCTATATACAATGTGATGTTGGCCTGTGGAAAAAGTGTAGACTGTACTGTATGTGTGTGCTCTTTGTAAGCTTTGGCAAAACTGATACAAACCGAGAAGACGATAAAACAAATATGGATTTCATAAACAGAAAAAAACTAAACATGGGCCTTGCATCCAACATTTTGAGTTTGAGGGTTTGGGGCCTGGCTAAAGCTGTCATTGTGCTTGTTTGTGCATGATCAGTGTTGCCAGATTGGGCTGTTTCCACCCAATTGGGCTGCTTGGGATGGGTGTCTGCGGGTAAAAATGGGCTGGATTTTTTTTAGTGCCTCCAGCCGGTTTTTGAGCATTATTTGGGCTGGACATGATCAGACACATCTGGCAACCCTGGGCATGAGGGTAGAGTTGTGCATTACCTTGTCCTGGGACTCCTGCAGCGTCCTCTGCAGTGAGGTGACCTCCTGGCCGTGAGCGTGCCTCTCCTGGGACGCCGCCTGCAGCTGGGACCGCAGCTGCTCCGCCTGCACGTCAACCGCACGCAGGGACTCCTGCAGCTTCTCAACCTGTCAGGACATTTAAAAAAATATATATATTTATTTTTAAAGCATTCTCAGGACATTTTTGGGGCCAGAATGTCAGTCATCAAAATATGATATACAGTAAAAGCAACAAAGCTACTGTAGGGGCTTTGCAGAGAGAGCTTGCCTCATATATAGAAAAAAAAACAAATGTTGCTAATGGTGTAGCACAGTTTAATAGCAACTCAATAGCAACCTTGATTGTCCAGCAACTTTGAAAGCCTTGAGAGTCAGCAGTGTTAAGCTGACAAGGCACATGTTAAGTTTTTAAAAACAAGTCCGACAGGCGGACAACAGATGCGTCCGTCTATGCCCGTTCTGAACCTTTTTTGCCCAAACGCCCCCTTGGCCTCCTCATAACCTGTCAAGGCAATTTATCAATAAGCCTACCATGTACTGTATAAGCCTGGATTTGAAAAAGTACCATAGGATTTCAACAGTGTTGGGCAATTTACTGAAAAACTGTAATGCATTGCTGATTACATGTTACTGTCTTTTCAAAATAATCCCTTACACTACATTTAGCAATGTGGGGACCTAAGGCGAATTTAGCTAGGGGGGCCATCGGTCCATCCCATATCACATTTTTTTTTAACATAAAATCTCTATTTTTGTTAGGCTATTTTTTTTTTTAATCACGATTTTTTATTTTAAAAAAAAATAATAATTACAAACATAAAAAACAGGCAAACATTACAACCCTTTCTGGACAGATTTCAATGAATAGGCTATTTGCAATTTTACATAGGCCTACAGGCAGTGATGTCCCCCCCTCACTGAAGTGTTATTTCATGTGTGTGCATGATGCTGTCACCTATTTGAAGTGACGTTGATGTTGGATTTCATGGAATACTTTTAAATGCCGCTTTGGGAAGAAAACAGAGTAGGCGACAGGTGAACTGTCTTTCTGTCAAAACAGTGGTTTGCAGGCGTTTGCGTTTTCACGTGGATATTGTCTTCGTGGACCGTAACAGACAAACAGTAAGTTCCATAAACTAATCAATGAGACATTGGCTACGTGTACATGATGTTTTTAAGTCCGATTTAATAAATGCGATTTAAATAGATCGGATTAAGAGTTATTTTGCGATGTGTATACATGGCACTTTCACTTAAATGCGATTAAACGTCTGGGGAAAATAAAGCATTGCGATTGGACTGAGGACGCACGTGTTGAGCGAGCCAAATAAGGCACGGGGGCGTGGTTCAATGCCACCGAGATGCAGGTCATCTTCCCCACGAAAATCGTTGCCTCAGGCGGACTGAAATCACAACATTTCCCCCTTTCTCCCTGGATCATTTACAATGCTACATTAGCTACCCTGTTAGCATAGAAAAACGAGTGGTCAAATGGTAATGTGGAGTAACTTTGTTGTGCTTCATTACTTCGTGGGGCACTTTTACATCAATATATGGAAGCCACAACATTTATAGTCGCTTAGGGACTTTAAATTAAGCAAAACTTTCATGTGAAAATCAACAGGAAGTGCCGCCATGTTTTTCTCACTGGCATTGCACGCATGAGCTCCAGGCCAAAACTGAGCGACTGCCACCTTGTGGACACAAGAGGGAATCACAAGAGGGGGAATCACAAGAGGGAATCACAATTCAGAAACGCATCACGGGAGGGCGGACGGACGGACGGACGGCGGACGGACGGACGGACGGACGGACACCAAAGCCTCTTATAGAGATGCGTGGGACGCATCTAAAAATCCCATTAGTCATTACAACAGCACTGCACACACAGTGATCACAGAACACACAACAAACTTCCATGGTGCCCTGAGAGCAATGTGTGGTCACAGGGCTATGCTGGCGATTGTGTTACATTGTGATTTGTGATTTCAGGGGCCTGTTTTTACCCTTAGGTTGGTCTCTCTCACTCACACACAGGCACAGGCACGTGCACACGCACGCGCAAACGCACACGCACACGCACACGCACGCGCAAACGCACACGCACACGCACACGCACACACCTTGTGGTTGTTGTCCTCTGCCTCCTTCAGCAGCCTCTCCTTGTCCTGCTGGAGCCACTGCTGCTTCAGCGTGAGGCTGCTCAGCTCCGACTCCACCTCCGACAGCTGCTGAATCTGCATTCAACGCACAGCATTTAAATATCACAAAGATGGCTACCGGTCACAGACATCACAGCACGCTTACACAGACAGTGATGAACAGCTCAGGCTGTTAGACACAGTAGATGTTTTATTATACCCTTCTTCCTTGGCCATGGTCAGCTCCCTCTGTATCAGTTGTCACTCCATGTGCCGTGTGTGTGTGTGTGTGTGTGTGTGTGTGTGTGTGTGTGTGTGTGTGTGTGTGTGTGTGTGTGTGTGTGTGTGTGTGTGTGTGTGTGTGTGTGTGTGTGTGTCTGTCTGTCTGTCTGTCTGTCTGTCTGTCTGTCTGTCTGTCTGTCTGTCTGTCTGTCTGTCTGTCTGTCTGTCTGTCTGTCTGTTTGTCTGTCACTGCCTATGCACATACGTAGGACATGCTGGGATGACAAGTGTTTACAACAACCCCTCATCATGTTGTCAATCCCCCAGCCCACCTCCAACCACTGGGGGCAGTCACAACCCTTTTGCTGGAGTGTGTGAAAAACAGTCATTGGCTGGATCTCAAATGGAGCACTTATGCACTTCAGTGTCCATGTTTCAGTCCATATGGCGTATTAGTTACGTACTGAAACATAGTGCCCGAAGTGCACTAGTGCGCCATTTGAGATCCAGCTATTTTGTCACAGTGACTTAACAGCTGAATAGCAGGGCAGAATAAGTGTGTGTGTGAGTGTGCGTGCGTGCGTGTGTGTGTGCGCGTG
This sequence comes from Engraulis encrasicolus, assembly GCF_034702125.1. Classification (NCBI taxonomy): domain Eukaryota; kingdom Metazoa; phylum Chordata; class Actinopteri; order Clupeiformes; family Engraulidae; genus Engraulis; species Engraulis encrasicolus. Next base: position 31,684,765 of record NC_085880.1, read on the forward strand.
CGTGCGTGCGTGCGTGTATGTCTCCACTACCTTCTCTTTGGCTGTGCTCAGCTCCCTCTCCAGCAGCTCCTTCTCCATGGTCCAGCTGGCCTGGAGCTGGGCCCTCTCCCTCTGCTGCTGGCCGGCCTCCTCCTGCTGCTGCCTGGCGCTGGCCTTCTCCGCCTCCTGCTCCCGGCACACCTGGGCCAGACGCTCCGTCAGCATCTGCACCGCGCCCTGGTCCGAACGCAGCCGAGAGCTCAGCTCCGCGTTCTCGCTGCTCAGCGCCAGGTTCCGAGAGCTGAGGTCCAGGACCTCCTCACGGTACTTTGCGTTCTGTGTGGAGTGGATGAAGGGAGGGAAGGAGGTTTTTTTTTTCAACTGCTTACACACAAAATTGCTTTTTTAATCTCTAAATTTTCATCTTAAAGTAAGTGCAATAAGTGCTATACAAATTCAGATTATTACTTTTTCGGTGACTAAAAACGAAAACAGATTTTGTTTGCTTTAGTTGCAAAAATTAAGCATTTCATTAATGTGTCAAGTTGACATCCTTTTAAGTCTCATTCCGTGGCACAAAATGACATCTGAAAATCGCTGTTCAAAACTGTGGACCTGTCACACACAGTGTGTCTGAGAGTTCTAAGAAAAATATGGCAGCATGAACTGGCAGATACAGTACGTACACTGAATCAGCAGAACAGTCCTGGTGCTCTTGTGAAGCTATATTTAGAAGCAAAAAAGGGGCCTCGGGACTGTATCAAATGGGCTAGCATTAAAACAATGACTTAAATAGGTCACGGAAGGGTGGAAAAGACACACTCAAGAATATATTTTTTGTTAAAAAGCTTTCTTTTACTGCATGAATGTTGTGTTGAATGTGCCATGATGCTAAAATGCTGAAACTACAAGGAACAATGTATCTCTCTCTAATATTTCACACTGGGTAGTATGACGACACTTTCAATGCCGTTTTCCGCATTTCAAGGTCACTACGCCTACCCTTTGTAGGGCAGTGTAGAGGGCAGTTAATTGCTGACGGTAAACAGTTGTGTGAAAGCATAACCACGTGGTCAAAGCACACTCCTAATACTACAGGACAACATGAGGCAAATACAACAGGGCAACACACGTTTACCTCTTTGTGCAGTTGTTCCTCCTCCTCTCTTTTCTTCTCATGTTCTCTCTCCAGCTCATCTAACCTTCTCCTGTGTCACACAAAAAGTAAACAGATATTCACATCTATCCGTATGAAGTTTGTATTACACAGGTCAAGTTCACCTCCACTGTCTGTACTAAAATAACTGAAAGGAAATGATACAATGTCTATGCTATTCTATGCTCCCCAACAAAGTTTAATGGCACATTGTTTCGAACGCTCAGTCCTTCATCAAAGTGCAGTGCACTTGATCATTTCCTTTCAGTTATCTTCTGTCTGGTCCAGCACCTGTACTACAGATGTCTGTGTGCATTCTCTGACTTTTTAAATAGAATAATAAACATACAAAAATAAATGAATAGAAATGTAGAAGTCAACACACCTTTTCCTGTCGACATCGTCTTCAAGTGATGTCACATCTTGCTGCAGCATAGTCAGACGGTCTCTCAGTGCACCGTTCTCAGAGTGGACTTCATCCAGTTTGGCCCTGATACAGTAGAGGACATGAGGTCACGTCCATGACAACATTGTCAACACCAACAGGTCAGGCCCAACATATTGATATTTGATCAATGCATCAGTGTCATTGTTGCAATGAAATCGTCAATCACGTGAAAACGCACAAAACGGCTTTAGTGGTCAAAGCAATCCTTCTAAGATTAGTGGTGAAAAACGGCGCAACACACAACACAAACAAAAGTCCAAACATTCTGTGAGATTCTGTGTTATTTCTATACTCTACTGTCATGCAGGTCAAAAGAAATCATTCCATTAATACATTTTCACGCATTTGTAAATTTCCAAAAGGACAACCATGAAGCAAAAATTGCGCAGGTGAGTTGAAGAGAAAGTGAATGCCATTAATCATCATTCCATTAGACAGAGCACTGTGAAAGAAAGAAAGAAAGAAAAAAAACCAAAAGTAAAACCATACAGTTAGCGACACTCTCAAAGCTACAGTTATTCACAGTTCATTGCATCCAGCGTTCAGCTGCAGGAAGGTAGGCAGGCAGGCATCAACGCCTCAGATCAAGTCATATCAGATCACATCGGATCACGACAGTGGTAGTGGGGTTAGTCAGTCATTGCGTTCAGTCACTGGCTCACGTTCCTGCTCGGTTGTTCCCGCAGTTCCGGAACACGTGGACAAACCTGTGAGGACTTGCCGGATCCATGACCATCTCCAGAGCAAGCACCAGACCCTCCATCTCCATCAGTTGCTCCCTCATCCTGCTCTTTTCCCGCTCAAACGCCGCATTCACCCGCATCAGCTCCTCCTGGGTCACCAGAAGCTGGTTGGTGACCGTTTCCAACTCCTGCCTCACCACGACGAGTTCTTCCTCTTTGTCTTCCTGCAGAACTCTCAGATCCTCTTGGGATCTCTGGAGCTCAAGGGCGACTTCCCCTAACTCTTGGCTGAAAGCGTCGATCTCTGTCTCCTTGTCTCTGTGCAGGGTTGCTAGCACCTCCTGCAATCGCTGGAGCTGGTTGGTGACCCTTTCCACCTCCTCTCTGGCCATGCGGAGCTCTTTGTCTTTCTCCGCGCGAAGGCCTCGGAGGTCCTCCTGCGATTTCTCCAGGGCGGCTTGGAGTTGGCTGGTGACTCCCCTGGCCTCCTCTCGGACGGCGCAGAGCTCTTTCTCCGTCAGCTCGAGCAGAACCCTGACCTCCCTTTGCGACCGCTTCAGCTTGCTGGTGGTGGCCTCCACCTCCTGTCTAAAAGCACTGAGCTCAGCATCCTTGTCTCCTCCCTGGGATGCTTGAAGCTGGCTGTAGGCTTCTTCCAACTCCTGTCTAAGAGAGCTAAGCTGTGTCTCTTTGTCTCTGTCCATTGCTTCCAGATCCTCCTGGGATTTCTGGAGCTGGTTGGTGAGTCTCTCTACCTCCTCTCCAACTACACTAAGCTCGTTCTCCTTCTCCTCCTGCAGAATTCTGAGCTCCTGCTGTGATTTCTGCAAAGAGGCCCTTAACTGATGAGCGTTTTCTTCTGCCTTCTGTCTAGCAATGCTAAGCTCTTTATCCTTGTCCTCTAGCATGCTTCTCAGCTCCTCTTGCGATTTCTCTAAAGAGGCCTTGAGTTGGTTGACTACCTCTTCTGCCTCCTGTCTAACAGTGCTAAGCTCTTTCTCTTTGTCCTGTAACACACCTCTCAGTTCCTCCAACTCTGCTGCCCTGAGACTCTTGCCCTTCTCAAAGAGGTGCTTCTTCTGCTGGACTACGCCCCCTCCCAACAGCTCTGCATCTCGAGCCTCTAGTTGTGCCCTCCGCTCCCACACCCCCCTGGCCCTCCCCACGTCTCCTCCAGCCTCCAGTTGCGCTCGTTGCTCCCACACCCCTCTGTCCCTCTTCCCCACCTCTTGAGTCAGCCGCTTAAGCTCCTCCCTCATCTCGTCAGTCTCGGCCTCCATCTCCACGATCTGTGCAGACAGCTGGTTGGTCATGCGGCGGTAGACGGCGTTCTCTTGCTCGAGGCAAACCACGTCCTCCTTCTCCTGCTCCAGTGCCGACCGCAGCTCGCTCGCCATGCTCTGCTCTGATCGCAGGGCCTCCTGCAGACTCTGCTTGCACTTGCTCATCTGCTTCAGGTCTTTGTTCAGGCTCTCGGAGCTGGCCTTCAGGTGCCACAGAGCTGTGGTTTGCCTCTTCAGCTCCTCTCGGACCTCGTCTCTCTCCGCTGTCAAGGCCTCGAGCTCAGCTGCCTGCTTTGCTAGCGCCGACTCCTTGCTTCTTGACGCATCCTGCGCTTTTTCCATGCTGGCCCTCAGAGTGCTCATCTCCTCGTCCCGCTCTCTGCACTGGGCGTCCTGCAGGGCGAAGGCGCTTGACAGGTGGTTGCAGTTGCCCTGGAGCAGGTCCTTCTGGCTCCGCAGCGCATCCGCCTCAGCCTGGGCGCTCTCCAGCTCCTGCGTCAGCTGAGCGAGCTTGCGGAGCTGCTCCTCCGCCCGGCGCCTCTCGCCGTCAAGCTCGTCTTCCGCTTGCAGGAGCTCGGAGGTCAGCCGCTGGATGGCAGCGTCCTGGGACTTGAGGTGTACCGTGTTGTCCTCCAGCTGCTCGCACATCTCTTCTAGCTTGGCCTCCAGACGCTTCTGGAGCTCCCGGGCCTCCACCTCGGCGCGGCACTCCAGCTCCAGGCGCGTCTGCAGGTCTCGCACCTCCTCTTGAAGGACCACGACCTCCTGCTGGTGCTGATCCTCCAGCCTCCTCACCTCCAGCCTCCTCTCCTCCAAGGCCACCACCTCCTCACGATGTTTCTCCTCCATCCTCCTCTTCTCCAGCGTCATCTGGTGGTAGATCTGCGCCTCTGCCTTGGCCCGGCTCTCCATCTCCAGCCTGGTCTTTAACTCCTTCACCTTCTCCTCCAGGGCCACCACCTCCTCCCGGTGCTCCTCCTCTATCCTCTTCTTCTCCAGCGCTACCTGGTGGCAGATGGAGGCCTGCTCTTCGCCGAGGCGCTCCTCGTGCCGCAGACGCTCCTTGCGCGCCTCCTGCTGGGCCTCCTGCAGCTGGGCGTCCCAGTGCTGCCGCTCGCAGTGCAGCTTGTGCAGGAGGCTGCGCTGGGCCTCGCCGTACTGCTGCTTGCACTGCGCCAGCTGCACCTCCGCTTCCTCCCTGATGCAGTGGCGGCAACAGCAGTACATGTTGTACAGAATGTGTTGGTAACAATTTAGAATAACTACCCCTAAAACCACTTTATAAAAAACAACCAACTAATTCTCAACAAAACATTTACAAATGCTTGTAAATGAGTAAGAAATAGTATTCCAACACAGCAGATTCAGGACAGTTGCATCAGTCCTGGAAGGTTGTCCTCCAAAGAGCAGAAGGCATGCAATCACTGGATATAGAAGTATTTGGCAGGCAAACACACGTAAAACTCATCCAGTAGAAGTCAATTCCCACTCCACTGTGTATTTGTAGATTGGTTCTTACTCATTAACAAACATTTGCAAATGTTTTGTTTTATGATCAGTTCATTAATAAATGTTAATAAATTGTATAAGGCTTTTTAGGGGTAGTTATTCTAAAGCGTTACCCATGTTGGACAGCAGCACATGACACAGTTAAAGATGCAGTGTTAATTCAACACTGAGAGGGTGTTGAATTAACACTGCATTTTTACTGCGTACATACAGTTGAAACCTAAAATTACACTGCATAAAACGACACAATGTCTCAGAGACAGATTTATTTTATTCTCAGAGAAAGAAAAGACTGGGTGTCTTTTTAGACAGTGTCTGGTCTCAGCTGTATATGTTGCTGCCTGTTCAACACACTCCATAGGCATTGAGGATTAATTTTCCCTTTTTGGCTTGACAGACAACCACACAGACACACACACACCCACCCACACTCACTCTGTTGGTCTCTCTTGCTGTAATTCACTCACTCACTCACTCTTCCTTTCTTTCTCTCTCTCTCTCCCTCTCTCACTCTCACTCACTCACTCTTTTTCATGCTGCTCATTTCAAAACAGGAAACATAAAACATGGTTAAGTCGTCACATTATCCACATGCATACTTGCAACAAAAATACAGGAGGTTGCCCTTCGAGCTGCTGAATGACATTTCTGTATTTAGTTATGTAAATGAGTCGGGTTGAGTTAGGTGGCAGGACATGCATAATTTGGGGGCGACACCTAAGTGCTGACTCATTTCTTAGGGGGGAGGGAGGGGGCAAACTCAGGGGGGGGGGGGATGCATGTTAGCCACCGATACAAGACAAGACACCCAATCTGACTGTGCGCACAATGGCTATACTGATGACAAGTGGCCAATTTACATAGTATAGTATAGAGATATAACACAAGCATGCCATCCTGGATGGGAAATACTTTACATCATACAGTAAAGGGTTTAAGAACTTTCGACAACGACAAAACTCGGGGAACCTCATATCAATAATGTGGAGCCTTTACTGTACAAACAAAGTTGGCACACATGGATGTGCATCCATCTACTATACAGTACAGTACTATACAGCTCGTGCTGGTATATTAAGACCATTGAGACGCCACGAGCTTGCTACACAGTTATCTAAAAACTCTTGCGTGCCCATCATCTTCACATCTTTTGTGCATCTTCATATCATGTTTCTCTATGGCCGTTTGGAATGTTGAATTTACTCTTTAGTAGTCCTGCCCAGAGGTGTATACAGTAGAAGTTGAAGTACTCTTACAGATGTAATTACAACACCAGTGGAATGACATTGCACGGTTTCAACTTTGCAATATCATACTACTAGTGTTGTAATTACATTCGTTAACAGTACTTCTACTTTATACAACTCTGTTGCTTGAATGATGGCCATCACTTAAGTCAACTGACTCAAATGAAAACACTTGCCCCACAAGAATATGTCTATGTCTAGTCTATGGCATGGTATAGAGAGAAAACGTAATTTCATTTTCCTTGTATGACTTGTGCATATAAAGAAAGTGACAATAAAAGCTGACTTGACTTGACTTGACTTGAATGACGCAAATGAGATGAAAACACTTGCCCCGCTAGCCAACTCACCTGACCAGCAGCACTTCCTGGTCCATCTTTAGCTTTAGCTCCAACTCCAGCTGGTCCTTCTCAGAGGTGAGGCGCTGCACGATGTTGCCCATCTCGCGGGCGAAGTTCTGCTCCAGCTCGGCCCGCTCACGCTGCAGCCTGCGCTCCTGGTCCGAGCCCCAGGCCCCGGAGCCCTGCTGCTGCAGCTGGGCCTCCATCTTGTCCAGGGCCTGCTTCAGCTTGGTCGCCCGCTCCTCCGCCAAGACCTTCTGCTCCTCCAGCTCACTGATCTCCACCTTGACAAATGACACGCATCGTCGCTGTCAGGCAGAAACCTTGCATCTCCACTTTTCATTTTTTTTACTGATTACTTTATAACTCACCATTTTCGACATAAACAAATGTTGCATCATTAAAGCTGGTTATAATTTATCATACGTACAGTATATACTCACTGACCGATGGTACTATTTATATTTTATAATGAATAAGGAACAAATATGAAATTATAAAAAATAGCGATTTCAGATGGTTTATTTTTTTCAATCTGTCTAGAGACTGTATGATTTATGACACATGTTTACACTCTATGTATTTTAAAAGGGAACTTGTACATGAAAACATTACTACATATTGTACAAGGCCCAACGACAAGGTCAGATTTCATTTCATGTCATTTTCGTCTATTGTATACACCGGTATGCTTTCGTCTAGGCTATTATCAGGTTGAATAATAATAAATAATAAAAACAAATCAAAACCTTGAAGCTCTGTGAGATATCCTTGCGTTCCACCTCCATGTTGTTGCGCATCAGCTCCATGCTGCGCTCGTAGAAGTTCACCTGCACAGGCCAGAACACAGACGTGTCAATGTCAGGCACAGAAAAACAAGACATACCAAACATCAACGCTCATCATGTACATCCTGGTATTGAACACTATACTACATGTAGTGTAGTGCACATATAAGTTTTCATTTGCTCCAACCTCATGGCGGGCCAGATGTTTGCCATGCCCGGACCGGATCTGACCCGCGGAGACCACTAATGTTCACCTTGGTATTGAACACTATCCATGTGCTGTAGTATACGGAGTATGCCTTATTTTTCATTATCTCCCTTCTCTACGTCTATATAAACACTACACTAAAGATGGTGTTTCTTGAAGCAATTTTTACAATGTTTCATTCCTACACTGCGTTCAATGTCAAGGTATCAATATTGTGCACAGGATTTTCCTAAAATGAAGATTTACTTTCACACTTTATGTTGGACTCCGGCTCCGGCTCTGTGTGTGTGTGTGTGTGTGTGTGTGTGTGTGTGTGTGTGTGTGTGTGTGTGTGTGTGTGTGTGTGTGTGTGTGTGTGTGTGTGTGTGTGTGTGTGTGTGTGTGTGTGTGTATACCTGGGTCTCCAGCTGTATCTTGAGGTCCTGCACCTCTTGTTCATATTTCTCCTTCAGCTGTTCCATAGCCAGCTCTGTCTCGATGCTCACAGATGGAGTCAGCCTCTCCAGAGAGCCCAGCACTAGGATACGCACACACACACGCGCACACACACACACACACACACACACACACACAAATATGAGACTCACAGGCAGACACAGTATGAGACACGCAACCGCACACACAGGGATGCATATTCTTACACACACACACAGATGTGCAAGTAGACACACAAGTATGACACACACACACACACACACACACACACACACACACACACACACACACACTAAATCGCGTTATAGCTCTTTCTGTGCTCGTCCAAGTCCAGATTAGTTTCCACAAAAAAGCATTTTCTGAGAAACTTAGTTTTCAATTCTTACCATTTTTATCGTCCACTTGGAGTTTCTTTTTAGCTTGTGGAGAGCCGGCTTTCTTCATCTCCGGGTCGTCTACAGAGAAAATCAGAGCGAGAACACAGAAGCTTGAGTGGACACTTCTGACACACACACACACACACACACACACACACACACACACACACACACACACACACACACACACACACACACACACACACACACACACACACACACACACACACACACACACACACACACACACAAATACACAGCTAAAAAAAACACGACAGCAAACAACATGACAGTCTGATACCTAGCGCAAATGAAACTGTGAGTGAGTGGAGGGGTGTGGCTTAAAAAACAAGTCACAGGGTGGCAACGACAGAGGGCGGGGCTTCTACTGTGTAAACATCACAAGCTTGTGTCACCTTGTGGTGTGCCACATGTTGTTAGAGTTTACATGAATGGAAGTCAATAGGGGGGAGGAGGGGGGGTCGTACCCGAGTCGTACTCGGTGGTGAGTTCTCGGCGCGTGGCCCAGGAGTGTGAGGGGGAGAGGGAGGGGCTGTCTCGGGAGCGCCGGCTCTTTCGAACAGAGCCCTGCTGGGTCCTCAGCATCTCCACCTCCGAACTCAACTCGTCATTCCGGTCCCGCAACTCCTGCAGCAGCAGACACATTCCAAACATTGAGGAGTGAGTGACTTATAAGTTCTAATTGAGTTTAGCTCTCTCTCTCTCTCCCTCTCTCATTTGTTCTTTTGTCTCTGTCAACAGTATGTGCTTTAAGAGAGAGAGAGAGAGAGAGAGAGAGAGAGAGAGAGAGAGAGAGAGAGAGAGAGAGAGAGAGAGAGAGAGAGAGAGAGAGAGAGAGAGAGAGAAAGAGAGAGAGAGCGTGCCCGAGACTCATTTAGCAATAGCAGAAGTTGCTCAGGCACAATTCTCTTAAAAGACATACATATTAGCCACTCTGCTACGTATGAGCAATGGGTCAATCAAACCTTTTAAAAGTTGGCATGCAGCACAATGGCAGATCTCACTGCAACACACACTAGCATCACACAACTACTGATCAGAAACCAAATCACTCAAAGCCGTGAACACAGGCCAGGCTCACCTGCACTTTCTAATCCCCACAGACAGAAGGCATTTTAAAACACAAATAGCATTCGTTAGCAGGTGAACTGAAGGGGACATGTACTTCAGATGTCAGTTTCAACAAACCAATGTCTGTTTCAACTGGGGTTGCCAACCGTCCCTTGAAATATGGAATCGTATTATTGAGTACTATTGAGCTGAAACGGGACCCAATTTGTCCTGTATTACCATGAGAATCAACACTAGTTTTAAAAATGCCAATATAAATAATGGGAATCCGATGGGATTTGCCATTATTCACCCTTGCATAAAAGGTCACACCCCGAACAGAATAGACATTTACATTCCAACTGATTCTTTATGTCTTTGTGATGCACAATGGAAGTGGAATGGACACAGGGACAGAAATGATTAGCCACCAGCCAAATTATGAAGATGGCTGGGGTATTTTATGCTGAGTGGATTGAGATTTTTTTTGTCAGTGGTTTGTTAAGATTCATCCTTAAAGCAAAACTGTCTCATTTCTGGAAATAACTAATTTCACTAATTGACTTTTACCTTTCCAGCTAGTGTTCAGCTAGTGTTCAGCTAGTGGCTAGGTGGTTCCATAAGATTCAATGACAGTTGCTAGCTTGGAATTAGAAGTGCAGTAGCATCACTAGACAAAGAGAACAGCGGGAAGAACTTGAGAGCAGTGAGGTGCAATTATATAACTCCATGGGGGGGGGTAAAATGAGCTTATTTCCAGAAATAGTATGGTATCGCTTTAAATGAATGGAAACAAGGTCATTTTGCGCAGTACAGACACAGTCTCAAACCCCCAACCTCAGTAATTTCGGGTATGGGAGGTGGATGCTCTAACTTAAGCGAGCTAAAAGCCTGGCGCCTAGCTAACTCAGTATCTGTATGAGGCTTCAGGAGGGAGGTTTGCTAATGCTCCACGCCAAGATCTGCTAGTTTAGATTACGCTTTATTTCCATGCCTCATGATGATGCAGACGCTGAAGAAGACTTTAAAGATTTTAGATTTAGATTAGATAAGACTAGATTAGATTCTTTATTGGGATATTTGGTTTCACATCAGACTGTTCAGTTCCATCAGGTTAGATATTGTAGTGCACGTCTAATTTGCTATACATATAGACACCATTTTCACACATAGACACATAAACAAGAACTATAAAGCCTATAAAAGAACAAGAATTAAACTTGAGATTGCGGCTTTTCTACAAGACACGCTACATGAAGAGTCAGATACTCACCCTGCATTGCACCTCATACTCCTTGATGATCTCAGAGAAGCGCTCCTCCTGGTGAGCTAGGCCACTCTGGCCTTGGTCCAGGCCCCCAAACTGTGAGGGAAAACAAAACATGCACACACACGCACGCCCACACAATCATGTCAACCCTTGTTTTCTGATGAATGGAGAAGGGGGCTCACCTCTGTCAAGAAGACTTAAAACACTATACGAAGACAATAGTTAAAGTGTGCCGTTAAATGTCTTCCTTAGGCCTACTAATATTAACTGATTTTAAAATATATTTATCCACTCCTATCATTTAAGTACAGGTAGACATTTGTCCTGACATTTCAAATCTGGCCTGTGAGTAATGTATCACTTCACATTCACACAGTTGTAGGCAATTTTTTCACATCGTTGAGCGTGTTCCCCATTGATTTGTATTGGGTTTGTTCGTGATGAAGCAGTGATGCTTTTGCTAGGCAGTGTGCATGTGCACTTTGCCAGAATGCATCAAACTGGCACAGTGCGAGCCCATTGACTTCAGAGCACAGGTCTACCTCTCTTTCACCACATCAATTTCATTCTGAATAAAACTAAATTCCTCTTTGAAAACATGATGTCAACACTTCACAATTCAGAATTAAAAAATTAAAGTGCAATGTAAAACCTGACGGGACTATTTCATTCTGAATTGTTACTTTCGAAATTAAAAACAATTGTGAACGTGGTCAATGTCCTCTCCCCCGTTTCTCTCATCTCTTCCATCTCCCTCACTCCCTCTCTCCCTTCCCCCTCTCACTCTTCTCTCTCCCTCTCTTGTCATTACTCCTCTTTCTATCCCTCCCTTGCGTCTCCTCATGTTTCTTGCCCTTTCCCCCCTCCATCAGTTCCTCTACTCTCTCTCTCTCTCTCTCTCTCTCTCTCTCTCTCTCTCTCTCTCTCTCTCTCTCTCTCTCTCTCTCTCTCTCCCCCCATCCCTCCTTCTCCTTCAGCTTCTCACATGTTCCTCTCTCCTGTCTTCCCTCCACCCCCATCCCTCACCCCTCTGCTCTTCCCTCCTTTCTTCCCTCCTCTTCCTCTACCCCCCCCCCCCCCCCCCCCATCTCCTTGTCATTCCGTCATGAATGCTCACCTTGTCCAACAGCAACTGTCCCAGACCTCTCTGTGGTTGTGTGAACTTGGCCTCTGTCTTTACCCCCCTGTGTCCCTCTATTCCTCTGTCCCCCTTTCCCCTCCGTACCCCCTCCCCCCCTTTCCCTAACATTATGTATCATGTATGTATGTACTGGTATCATTATGCATGATCTCTAGCTTTCTTTCCTCTCTCCTTTCTTCCCCCCTCTCTCTCGCTCTTCCCTCTTCCTTTTTTTTCTCTCCTCATACCTCTCTCTCTTTTCTGCCCCCCCCCCCCCCCCCACCGCAGGTACTCACCTACCCCCAGGTGCCCCCCCACCACCCCCCCGCCTCCCTCCTCACCTTGTCCTGCAGCAGGTGTTCCAGGTCCCTCTGCAGTCGAGTGACGGTGCCCTCGGCCTCCGCCAGCCTCCCCTTCAGCCCGCTCACTTCCTCCTCCAAGCGCACGTTCTCCTGTGACACACACACCACACCACACCGCACAGCACAGCACAGCACAGGCAGAGGCTGTTATTCAACACCATGCCACACACACACAAGGATACACACACACACACACTCACACACACACACACACTCACACACACACACACACACACACACACAATGCAATAGGAAACACTCACTGGTCCACTACTAGGCAACACCATGCAACACACACGCAACACACACATGCACACAAACACACACAGTGGGAAACACACACTGGTCAACTACTACTAGGCAACACTGGCCACATAATGACTAGGATGAATTTCAAGGAGCTTGAGGCACGCAATGGTGTCCTTTAAACAGAGCAGCAACAGCACAGAGGGATTAACCATGTCCCTGGCTGCTGAAGAGATCAATCAATAATTTAAAGAAGATTTGTGAATTCCACTAGATCTGTCTGAGCATGTTGTATTTCTTGGCCATTTTGCATTTCGCACTTGGTATACAATCCACACACATAAAAGGCACAAACTAACAAACTGGCACCTGGATGGAGTTGCAGATGGATTACATAAAAAAAACCCAAGTGTGTAGACAGTCAAGACTAAAGAGATGGGGAAAGTTGAAGCATTATTGTTCTTCGTAAGAATACCTGGAGAATTTCCCATTGTAAATGAACCTTCTTCAGAGAAACGTTAATCCCCAAAATAAGGTTATTATAAGTGACAACATTCCAGCCTTCTGAGACAGAACAACGAAGCCCAACTCAGTATTTTAAAGTTGCCATACCTCCAATGTCCACTAGGGGCTAGCTACAGAAAGAAGCAACGACATCATCCTCACAGACTTTCAAAATTAGCATTTTTCACCTGACGCGAGACACCTTCAATTCAGTGCGTTTGCAGTAGGAAATGTTGCATCCAGTGCCAAAGCCATTAACTTACAACAACCCACTACAATATGGCAAGTGGTATTCATTTTTCATGCTTTTCTTCAAAAACGGAACTTGTCTGAAGCCACGGTGCACAAGGCTAATTCTTATATACAGGCTGCGATGAGAAAGCCACCTCGTCCCCCTACCTGTGTCTCCTGGCACTCCGCCCCTCCTCATCACCTGTGCTGTGCGGCATGGCACTCCTTATAACTCCCGTCCTCCCATGTGCTTGTGTCCTAATCATGACGATGTCATGAGACATCACTGATGACAGTATCAATATCTCACAAAAGCAGTCTTCAAAAGGTCATCTTCTCATTTGCTGAATAGGGATGTTGAATGGGGGAAAATCCCCCCCCCTATAATTTGTTGTGGCTAGGAAACGTTACTGTTTTCTCCTTGGAGGCCGGGCATCACTGGAGCGCGAGGCCACAAGCGCAGGTTGAGCAAGAGTTAGGAAAATAGACCGTACCCCTGATGTCTCTGGCCTGTACCTTGAGTGCGTTTTAATATGCGACCTTGCCTCCTCCACTTGCTTCTCGTCATGATGACATCACTGACAACAGCATTATATTTCAATGTCTTGCAAAAGCTCAATTGTAAAGTCTTTTTCTCATTTGCAATTGGGATAGTGAATGAAAAACAGTTCCTCAAAAGTTGTTGTGGCGAGGCTGACAGCTGGGAAACTTTATCGTTTTCTCCACGGAGGAGGGGCCAGGAGGCGGGACGAGGAGACAAGCACAAGTGGAGGAGGCAAGGACACATATTGGGATCTCTAGACTGTAGGTCCTGCCTCTTCTGCTTTAATCTGCTTCCCTCCCACTCCCCCCATCACCCGTGCCTTGCAGCCTCCCACCTCCCTCCTCCTTTTCTACCTCTCTCCCACCATCATCTCTTCCACTCCCCCTCCCCCTCCTCCTTCTCCTTCTCCTCCTACTCCTCACCTGTGCCGTCTGGGACACCTCCTCCAGTCTGGTGGCATCTCTGGCCTGCAGTGCCTGCACCTCCTCCTGCAGCCTGCTCCTCTCCCCCTCCAGCTGCTGCAGTAGCACCTCCCCCTCCTGCTCCGTCTGGCTGCGCATCGCCGTCAGCTTCTCACGGAAGTCCTGCTCCAAGTCCCTGTGGATGACATTACATTTCATAAATAAAATGTTATACCAGAGATAGCAAATACTTTTTAATGGCGTTTTTGCCGAGATAGGACAGTGAAGACAGTATTTTATTTTAATCTACTCTGGCTAGGCTACTGTATGTTTTGTATGTTTTTTAGGCTTGTCTTTGTGTACTTTCATAATTGTACACATGTCCAAACTAATGTATTGCTCCAAAATGCAAGAAATCCCATTCCCATCCCATTCGTGGCAATAAGGCCTGGTTTCCTTCATTCATTCATTCATTCATTTCTTACTTGATCTTGCTCTCGTTGAGGGACTCCATGGTTGCGTGGCGATCGTCCACCTCCCGCACCAGCTGCAGGTTCCGGCGGTCAGCCCACTCCAGGTCAGCTTTGGCCTTATCCCGCTCGCGACACGCCTGGTCCGCCAACATCCTACAAAAACACACGCATACGGATACACACATTGTAAAAAAGTAGAAGTCTTAGGTCGGCCAGGTCAAAGAGTTATCCTTTCCCCCACGTTAACGCTGGCAGTTACAACGGGTGCTGTGGCTGTATGCTCATGGGTGCCTCATACATTCCACCGTGGCCATGTTGCGCATGCGCACACACACACACACAGCACATGTAAACACACAAACGCGTGCACGCACACACAGCACATGCACACGCATATACAAACACACGCACACACAGTTTTTTTTGTCTGTTTGTGTGACTCTACATTACTCCCTGCGCTCACAGTATTACATTACATTACATTTCATTTAGCTGACGCTTTTATTATACCAATATCAGGGTATTGGTTACAGTCCCTGGAGCAATGTGGGGTTAGGTGCCTTGCTCAAGGGCACTTCAGCCATGGATGCAGGTGTAGGGAGAGGTCAGGTGGGATTCGAACCTACAACCCTCAGATTGAAAGACCAACTCCCTAACCGTTAGGCCAAGGCTGCCCACCGTCAGTATCACTCTCCTGCGTCTTCTTAAGGGTAGTTTATGCCTCGAGATCAGCGTCACTGCATCATGATGCAGTGAGCCGCGCAGTTAACGTAGTGAAGCCCCCCCCCATCACGCAGGTACTCTGGGGCACCTCCCCAAAATTGTGTCTCGACGCAGGGAGCGACGGCGTGAAAGAGCGAAAATAGGTCTCTGATTGGTCCTCTCGACCAGCCTGCTCTGTCCTCGAGTCGAGAACAAGTGCTACTTCCTTGTTCTAACCTTCGTCGGTCTACGGACTGTGAGCTCTTCATTAAATAAGTTGCCCGTGCTTTGTTGTTTGATTTATTTACACGAACCGAAGACAACACATGCGCTTGCAAGTTACGACGCTGAAGTTATTTGGACAGTTGAACAGTGGTTCCGAGGTCGAGGAAACATTCCGCTTCGTCCTCGACAAATGAGCCACTTCTTTGTTCCAAACTACTACTGTGGCTGCCAGTGCGATCAAACATGCACGTGATATAAAGATTTAATGTTTCATTTTCATTCTCGTCGAGTCTGTGATGCTAAAAAACAACCGACACGTCTAGTTTACTCTTTGTATTGAAGGCAGTTTCAGCGTGGAATGACATCGCGCAGACCGTGCTTCAAAACAGGGCATAAACAAGAATTAACTGCATCATGGCTGCGTCAAGCTCACTCTGTGGCACAAGTAGGAAGCATAACTGAGCCTTTACTCTCACTGTACTCTCTATGTCCTGCACTCTCTCTCCTAACTCTGTTATATCATATAACACAATGCAGGTCCACACAACAAGAGCTGTATTGTAGTAACCCGATTTAAGTGGACGTGACCTAAAGCATGTACTGTACTGTATGGTGAAACTCATTAGGACATGGATTTACTTACTCTGGCTCTCTATAGGAACAACAACAATGGTCTGCATTAGAAGTGCAGAGTACACCACGACTTTTTCAAAAGAAAGAATTAAGACCACTCTGTGTTGAAACTTCAGGATGGGGAAGCTGGGTATCAGACACAGTAACAAAAGCTCTCTCTCTCTCTCTCTCACACACACACACACACACACACACACACACACACAGGGGAAGCCAGGTATCAGACACTGCATCAGACACAAACACACACAGATTTACAGTAGAGTATTAAATAATCGGACTGTCCCTCACTACACATTTGGGGATGTTTGGATTTGGATTACAGAGGGTAAATGGGTCAAGCCATTCTGCTGTCTTTTGGTGAATGCCGAGATTGTGTTGTGCAATCTCAGTGTCGCCTCTCAGCTGAGCTCCACTGGGAACCATGGGGGATGAAATACTGTACGAGTGGAGGGTCCATAGGCACCGTGCAGATTTCTCCAATGCTACTGCAATTTGAGAGAGCTTGCTATGTACAGCCTATCCCTGTCCTCTGTTCCTTCAGCAAACTTTTAGATGCATCCTTTATAATGATATGTACCACACAAATAAACAGCAGGATGATTAATAACAAGAGAAACATGATTTTTGCTCTGGTCATCACTTTTGCAGTTGTTGTTCGTGTTATGTGGTGTAGAAATAAAAGGCGTAGAGACGTATTTTAGGAAATGGATCTCCTTCTTGTGGGATATTATCATTATTATTATTATCATTATCATCATCATCATGTGATAAGGGGTCTGGTTCAGGGTGCTGTACGTACTGTAGGTAGTGGATCTCGTTCTTGTAGGAGATGAGTGCAGCCTGGTGGATGCCATTGCCACTGACCAGCAGCTCGTTGTCCAGCGCCAGAGTCAACTCAACCAGGCTGAGACGCTCCTCCAGAGAGAAGTCCAGAGTCTGAGAAGACAAATCAAACATGCACGCACACACACACACAAGGGAGTTATTCAACCACCGAGTCTCGCTTGAGTACAATGTAGCATTTCAGTTCAGCTCAGTTCAGTGCAGTGCAGTGTTCAAACACTCTCTCCGAGACAGTGAGCTCATCTTATCTTTTTTTATTTTTGTACTGAAAAGACCTACATATACAGTATGTAGGCCTAAAAATGTTGTCCTCCAGAAACTTTAAACAAAAATCCCTTCTCACCAAAGTGAAAGTGTAGATGCACTCAGGTTCAACATGCTGTACTAGGATGCAACATTCCGAAGGACGAGCAGTACGATTTATTTGGACTCCAGTAAGAGACATGAGTAGATGAGGTTAATGACATCCATTCATTAATTAACGGCCAAACAGATCCAACACCATTGTGTTGACAGTCATGATGTTAATGCAGAGATGAATCATGCATAAGTCAGTGTGTTACAGAAAGCTAATCAGTCAAAAACACTGGACCTGCAATGAATTGTCTAGACACAGCAAATCTCTTTAGGTGGTGTAAGTGTGTTTACATAATTAAATTGTATCAAAAGACTCCCATCACTCACAATGGCCTCTGTTTGCCTGTCAGAAGGGAAATTAACATATCGCTCATGAACATATCGCTCAGGCACTTTTACAACCTCATACAGTACACACATTTCACCAACACTCCTCTAGTGGCAACAACAGGAAGAATAGAATAGAATAGAATAGAATAGAATAGAATAGAATAGAGTAGAGTAGAGTAGAGTAGAGTAGAGTAGAGTAGAATAGAATAGAATAGAATAGAATAGAATAGAATAGAATAGAGTAGAGTAGAGTAGAGTAGAGTAGAGTAGAGTAGAGTAGAGTAGAATAGAATAGAATAGAATAGAATAGAATAGAATAGAATAGAGTAGAGTAGAGTAGAGTAGAGTAGAGTAGAATAGTGTGAGGTAGATGCAATATACAATGAACTTGAACTCCATTCAGCTCATGTGGTGTGAGTGAGCAGTCAGTCACTCAAAAGAGTTCCCACAGTAAGTCGAAGTTGAAATCCCCTGCACTATTCCATGACTTCCCCCTCACTTAAATCCATAACCTTACGTCTAAATCCCCTGACTTTCCATTGTACTGAACACACTGTACTGAAATGCCATGTTTTTGCAGAAAAACACATGCCACTACTAGTGGGTTCCCAGCTGTTTATACACACAAGTTGACACAAAGTATAGCACAAAGTTGAAATTGACTACAAAAAAAATACACGCCACAAACAGTCCCAAATATTGCAGTCACTTTGCAAGGATAGCACACACTCAGCACCACAGGGCTATGTCATGTTTACCTAGGCTATGTCATGTCAAGCTGTACAAAGCTACATCAGCAAGGGAAGAAGTTGAGAGAACGACTTTACAATATAAAATATAATAATGACAATATAAAGCCATTCATGTCATCTAATAGGACACCGTCCCAAATTGATTCCGGCACCACTGTGCCTTCTTGCCAAACTGCGGTTTGAAGCACTATGAGCAGCAGCATCTTGCATGAACTGCACTCTTGAAATAGTTACCTAAGGTAAGGTAAGGTAAGGTAACTTTATTTGTACCCGAAGGTAGATTTGGTTGCAAAAGTAGCAAAAGCTTACACAGACAACAAAGTACTGACACACAAAAAACTTGCACCAACAGCCCAATACTAATGACAGTGACAAAGGACAATAACAAAACAAAACAAGGACAACAAAAACAAAAACATGACAAGCAGACAAGTGCTCCAAACCAGGATATGAAGAATTAAATAAACAATAAATATATAAATATGTATATAAAAACAGGGGGAAAACCTTAAAATGTTGGACTCATAAACCCATTAAACTCATTACCTACTACTGCTACCACCACCACCACTCCAAATACTAATCATTCTGTAAATAAACACTTAGCATTACATTACACTTAGCTGATGCTTTCATTTGAAGCACAGGGCATTGGTTCCAGTCCCTGGAGCAAGGTGGTATTAGGTGCCTTGCTCAAGGGCACTTCAGCCATGGAATAAGGTAGGGAGTGAAAGGGTGGGATTCAATCCGGCAACCCTCTGATCTAAAGCCCATCTCCTTAAACATTAGGCCATGGCTGCCCCTGTAAACGAACAAACAAACAAGGACACTGTAACTGACCTGCAGGATGTGGCGGCTGTTGCGGATCCCTTCCTCGGTCCAGAGCGTGATGACCCGCTCGGGGCTGGTGCTGCCGGAGCCGTCGTCAAGGCGACTGAGGAGCTTCTGGCCCACGGTGGCCGACAGCAGTGACGGGGACGCGGAGCGGGCCGCACGCTCCTCAAACGCCTGCCGGAACACCGAGCACGCCATCAGGGACGAGAGAGAGAGAGAGAGAGAGAGAGAGAGAAAGAGAAAGAGAGAGAGAGAGAGAGAGAGAGAGAGAAAGAGAAAGAGAGAGAGAGAGAGAGAGAGAGAGATGAGTGATGAGTGTCTGACTAGCCTCAAAGTCAGGCACACACTCAGACTATCTGGCCGGCCACAGGATCAGATGCAGGGCCGTCTTGTCCATCCGTTCCAGCCTTCAGTCTGCAGCAGCTACCTCAAAACTTCACTCCAGACCAAAAGAGCCAGCCATGATCTTGGCCATCCAGGTAATCCTGACTGGCAACCGACTCGGATGCACGGCAGCCTGTCTATTTGACTGGGGCTCCTGAATCCCAACCCAGATACACTGCGGGCAGTCTATCCAAAATAGCAACCGACTCAGATGCACGGCAACCTGTCTCTCTCCAACTAGGCCCCTGATTCCCAACTCAAATGGCTGCAGCGGCAAAGCCAACAGCTCGGTGATGTCATCTCATCTGCCAATCCCATCAGATCCAGGGCGCAGATCTAGCCAATACAGACGGCTGGCAGGTTATCCATCCTCGGCCTCGGGCGCCAGGCTGGATGGGATGGATGGATGCAATCCCTGCCAACCAACCGCCTTCGGAGTCAAACTCAAGACTCGGTCATTCAACTGAGTGCAGAGTCCCACTAGGGGTCAATGTCTGCTCAGCCCCCTTTCCCACAGGCCCGACCTCCACCCCTAGCTGCACCATACCAGCTCCTCTCATTGGTCTGTTGGTGTGTGTGTGTGTTTGCTGCCACTGGCGAAATCCATAATCTGGCTTAGCCTACTTCTGGCTTCTACCCACGTGCTGGTCGCCATGGAGCCAATGGAATGTTAACATGGCAAAACAGGCCGGCGCACGCACACACGCACGCACGCACACAGCTCTGGAGCCAATGGTATATTAACATGATAACACAGAGTAGCCAAGATGTGACTAATGGCTATTTCTATGCAGGGTCATCCCTATGTTCCCCGGGTCCTATGTTCCCTGCAACCAGGGAACTTAGGACCCTTTTTTCAAAAAGGGTTCCATGGTCCCCGCTGCTTCCAAGTAGACTGCTATCGCATGGCAAAGTGCAGGTTGTTGTTGCACCTGTGACAGGTTAGGTTTGGGGATAGTTTTGGTCAGGTCACAAATTTACAACTCAGAAACATTGCATTACTGACAGGTTAGGCTTAGGGATGGTTTTGGGAGGGGCACAATTTGAAAACTCAGAAACATTGCTTAGGTTAGATACAATGCAGGGAACATACAACCTTTTTTTAGAAAAAGGGCAATAAATTCCCCGGGGAACATAGGCAGACTCCCCTCTATGCACCACCACAATAACATGAACATGCACTGCAGAATCAGATTAGAGCTCTTCCATACCATCTGTTAGCGCTCACTCACCCTTACTCACAATTAGATTGTTGACAAAGAATGAACACTTCAAAATCAGATGAATACAACAGACATGTAGGAATATAGAATATATAAGTATGACCACTAGCAAGACCATACAGCCAGACAGATCATGATGGAGAATCACCCTGGGGGAGCTGCTCCCACCATTGCTGTCAGACTTCAGGGAGAAAATGTTGTCTTTTATCTTCCGCCTCCACAGACCACAGCCGGATATCAAACCACTAGTGCAATGCATCATTAGAAGATTAGCTTTGGTTAGCTTGACACAGGCCTGTTCTACAATGCATCATTAGAAAATTAGCTTTGGTTAGCTTGACACAGGCCTGTTCTACAATGCATCATTGCATGTGAGGCTAAGCTTAGCTTAGCATAGTTTTGTCACAGGAAGAGTTGGGAGTCAAATGCTCCACCCACAAACAATCGATCAATTAAGTCAATTGGCTACGGCCTGCGGCTGCTCCACTTCCCTTGACTTCATTTCACTTCATGCAGGTCGGCAATCGGTTGGCTTTTAGAAAAATTGGTCCTACTCAGCAAGCACATGAACGCTCACTTACAGTACAGTAGCTGTCTTGGCTCTTTGCCTGAGAGGGAAAAAAATGTGCTGCCATGTGCAGAAATGGTGGCCTTCCCTTTCATCAGCTAATTTGTTGGGGTCTTAAGGTGGATGATATAGATGCCTGACTTGATTTATGATGCTCGGGGGGGTCATTTGTTGTTGAGCTAAATGACTTCTTTTTGCAATTATGGTCAGGTCAACAAGTGCTGCTGGTGACAAATCTTTTTAGTCGTTTTGTTGTGCCTCTATTTGGATAGGACCGTGTGAGTAGTGGCAATAAGCGAGTGGGCACAAGTTGGGGGAGGAAGTTGCCTCAGGCCGGAATCGAACCCGGGTCCCCGGCTCAACAGTACGATACCTTAGCAAATTAGAGCCACAGACAAGGCCTATTGGTGACATTTCTCATTCAGCAAAGGGGGCTGACACTGTGGCTAAATGTGTCCATGTACTATAGTATGTGTGTGTATGTCCTACTTTTCTGACTGACCTGCAACGTTCTATGTACAGTATTTGTGTGTGCATGCATGTTCGCATGTATGTTTGTATGTATGAACAGTATCTGCATCTGTAAGTCTTTAGAACAGCCCTCCCCTATTAACTCTGTGTGAATGTGTGTGTGTGTGTTACTCTGACTAACCTTCAGCAGTATCGATGAGGGCTGCGGAGAGGGCAGCTCCCCCCTATAGTGTGTGTGTGCGTGCGTGTTTGTGTGTGTGTCACTGACCTTCAGTAATGATTGTTTAGGCCTGAGAGGTGTGGATGAGCACTGTGGGCTGGACAGCTGTCCCCTGTTGAAGAGGCCCAGCTGGAACTCCTGCAGACTCACGCGCCCATCCTGGTCCTTATCCAGCTTCCGGAAGAGAGCATCCAGCTCCTGCAGGCGTACACACACACACACACACACACACACACACACACACACACACACACACACACACACACACACACACACACACAAAGTGCAAATGAGCATGGCTTTAATAATGTCCACTGGGAGAGATTTTTCTACCCAGAGAGATAATGATAAGTGCTAAAGACCATCATACATTGCCATAAGGGTATAACAATCTAGCTGCGTTGACATAATATCCCAAGCACTGCAATGCACGCACGCACACGCACACACTGTAAAGTGAAAATCAGTTGGCCAACACTCCTCAATCTCTGAACACCAGGAAATGGCTTCTGTTCATTTGAAATGAAATGAAATCGTCTTTTGTTGGCTGTAATGGCCTAATCAATCATTAGCGAATGACAGCATTTATTCCAAAAACAAGCTTAAGTGCTAAACCTGTCAAATTAACCTACATTAAAGGTGCACTAATAAACCAATATTTGAAAGTGAAAGCCCAACAGGGAAACTCCAACTCCCATAGTCATTGTGACACAGCACTCCACAGCACACAAGTGTTCACTGCACACTGAGAAATTTCATTTATGCTTCACCAGTGCAAGGGGGCAGCCCCCAATGGCACCCCAAGGGAGCAGTAAGGCAGCGCGGTACCATGCTCAGGGTTCCTCAGTCATGGAGGAGGATGGGGGAGAGCACTGGGTAATTACTCCCCCACCAACCTGGCGGGTGGGGAGTCGAACCGGCAAACTCATGAATAAAAAGTTCAGCTTTCCCAGTCATAATGAATACTTGGAATTTGGTGGTGGTGGTGGTGGTAAGTATTCCTAAAAAAGGTAACATTTGTGAATGGGCATGATTTCTGTAAATGAACTACAAAAAATATTACATGATGCACCTTTAGTTTAAGTAAATCTGCTACTAGATAGCCCACAGGTGTAATTTAGCTTGAAAAATTAGGACTCTTCTATTAGATGATTTACCACTTAACTTGGTTTACAACTGAGCCAGGTTCTTGGAATACTTTCCTGGTGCCACCTGACAAAGACCTTATCTGTCATTACGGAATGACCTTTGCTTGACATGTTTTTTTTGTTCCAGTACCTGTTGATTGTTTTTTTTTTTTTCAAAAACGTGACTAGTTGTGGACGGCTGGCATCTGGCCTACCTAATCCTTGGGAAATATCACGTCTTCGAAAATACTGTAACTTAAATTGTGATCTCACTACCTGTGGTTCCATAGGTTAATACTGGCCTAAGGACTGAGGTCTACGTGCTGACGCTCCAAGCAGCCATAAACCTTTCCCAAACTAAAAAAAAATACTTCTCAGTGGTCAAGACAACTTGACACAGGGCGACTGGCTCTCTACTGCCCTCTATGGGTTGTAACCAAGCCATGCAAGTGGACAAGAGTTGAGATGTTGTTCGAATAACGTATAACTACTTCAAGTGAGACAATTCCACTATTATTGTTTTACCTGGCATTGCACTTAGCTGACACTTTTATCCAAAGCTACTTACAGTCATTACAGGGCATTGGATTGAGTCCCGGGAGAAATGTTTGAGAATTGGTGCCTTGCCCAGTTGCACTTTAGTCATGTACAGTATGTACAGGGTGCAGGGAGAGATCACATGGGATTGGAACCTGCGACCCTCCGGTCCAAAGACCACATGCCTCACCATTACAAAATTGCTAGGGGTCCTGGTCCATGGCTGAAATGGCTGTACTGTACTGTACTGTACTGTACTGTACTGTACTGTGCTGTACTGTGTTGTTCCGGCAGGGACCAGGATTTGATTCCTGTCAGAAGTCATTAACCGATCGTTCCCGATCTCTCCCAAATAATTTCTAATCAAACTCTCAAACTGTCCTGTCTAAATAAAGGATTAAATGCCCAACCATCTTTATGAATAAGTAGGCTACTACAGGTGGTGTTCACATTGGCAATTTTACGATTACAGAAACAAACCTAGGCAGAATGTTTTTCTATTTATTTTTATTTTGGCCAAGACTACAAGCTGACAGGGTTTGTATTTTCTCTCACATGCCTAATTAAGACCCTGTTGGGTCGAATTGTTGTATGACCTAAACACATTTCAAAGCAGAGCTTCAGTGTGCGGACTTCTACTTTTACCACTATATCAGATGCGCCTTTGTCCTGCACCTGGCCTCAGAGAGGTGGGATGTGCATACTCTTACTCTTATGAGGGCTTGTATTTTCCCCATAGCCGCACCAAGCTTTTTTTCAATCCCCATGACAACAAGCAAACTCTCTCGTTCATTGATCAGCTGTCAAAAATAGGCACTGGATGTAGGTCAAATTCTCTTGGATAGTGGAAATGTTCTCAATTTGAACAGAAACCAGAGCAGAAAAACGATGCTGGAAGCAGCATTTCTTTTTTTGTAAATAAAAAAAAAAACTTTTGGAAAAATTGCGGATTGTATAAAATCTTGACCATCAAGGTCTTACGTCACAAGGCCACAGGCAACAGGAAAAGACAGGAGGAACTAGTTTGACTTGCACCCATAGTCTGCAAATGGGAATACGCACCACAGTGTTGCTTTGATGCTGCACCCTGAGGATTCCCTCTACATGTGCTGATGGAAGATCAATGCAGTGCCCTTTGGCACCCAGTGACACCTTTAGCCTCTTAAGAATGACCTGATATTCAAAGGTGTGTGTGTGTGTGTGTGTGTGTGTGTGTGTGTGTGTGTGTGTGTGTGTGTGTGTGTGTGTGTGTGTGTGTGTGTGTGTGTGTGTGTGTGTGTGTGTGTGTGTGTGTGTGTGTGTGTGTGTGTGTGTGTGTGCGTGTGTGTGCGTGCGTGCGTTTATGTGTGTGCCTGTGTGTATACCTCAGTCTGCAGGTTCTTGAGGCCGATGTGTTCACACACTAGCGAGAGCTCCTGGCGGTTGAGTGAGCCGGCTGCTCCGACTCCTAGCTCCGCCCACACGGCTCTCACCTGGCCGTCTGTCACTTCCTCCCGCGGCACAGGTGACACATGCCCACTTCCTGTGTCCGAGCTGCCCGCCTTCCAACGCTTCTGCTGGCCTGCGAGTAAGACAATGCATATGGTCAGAAGTCATGTCCACACGTTTGACAAATACAAATACGAACATTCACACACACAGTCACACATGCACAAATACATACACGCACGCACGCACGCACGCACGCACGCACGCGCACACACACACACACACACACACACACACACACACACACACACACACACACACACACACACGCGCGCACACACACGCGCGCACACACACACACACACACACACACACACACACACACACACACACACACACACACACACACACACACACACACACAGTGCCAGGCACAGTTTAGAAACAAATGTCAGAACAGGGTGACCCTCACAGAATGCCCAATTAGCATATCTGAATATGCAGCATTATACAAACTTTACTGCGGTGGCAGAATGACAATATGCTACATTTAGTGAAATACTTTTTGCAGCTGAAGCAGAGAAATATGCCACACTATAGCACCTAAGGGGGTACACCACAAAGGTGGTTTATTACGAAAATAAAAAATTGTATTATGATAAGTAAGGTTTCATTCATGTAACTAAACAAATGCTAAGAGGCTTTATCTATCAGGTATCCTCATTTTCCTTCGAGATCAATAGTGTCTGTACTGCTACAACTTCAAGAATACTGTAAAGAAGTCTTTTCAAAATAAAACCAAATCAAATCAACGTCAGCAAACCAAAAATAAAGTGGTGAAATAGCACTAAAGTACCCAGGGCTGGGTTAAGATTTAGGGTTAAGATTTCATGACAAATTTACGTAGACAGTGTCATAATTACATGTCTACCAACTGCACTCAGCACAACACATTTTTCAATGTTCCATCTTTTCATAATTCTGCAATTTTTCACTTTTGGCCAAATAGGGGCTCCCTGGCAGGTGGAGGGGGGGGGGCTAGGCTGCAGCCATTTTTAGCCTGTCTATTAATCTGGCCCCAGAAACAGTGTGGTGGTCGTCCTCTACAAACTGTAAACAACTGTGACACTTTTAAAAAGCTGCGCCTGCAAACCAAGACTTTCAAGGTGAGCGGACCCTCGCAAAAACTTTGATTTGACAAACTAAAGGAGAGAAGAATACCAGTAGCCTACCTTGAGCCTCAAAGGAGGAGAGGAACGCTTCCTTGTTGCTCCCTGTCTCCTCATCAGACTTCAGGCTCTGCAAGAAAGACATTGGCAACATGTCAGCCTCTAGTACACATGCTAAAGCAGGACATTCACAATGTGTGTGAGTCTCTCTATAACCATTCCCAGTCACAGATTATAGATGACACTTGTGTTTCATTTGGGAGCTCAAGCCACGTTCTTGACATGTGGTTGCTACATAATACTGTGACGTTAGCTATTGTGATGGGTGTCCGTGTGTGTGCGCGCGCGCGCGCGCGCGTGTGTGTGTGTGTGTGTGTGGAGAGGACAAAAAGAGCGGGAGAGTAAGACTGGGAGCACAGGGAGCCATGTGGAGACACACAAAGGGAAAACAATGTGTGCGTGTGTGTGCGTGCATGTGTGTGTGCATGTGTGCGTGCATGTGAGAGAGTCTGTATGAGTGTGTCTCTGTATGTGAAGAGCTCTTTTCCCAAACTAAGTACAATTTTCATGAATGCATTTTCTTGCATCTGATTTGAAGACAGCACCAGGAAGTGGAAATGTGTTAAAACGCTTAATTTTTAAACATGTTTGAAAATGGATATAACAAGTATGGTGTTATGCAAAAAATCTCTGCATATACATACATGAATGTTTGTGAGTGTCTGCCTCTCTGTGTGCATGCACGTGCGTGGCTATATGTGTGGTAGTGGAGAGAGAGAGAGAGAACGAAAGGGAGAGAGAGAGAAAGGGAGAGAGAGAGAAAGGGAGAGAGAGGCAAGCCGAGCATGCAGACATGACACGGGACGAGAGAGAGCATGAGAAGACAAAAACAATGCGGTGACCATAAGGAGCAGCCCGATCAGGCCCAGCCAAGGCCTGCCAGACGCCCAGTCGCCCGCCGAGCCAGCTTCCACTAGACTGAACAAGAACAAGCGGCAGCCTGTCACATCAAGCTAAAGAGCACCGCAGCGGCAGCGGCACCCCACAACATATGGGCCTAGCACCCTCATGCTAAGGGGCTTACCATGCCTGGGGGAGAGAGAGTGACTGTGTGTGTGTGTGTGTGTGTGTGTGTGTGTGTGTGTGTGTGTGTGTGTGTGTGTGTGTGTGTGTGTGTGTGTGTGTGTGTGTGTGTGTGTGTGTGTGTGTGTGTGTGTGTGTGTGTGTGTGTGTGTGTGTGTGTGTGTGTGTGTGAGGGCTATATTGTTTGGCATGCAGGCATGTGTATGCGGTCCACCTAGTTACTGGCCATCTTGAGTTTTTTTAAATAGCAGAGCAAACATGTTTGAGACACATAATTCTACAACATTTATGTGTCTTTACCATTAAAATTACTGTTTGTATTGTTGGGCAGTGGATGTACTGTAGTTGTTGCTATTTGTTTTGGGAAGCCTGCGACCATGCAGTACACTGGCGCCAACTAGTGGCCAATCCCATTAAGCACATAGTGAGAAAAAACAAAAAAACAAATCCACACTCACAAAAACTACTTTTCTCCTGCATCATTTCAGCTTCCCGTCATACACGCACCCTATAGGCATGTTTTTTTCATATATGCTACATACATAAAGCCTACTTTAATTATTCTAAATAACACAAACAAATGAAATGTACAATAGGCACTTTCAAAGAGATTCCTCAGTGTAGAAAAAAAGAGTAGTAGACTAGTATTATCGGGTATACCGGATCATATGATCTGCTAAGCGATAGAGAGAGAGAGAGAGAGAGAGAGACAGAGAAAGACATCGACTTAATCCCTCCAACATGATCACAGTCAATCAGCCTCCCCCCTGCACCCTCAATGCCCACACACACGCACAAACACACACTCACACACACACACACACACACACACACACACACACACACACACACACACACACACACACACACACACACACACACACACTAAAGCACAGCACAAAGAGCAGGAAACGCGGGTGTACGGCGGCCACAATGAGGGACAAGCCAGCCACAATCAATTTTCATCAGCTTGAAGATATTGAGCAACATTACGTAATGGTGGCCCACAAGGGGGGGGGGGGTGCGCAGAGAGGGGCAGACTTTTTTAGACTATGCTGTGTGGGTCTGGATCAGGGAGGGAGAGAGAGGGAGAGCAAGAGAAACATACATAGAGAGGGAGACACACTCTACTTGCTACATGTTTCCTACATACAACACAGAGAGAGAGAGAGAGAGAGAGAGATTTTGATATTTAACACATCATTTATTGTAACATCAAGAAAGAGCAAGAGAGAGGCAGAGAGAGAGAGAGAGAGGCCCCAGATTTATGCAATGTTATATTTATAATTCCGAATGAAATAGTCCCCTCTAGTTTACATTGCACCTTCATTCCTAATTGTTTCCATGATGTTTTTAGAGCGGAATTAAGTTTTATTCAGAAATAAATTGAGTTAATTCTGAATCAAATGTCTCAGAGAGAGAGAGAGAGAGAGAGAGAGAGAGAGAGAGAGAGAGAGAGAGAGAGAGAGTAAGAGAGAGAGAATGGCTATTCTGCTCCTCACTGTGACTACTGGCAGTCTCTGGTCTCACTAATTACACGCGAGGGAGAGAGAGTAGAGGGTAGAGTACTAGATGTATTTCTGGCCTCTGCCCAGGCACAATACACAGCCCTGTGATTGGCATGGCCCAAAAAAGGCCAAAAATGTGCAGAGAATATGGTGTGCAGCCACATCATACTACAGCATGCTCTACGGTGACAGGGTTTTAATAATTGTTATGCGTTTTCGGGTAAAAAAAATCTGGAATTTTGGATAAATTAAAGAAAATCACGTATATGACTATAAATACACCATTCAAAACTGTCCACGCCGCCCTAATGCAACCACAGCAATCTGACTAGCAAGCTAAGAGTTATGGGAAGGAAATCGGCCATTTTTGTTTATTTTTTTTGCAAATCACCCATTCCAAAACCTGATTAAACATGGGATTATTGCCAATGGGATAAGCCAGAGCAGCAGTAGTCACAGGCATGGGTGCGATGTTACAAAGTTTAGCTGCTTCTGCGGATATAGTACATGGACCGTTTTGGGTTTTTCTGTCTGCCTTAGCTCAGCCTGAAGCATCCTCTTGGTTCAAGTCAGTCCAACTGAGTGTAATAAGGCACATTTGGCAGAGCTGAAACTAAAGTAAATAATGCAAGGCCAAAAGCGTGGATTAAGGCGATATCCACTGTGTCTGTTTGGCAGAGTTGAAACACACAGTTATGCAAGGCAAATCGCATGAACAAACCCTTATATTTACAGTGAAGTCCATTTGGAAGAGTTAAAGTGATATTGTCCCATTTTTGGAAATAAGCTTATTCTACACCATTCTCTGAGTATGGCAGTGCAAATTTTACCTCCAAGCTACCAGTTAGCCTAACATGGAGTCCTATGAGACCAGTTAGCCGCCAGGTGGTCTCATAGGACTCAATGTTAACTGCTAGCTTGGAGGTAAGATTTGCACTGCCATACTCAGAGAACGGTTGAAAGTACAGGAGAAAGGTAAAACCCAATCATTAATCTCAAGGGGAGGTGTAAAATAAGCTTATTTCCAAAAATGGGACAGTATCACACTAAGAGTCAGCTCTGCAAGGTGATGACAATCAACAACAATTATACACTATGAGATGCAAACACCATTCAGAGGAAACACACATGCAGTTAGTCAGTTAGACAGACAGCATGAATCAGCCATTGTACACTATTTGAAGCAAAGTCTGCTTAGAAGACTCGAAACGCACGCAAGTTATGCAAGGCCAAAGGCACGGATTAGGCAATATGCACTATTTATGAGCACCGGCTAAATTATTTACAAAACAAGTGCAAGCCTCACAGCAATATTCCACATGGATACCTACACAGGAATGTCTGTGTCATGGCAACGAATGTGTGCCCCCCACCCCCATCCCAAATACAGAGAGAGAGAGAGAGAGAGAGAGAGAGAGAGAGAGAGAGAGAGAGAGAGAGAGAGAGAGAGAGAGATAAGATGAGGAGGAGGAGGAGAAAGGGAAGAAAGGGGGAAAGACAGACATAAAGAGAGTTCTGCTTGACAGAACTAGTCCACCCTATCTTATATCAGGGGGGGTTTATAAGAATGAACCATTGTTTTGTTTGTGTTGTGTGGACGTGACATTCTGCATTTCTACACAACATTTTGAGATTCAATTTCAGCACTGCAACTCCACAACAGCCGTCATGCAGCCCACTTCTCACTGCATCTCGTTTTTCCATTTGATTCCAGTAGTGATTCAGAGGTCTTAAGCGCTTTACATAACACGCTTCGACTGTTGAAACGTTAACTATTTAAAACAGATTGCGTACAGCGTGTGGGAGGGGTTTATAAAAGCAGACGTAATGATGGAACAACATGGCACAACTGGATTTCAGCCTGGGTGTGTGTGTGTGTGTGTGTGTGTGTGTGTGTGTGTGTGTGTGTGTGTGTGTGTGTGTGTGTGTGTGTGTGTGTGTGTGTGTGTGTGTGTGTGTGTGTGTGTGTCTGTGTGTGTGTGTTGTGTGTGTGCGAGAGAGAGAGAGAGAGAGAGAGAGAGAGAGAGAGAGAGACACAGAGAGAGAGAGAGAGAGAGAGAGAGAGAGAGAGAGAGAGAGAGAGAGAGAGAGAGAGAGAGAGATACGGAAGCTTCAGTATACTCATGTAATCTCTGCAACCACAGAGGCTATCAGTGCAGTCTTACATAAAAGATCTAAATATTGCAAAGCAACTGACACAAACACTGGGAGGACACATAAAAGGCACTCCAGGGTAAACGATAGGATGTGTTTTATTAAAATGCAGGCTATAATTTGGCCTGTAGTGCATTGTAGTCAAGCACTGCCTTTGTTGTCATGGCGTAATATGGGATTTGACAGCGATGAAGTTGCTCATATCAAGTGAAGACGCCACCCACACACCCACAACAGTGTACACAACTCATTCACTACACTGCTGAAACTTCATCTTGATGTCATTGTATTGTTTCTCTCTCTCACACACACACACACACACACACACACACACACACACACACACACACACACACACACACACACACACACACACACACACACACACACACACACACAAACTGCGGACTGACGTTACACTCTATCACTGCCAAATGGCTCCTTAAATCACAGAGCAGGCTAGGCTAACTAGTGCATCCCACCAAATAGCATACTTCACCACACCATGGCTACATACTGGAAATAACTGGGTTCAGCTCTATGTTCAGACAGTCCATTGGTCTCACAGTCCATTGGTCCCACAGCTCATTGGTCCCACATCTTATTCTTGCTGCTCCATGTTCTCACATTTGTACAAAAAATAAAAAAAATTCAAATATGGGCCCTATGTTTCACAACTCCATGTTCCCACATTTCCGAGTAAACTAAGAGAACATGCCTTTCTCTCCGCCATGGGACATACTGTAGGGCCTAAATTTGAATAAATTCTTGGAAATGTGGGAACATTGGGCCAGCAGGTATAAGCTGTGGGACCAATGGGCTGTGGAACCAACGGGCCTAAAAATGAATGTTAAAAGTCTTAGTAATGTGGCGACCAATGGGCTGTCAGACCAATGGGCTGTGGGAACATAGACACGCTCCCGAAATAAATTACCCCCTTTAACCACCCCACCCCACACCCCCTCATTTCCTCACTCCCAGTGGGGGGCCCTAATCACTAAAAAACAATAGCACAGAGAGATTTGTGACATCTACAGAAGAATAGCCTTCGGCAGCAGCTGATCCCCTCACTGTGCCACTGATATGGGCTATCTGTAAAGCATAACAATGGCCACACAGGAGGCCACTGAACTAAACTGCACCTCCAACCCCTTTCTTGCACCGCACTCTCACACACTCATGTTGTTATTGGTGGGTCAAGGCTGGTGACTGTTGTAACAATCTTACAAGGACCAGGGCTAAAGCAACTTGCCAGGCTTTCTTGGCTGCTAGGCTAGCTCATCTAGTGTGCTAGGCTAGCCTAGCATTAAGCCTATCTGGCACAAACTGAATTAAAAAATGCTTCAATTTCAGTCCAGCTAAGTGTATAAATGACTTTTAAAACATTGGTCAGACAAAGGCCGTAATTAGAATGTTTATGTGTTGTTAGTGTTGCCACCTGTCCCAGTTTTTCCTGATTGTCCCGGATTTCAATGCCCTTTCCCGGAGAAAAATACACTCCTGGACATTGAATGTAGTAGGATAATATCGCGTAAAAGCAACAAGGTTGATTGAGTTTGAAATGTCAAGGGTTTATTTTTTCAGATAGAGGTGGCAACCCTATGTGAGGCAGACTGGCTGACATGGCATCCTTGACACTTTTTTTTCTCTGTCGCGCGTGCACTTTTGTTTTCAAAAGGACTAATCTGGTTAGAACTAATCTGATGTGTTGAGCAGGCATTGAGGTTTTTTTTCTTTTTCATTTAGTGGAGTTTACTGCAATGACAAAAGGATT
>NC_085880.1:31722765-31772765 GCF_034702125.1 Engraulis encrasicolus
GTGAATTATGCCTGTAAAGAGCCCAATTCAACCAGTTCAGGTTAAGTAGTTGAAGGAGTTAAGTTGTGCTAACATCATGCCAGACCTGAGGAAGCATTTTGGATAAATGGTGAATCGTAGCCAACAGTCAACAGGTAATCAACCTTTGATTACTCCAGACTCCAGACCGTGTTGATTTCACACTTACAGAGTAGATTTAAAATCTTCAAGACAATATTTGGTCTACTCTCTAAGTGAATTAACACCATTTTTACTTTTTTACTGTGTAGGTGAGGTTTATAGACAAACATCGGATGGATAAAAAAAAATCAGAGTGGTGCAAAGTACAAGTACTCTTACAGAGGTCATTACAACACTGGTAGTATGGTATTAGATATTTGAAACAGTGTAATATCATACTACTACTGTAATGTTGTAATTACATAAGAGTACTTCAACTTCTACATCAACTGTGGAAAAGACTCCAGCGGAACTCACGCGACCATAGTGCTCTGGCCCCAGCAAGGTATCCAGCAGCAGCGGCAGGTGTGCGTCCAGGTGAAGCTTGTGGCATAGCGCGGTGAGCTCCTCCTTGTCCAGGTATCCTGTGCCAGTGGTGTCACAGCTGTCGAATTCCTCCTTCAGCTGGGCCACATAGCGGTTCTGCTCTTCCTCATCCATCCCACCACATATTGCTGGGCAACGCCGCTCTGTCGCCAGGGACAGGGACAGGGACAGGGGTAGGGGTATAAGTGGGGGAGGGGGAGAGTGAGTGTCAGTAGGGAGAGCCACTGTGTCAGCGACACAGCAGCGGTGAAGGTGCATGTGTTTATGCTGAGCACTATGCCGCGTTCTGAAAAATACTCTGTGAAACGTCTGTGAAAGTTGTGCCACAACAAGGCGGGGGAAGTTCAACCCTAACTCAACGCCCTGCTCGGTTGGAGCTATGTTACCGTAAACTGTTACAGAGAGAGAGAGAGAGAGAGAGAGAGAGAGAGAGAGAGAGAGAGAGAGAGAGAGAGAGAGAGAGCGCGCAAGCATAGCTGTGGCTAGACATTTACTTCTCTCCAGCAAGCCGCTCAGTGCTCCGCATTCCAGCGAGAAGCGAGGGGCCAAAACCGTCTGCCTGGGTAGTCATGCCTCGTCGTACTCAATACCTCCTGGCGTTTTTTGAAGGTCTCAATTGTGCTGCTTACATAATATCAAAGGGGCACAATCTGCAAATTGCTGACCTCAGTCGGTACCCCAAACAGACAATTAACTGTTTTCAACAAGTCACTCATCACAAAGAATAGACTCTTAATACAAAGTAGGCCTACTTTCCAAAGAGTCTATGACAGCTCCAACTTGATAACAGATTGCATACGTTTCATTATTGCAAACGATTGATACATAACTGTATAGTGAGAGAGGGATGCTAAATCCATCATGCCAGTGATCCAATCATATGACCGTAGGCTAGGCGCTCTTTCCTGATCAATGGTTATCGTTTTGACCTATTTCCATACTTACTAGTAAATTAAGTTCGACTGAACATGAAGCCTACTCTCCTGGCACACCACTGGATCGTTTATCTTTTAGGAAATGCACATGCCCAACGGCAACGTTAACATCACAGTGCTGGGTCGCCTTTTGGGGACAATTTACTGTTTCGCGTCATGGTAGAGAGAATTCAAAAGACAGAATTAAAACAAATTCCAATAGCCGCTAACGGTAGCCGTAAGTGAGAACAATCCGCACAGGGCACTGAATAGAAACGGGGATTTACAGGGAAGGTCGTTGATCTTTAAGCCTAGCTCTGTGCTGTTTCACAGCGGCATGACTGATGTACGCTTCACCATGGGAACGGGACACAAAAGTGAAACAAAAGCTCGCACGATAGGACAAAAAAATGTTGGACAGCTCAACTTTTGCGCATAACCGTTGCGTAAAACGCAAGCTGCGTTCAGTTTTGTGGCACATTCACACTCCATGTTGCAGATAACGGAGAACATTCCAATTCGCATCGCCAACAAACATGAAATTTGAGTCTCTTACCGTTCCAACTGTACCGCGGTCACCACTGTGGAATTCACGTATGCGCTTTGCGCCTCGATTGTACTCCCATTTGGGGCTCTCGCGAAGTTATAGCCGAGTAAGGTGATGATTTTCACTTCTCACTTATTCACGACATCTTCAGGCTGGGGTCGTCTGCAAACGAGGAGGACAGACGTCGGAGCGAACTACATTCTGGAGGCCAGTGCTTGTGCTGAGAGATTCTGGCGCCTGGCACTGGGGGGTACTGAACTGAATGAGAGATGCCGTACCGTCCTAGAGGAACGAGCACCACATAGCGCCTCGCATCCCCTACCGGCTAGGCGGTGGGACCTGGATGACCGGTGTTGAACAGAGAGGGAGGGGGCAAAATCCCCATGCATGCTATTGTAAACACATGTTTCCATATTAGGGGTCTGACACACCAAGGCGGTAAAGCGGCGCGGAACGGCCACGGTTTTTACCGGCGTCAGTGAAAATACATTGAAACCTGTCTGTCCTTACACACCAACCGGCGGTAGTCGGGCGTCAGCGGCGCGGGAGCCGGCTCCGCGCCGCGCTGCATTTGGAAAATAGAACTCGAGCGTATTTTTCACGCCGGCGACCGGCGGTGTCTCATTCAAATGAATGGCAAAGTAGCATGCTAGCTTTGGCTGTGGCTAGGGTTTTGAATAGGACTGGCCGCGCACGCCGACGCTGTCAGTGTGCAAGGCAGAGAAAAGCACGCCGGCCAAAACTAAGCAGAAAGACCGCGTCCGTCCTGCGACCGTTCCGTTCCGCCTTGGTATGTTTTGGCCCTTAGGCCTTGAGCCAGGAACCAAAAATTGACCTCTCGCAATCGAATGGGTGGGCAAGTTCTAATATGTTTTTTTGACTTCTTGGACATCTCAAGTAAACAGTTTGGCATGATAACCATTGCAAACAGGTAGCTTTTTGGTAGTTATCATGTGTTGAAATGGTGGACCAGTAAAATGGAAATGTGAAAATCGGTATTGTGGTTCTTTGCTATTATGTAGTTTGTTGACCACACAAGGTGCTTGAATTACCTCAAGGATGCTTTCCCTTCTATTAAGACCCTACAGGGGTTGTTAGACCACACTAATAGGCCTCATAGAATCACCTCAGCAATATGTGAATGACAAAATGTGAACATATGAAATCCGTTTTTTTTTTCTTTTTTACTTTTTTTTTTACTTTTCCCCCAACAGCAAAACAACACCCAAAAACATAATGAACAAACATACTAACATGTGATAAAAATATACTGTACATTAATATGGCATGATAACCATTGCAAAGAGGTAGTTAGTGAAAGATCATGCGTTGAAATGGTGGACCAGTAAAACGGAAACGTGAAAACTGTATTGTTGTTCTTCGTTATTATGCAGTTTGTTGACCACACAGGGTGCTTACATTTCCTCCCTACATTTGCTTTCTCTTCAATCAAGACCCTAAAAAGGTTGTTAGACCATACCAATAGACCTAATATAATCACCTAAGCAATATGTGAATGACAAAATGTGATAAAAATGTGGGGTTTTTTTTATTATTAAACTTGTCCTGCAATAGCAAGAATAACATGAACAAACACCATGAACAAATACACATTAACCATATTAAAATAAACTAAAGACCATTATTTCAGTCCTCAAGATCTGACTCAGTCCAGTAAGCATCTGTAAATATGTCACCGTGATTATCCTCTTCATATACGCATGTCTGAAGTTTTTAGAGGGTTGTGCATTTTTAGCTACTTCTCAGACATTGGCAATCTGGCAGTTTACATTGATGGCTGCACTTGCAAGACATCAGTTGTAGCACTGCTTCAGGAGCTGGAGATTGCCACATCCACTGTATAGTGAGCTGGTCATTTTCACAGTTGGCCCAGCCATGGTCAAGTGGGCTTGGGATTTGTGGATGCTGCTGAAGACTTGCTATCAAGATGCCAGCCTGATAGTTGGCAAACATAGCATGCATGAGGAGGCAGTCCTCACATGGTGGAAGTTGGCTTGATTCACACTCTCCATGCTAAGTGTAGAAAAGCTGGTAGCGGGTTGTATTTATGTTCTACGTATTTGTCGATCCTATATAGAGTTGGAACCTAAATGCTTCATAAATACATCCATGGACAGCTCCAAGTCCTGTCCCAGCTTATGAAAAACTGTTTGAAAGAGCTCTGATCTCATCGTGAGCTTTAAGGCTCTGAGCTTTCCACGGACTGCACTGTCCTTTTGTGTTTTTATGATTATTTTTTGTATTTACTTTACACTATTTTTCTATTGTAGCCCTAGCGTCTTCCCCCTTTCATTAGAAAATGTGTATTTCATGTTAAGATATTCCCTATCACATAACCTGGTGGCTCGGTGGTACTCGCACTGGATACAAAGTAGTTCAAGAAAACTGTCACGTGGTGTACCCCGGCTGTCATGTGGTGCACCTCGGCCGGCTGGCTTTAAGGTCGTAACGCAGTCCCTCTGTTATAACCTTATTGCCACCAAATGGTAATGGCCAAGTCTTAATCGGTTACCTAAGACTTCCTGCATTGTTAGCAATGTTGTTATAATGTAGTTGAGCGTTTTCAGCCAAGAGTGAATTGGCCTGTCACCAGGCTCATTTGCAGTAGGAGGCTATCAGAGGTGGAAAGAATACTAAAAAACGTAATGAAGTAAAAATAGTAAAATACCATTACTTGGTTCAACTTCTACTCAAAGTAGAAGTAAAATTACCTCTTTAAAGATCTACTTGAGTAAAAGGTAAAAAAAAAAACTTTAAAAAATGTAATTTGAGTTACTTTCAGTTTGTCTTTCTATCGCTTTCCTTAATAGCACCATTCGTGACCTCTGTCTATCTCTACACATGTCATCTTCCAATAACCTGGCGATCGTGACAACAAAATTCTGTGTGCCCTGGTGTGGCAAAGTTGCAGGCCTAGGGTCAGCTCATTGATACAACAGACCATTACTCTGAATTTAGGGGTCTGGATTTCATTGTGTTAAGGACTGGGACCTTCAATTTCAAAGGCGGGGAAGCCTACCAAAGGAAATAGTCTGGTGGATTTCATTTAATTCCCAGTTGTGAGATTAAATTCATGAATAAGTTTTGTTAATAAATAATAAGTCTTGTATATCTTCTAAAAAACAGTTTTCAGGCTGCGTTGCTACTCCCTCAGATCTATGGTGTGTGCTCCACTATTCTCAGACAGTTGCTTGCAACTCTATTGTGTACCGTCTATGGGCTGTCGGACTAATGGTATGGGGCCGGCGGGCCCTAGAGAGTCATCCAATAGATTAGTCCAAAATAGATAATTTATGGTAAATGGTAATAACACACAATTTCCCTTCATGTCTGACAGATTTTCCCCTTTATTTCAATTTTGCCTTCCTCAGTACTCAAGGTAGATGTAAGTAAAATACTTGGGCCAAATTGTAATTTGAGTAAAAATAAAATCACCCATTTTAATAACTACTTTGGAAATTACAAGTTACTCATCAAAGTACTCAATTACAGTAATTTGAGCAAATGCAATTACTGGAGGTTAAATAACTTAAGTAAGGTGGTCCCTTGTCAGTATATCAGGAATATCACCACTAAAAGTGTATAGGCCTTTTCCTCACACGTGTGTTATGTTCAAGCATGCATGTACAAGAAAAGGTATTGTATAAACTTGAATTGATGTCTATCCCTGATATTGTCTAAAGGGTGCCTCATAATTAAGTACTACTTATTACTACTTAAGTGTTTTTGGGAAACTCAGCCGAAGACGATATTATAAGAGTTACCAGCAGGGACAGCCAGATGAAGGTAGATATTTGAGAAGAAGGAGACAAATGCAAGCAGAATCATAGAATCAACTCCATCTCTCAGGCACAGACACACAGCCACTGCCACACCAACACGCATGCACATTATGTGTTTTCTCTGTGTTTCTGGTAATGTGTGGAATGATCAAAATTTGAGAATAGCATAGCATATGAATCTAGAAACCACCACTTATTTTCACATAGTAAATGTACTTTGATTACCAGACACTGAAGCAGTAACTGTAAGGGAATGCAACTCTTCAATTTTTTGATTGTTAATAACGTAATCATGAAACATGTAATCTGTTATTCCCCGTTACTGGCCTGCTCTCTGGACTCTTCATACAGTATGTTGCTTGGAAGGTGGGGTGATCCCTCACCCCCACTACTTTCAGTGCACAGCGGGTCAGTCTGTTTATTTGGGACTTAACTTTTACTGTTAGATTTCCAAACCCAAGTGATTGTATCATAGGCATGCACAGATCTAGGAACGGACTTGGTGGTGCTAAAGCACCTGCTCCTTCACAGTATTAGACGAAAAAAAGGCCCATTTTGAAAGTTCCCTTTTTATTTGGTCACAATGTGTTCCATATTGGCATGATCATACGGTATAAATTCTTGAGATCAAAAGTATGTGACAATTCACCCTGATATAATATAGTTTATAATACAAGGGTGGGGAATGTAACTTATGTCTCAAGGGCCGTTTACGGCCCCTGATGTAATTTTAATCTTATGCAGTTTCACATGGAATTTGACATGCTTTGTAAAGAACTCTCAGAAATTTAATTTGCAATACAATTAAGTTATGTTTTCAGGGGACCTAGTGGAGCTGGGGTCTGTTGTGAAGGTGCCCACCTTCAATATAGGCCTAAACTGCAGGGGGAAATCCTGATTTGTGTTCATAGTGCAGCCTTTTATAAAACTTGAAGTGGCCCACGAATGAAAACGGCTCCCCACTCCTGCTCTAACCTAGCAAGGAAACTGGAAGTTCCATATGCCCCCCGCCCCCACCTTGAGCACCTGCCCCCAAAAATGTCTGTGCATGCCACTGGATTGTATAGTGTAGTACACTCTCAACAACAGCATGGTACAAAAAGGGACTTTATCCTCTCCAAACACCCTTAGTCAGTGTAAAAAGTGTAGTCTCTACTTCATCCAATAGGTCTTTGTCAACATATAAAATTAGTGTGTATGTAAATTAGTTCACATTTAAGTACATTACACTTCGTTTGGATAATGAAAGATAACTTTTAAGGAAACTTGTAATATAAAACCCACCTGTATTTTCACTCTTGAGAAATAAACCCTCATTTTTAAATGAAAGTCAGTGAAAATGGGGGCCTGAACTAAATTAAGTGGGAAATATGTGTAATGTGCCCTTTGAACTATCTAAGAATTTTGTATAACAACTTTTCCTATAAATATATTTACCTCAGAGTCATTTTTATGTTCAATTTATCAAGATATTAGCAAATTAGCCTAGGCGTTTTTAGTGTAAAATGGTTCAAATAAGAAATGCATGATAAATATGATAAAGCTACTGTTCTGCAAAGGTTATCATACCAATTCATAAACTGGACATATATAGCAATAATAAAATACCAGCAAGACTTTGCCCACCCTTTCGATTGCGATCGGTGGTCTGGCTCATGGACTATATCCTGAGATGGGAAAGATGGAGTGAGGGAGTAGAGGTGATTCACAAAATTGTAGCTTATATGGTGAACAATGGTAAAGTGAGAAAAACTGGTAAAGTGGTGCAGTTAACAATTGTCATCAATATCTTCATGTTGCTTTACTGTAGTCATTTACATCTTTTACATAATCTTTTGGATATATTTCCTCTACCATGTAATATTTTAAATATAATATAAAGTGTGGGTGTGATGTCTTCCTGGGGGTGTGATCAGATGTCATTCAAAGGCTGAACCAACAAAACCAATGATGTTGCAAATGGCATAGCAATCTGAGATCAATCGCGTTTTAAATATTGTTTGGTGACTTCATTAAGGATCATCTTGTTAAAAAAATATTTTAATGCACATTTTCCACTATCCCGCTTTATCAATGGCTTATGGACAGCAACAATTGTTATAGTGGGACAGCAAATTCTTTATTATTTTTCAATAAAATGTTTTGAACCCAAAGTGTGACCATATTTTGTTTAAATTAAGTTATTTCTGTTCAACTTCCACTTAGAGGCACTCTGTCAATAAGGTATTATGGCTTATGGGGCCAGTCTTCTACTTCCCACTCGACCAGCTGTCACACTTATTCATTTTCCAATGTCACCCAATGCATTTCAGGAACCAAAAAAACTATAAATGTATTTCTCGGAATTGTGGAAGCACTGGTATAGATGTCTATATGTATCTTAATGTCTTGATGTTTTCAATTCAATTCAATTCAATCCAGAAATACTCTGCCACGTATTGCTATTGGGTAGCCTATTGTAGGCCTCTATCAGACACAGATTAATCATATCGTTCCATCAATTAATACAGCAAGAAATGCTTTCATTCATGTATTCAAAACAAAAAAGTAGGCCTACACAAGGACATATTGCTGCCATGTTGGAAATCTCTCAAATCCTGTGGTAAGCCACAGACAAGTATCAGATAGACACTGCATCACAACGTTGGTGGAGATATCTGCCACACTTGACTCAAACGCCATTGGAATTAATGGGAGAGGCCACTGATTTTGTGGAGGACCGACATCTGAAAATATTTCTATCAACTGGAACTATTAGTGTGTGGAGTGTGTCCACAGACTGAACTAGTCACTCACTGAATTGGGCACAAATAGACTGGGTGTAAAAAAAAAACGAGGTTATTGATAATACATAGATATATATATTATATATATATATATATATAGTTTTTTAATGGTAGACCAGACAACGCCTAATAACATTATTTAGCATTTGTGGTCAACCTGTTATTTGTAGACTAGGCCTACATTATCCCTAGGCTACTGACTCAAAAACGTGTTAATTATTAGACTCAGTCATTGAGTTTGGTAATGGCTAAGTTTTGAACTTGCGGAAAAATGAAAGGAAAAGGAAACATACCAGTAATCAATTTGGTAAACAATCGGTAGCCTGTCCTGCTTTAATAAGGTCTTGGAGTGATTCTATAGGCCTATATTCTATATGGGCCTATTCTTCTATCTATACGCCTCTTACATTACCTAGAATTCTCACAAGATGGCGGCAGAGGTCTTCTTTATATACAGTTGACAGTTGTGTATCTTGATATTGTAGGCCTATGTCCTAATGGGGTATGTTTTATTATTAATCCACACAGTCAATATAGGGACTATATAGGGGTTTCTATCGATCAAACATGCCCTTAGGCTACTTAAAGGAGCAGTTCAGCTCATTTCAATATGCTGTTGTATTGCTTCCGCTACCCTTGACTTGTCAGCCTACCCGGTGACAGTGCATGTTTTGGCTCAGCCCTTTCCGAGATCTGAGCTATTCTTATTGGGGCAGATTTTGTTTAGGCCTACATTAAAAACTTTCTTATCATAGGCCTACTCCAAATATTTTCCAAAAAGTTATCGCTGTTTGCTTGTTGTCTGCTGATGTTGCATAATCTTCTGGATGTTTCTGGGAATAAATAAAAATGTTTATTTGAAATGTAAACAAACAACTGCTCCCATTACAATGAACAGGATC
This sequence comes from Engraulis encrasicolus, assembly GCF_034702125.1. Classification (NCBI taxonomy): domain Eukaryota; kingdom Metazoa; phylum Chordata; class Actinopteri; order Clupeiformes; family Engraulidae; genus Engraulis; species Engraulis encrasicolus. Next base: position 31,732,264 of record NC_085880.1, read on the forward strand.
TCGGAAAAGACTAAAGAAAAAAATCTCAGGTACTGACAAGTCCAGGGTAGTGTGAGCATTACAACTGCATGTTGAAATTGGCTGGAGTTATCCTTTAACATATTGTAACATAAGAGGGGCAATTAAAACAACTATAGGCCTATTTTTGTTTAAAATAAAGGGTTCGGTAACACTTAACTTGACGCCGGTGTCATATGCATGTCATTACAGTGTCATAATAGTGTCATGACACAGTCATAGAGAAGTCAAAAACTTTTATGTCCATAGAGCTTGAAAGTCCCGCCCCTTAGTTCCGCATTTCACGGGACCTAAGCTGACCATCTAACAACATGGTAGCGAGTAAATATCTTCCGATCTCAGTCATTACATGCGCTGGGCTACAAATATGCTGTTTAAGAGGCTAGATAAAGATTATTCATGCAGAAGTAAACATGTTATGACTGTGGGCCTTAAGTGACATTCGGTTATGGCAAAGACAAGGTTGCCATAACCGAATGTCACTTAAAGCGGCACTATGTAGGATCAAAAGGTTAATTAATCACTGTCCCGAGTCAGCCGGTGCTTATTTGAGTCAATAGTAAGTAAACGATGACTCTCGCGACCATTTTCACGGTTGGCTGTCAGAGAACCCCAAATGTAACTTTTGACATAGGCCTAGCAACCCCTCGAGTGTCGTGAGAAATACTTCTCATGCGGAAAAAAACTCTTTAGACCTACATACCGCCAGATTTACATTTGTTCTATCAACTGCTGGCATTCTGTGATGGAAACATTCTCACAGCAAGCTTACTCAAACAGCATTTTTCATAACGGTGTAGATTTTGAGACAGGCATGACACGGGCATCATGCAAACTACTTAATCCTACATTGTGCCCCTTTAAGACCAACAGTCATAAAATGTTCAAGACATGGACATAATGTTTATGAGACATGCATAACACATTATGACACTATTATGACACTATAATGACATGCTTATGACAACGGCGTCAAGTAAAGTGTTACCAAAGGTTCCTTAGGCCTATTTGTATATTATTTATCAGCAAATGCTGTTCTTACAAATAATCACAGAGTTGTATAGAAGTAGAAGTAGACTACGTGTATCCTTACAGATGTCATTTCAACACTTGTGGTATGATATCATTTCAAATGTTCAATGTTGTAATATACTGCTAGTAGTGTGTGAGTGCGCCTGTGCGCGTGCGTAAGTGCGTGTGTGTGTGTGTGTGTGTGTGTGTGTGTGTGTTGGATACGAGGAGGAGTTTTCATTCCTGCTCCAATCAAATCCTCACTTCCTTTATCTTCAGCCAACCGAATAAATGCCATTGGCTTAATGCGCACAAAATCCCGCCTCTTCACTCTTATCATTGGTGATGCCTTCCTCAGCACAACAGTGCGGCTGAACTTCGGAAATGAAACTATCCAGAACCTAATTGTACAGGTTTTAAAATCCGTTATTTGGCTGGTAAGTAGAGCTAGCTTGCATGTTGTGTTTGCCTTCTAATTGTGAATCCTTAGTTGACAAAACAGGTCTGCAAAGATGGAAAGGAGTGGAAATCTTTGACGACCCCTTTTTCTTTCTGAAGGGGTGGGAGGGAAGGTAGACCTGCCCACAAGGATACTTTTGTAACCATGAGCTCGATACTTTTGCATCGTATAAAGCCGAATGCATTCGCGTTGTGAATGTGCCTAATGAGTGCCAACCTTTCGAACGTCTTTGGCATGCTGTATTCACTCGGAGTGTTGTAAAATGCCTCTCATTTCATAACAACGACGACCGTTGATTATTTTTGATGAAGCCTACGTGAACGTTTTGTTTACACAACATAATCAGCTGTCACCTCTGATCTCAAAGAACGGGTATGTTTGTCTATTCTTGTATGGCTGTCATACCTGAGAAAAAGCTTCTGTCAAAAAAATTCTGTCAGAGACTTAAAATCTTGAGCACTGGATAGGCTACTCCGCACGGAATTACGAAGCGCCTAACCTTCTGTTTGCAGGGCCAGGATGGGAGGCAGCCTGTCAGTAGACCCGGACACACATGTCGTGGTGGTCGGCGGAGGGTTTGGAGGGATAGCAGCCGCACAACAACTGAAGTCAAAGGGCATCAATTTCACTCTAATCGACCTGCGAGATGCCTTCCATCACAATCCTGCATCCCTGCGCGCAGCTGTGCAGAGTGGTGAGTTTATTCTAATGGTGTACCAGGAAATTATGTGAAGGGTCATTTTATAATAATGTAGTCTATCACAGGCCATTGTTAAAGAAAGAAAGAAAGAAATATTGCAAGTTGATGAAAAGAGGGTCGCCAGGCGCTATGTGCCGTTAACACAGACATTACAGACAAAAGAAAAAATTTCTATTGACACAGGGCATTACCCACAGAGAGAGAGAGAGAGAGAGAGAGAGAGAGAGAGAGAGAGAGAGAGAGAGAGAGAGAGACAGAGAGAGAGTGTGTGTGTGTGTGTGTGTGTGTGTGTGTGTGTGTGTGTGTTGCTCCTTGTAAGTCGCTCTGAACAAAGGCGTCTGCTAAATACTAATGTAATGTGATAATGTAATGTGTGTGTGTGTGTGTGTGTGTGTGTGTTTGATTTTATTTGGTTTCATTCATAATGATCTGTTTGCTTCCTCCAAATAGGCTTTGCCAAGAAGACCTTCATTCCATTCAAGGAGACCTTTGGAGATAGCTTTGTGCAGGGGCGGGTAGTGAAGGTAGACACATGCTCCAGGATCGTTGCTTTAGACGACGGAAAGGTAAGCAATAGGCATGCAGCTTGTGTAAAACAGACCCAAAGTCTTGGCAGATTTAAGCAGAATAACATACAAACTTAAAATGTGTAACAAGTGTTTCAAAAGAGCAGGGATGGATTAGATCAGGAGTGAGTGAGGAGCCTACAGTATGTCTCGAGGGATGTTCCCGCCCTTGAGGCTGTCTTATCTGGCCCCTGACATAATTTTAATGTAATGCAGTTTCACATGAAATTAGACATGTTTTGGTTAAGAAAATCTAGACATTACTTTTTCAAAATACCAAACTATTCATTTATTGAAGTTGTATTTTCAGGGAACCTAGTGAAGGTGGGGTCTGTTGAAAAGGTGACCATCTTCAATATAGGCCTAAAGTGGACTGAGTAGCAATTTGGACTGAGTGTGTGGGACCTCTAGTCCTCATGGATCTTGGTTCTCCTGGTTAACACCACATGATGTGATTACCAGCACAAGTGATGGTGTCTGAGGACTACCTATGCAATTTCTTGCCGGAAAGTTGTGGTTTATGTTTGCCCATAGCCTTACGTATCATTTGGCATATACATAGCCTACAGTGTTTCCCACAGAAATTTTGGAAACTATGGGGGCAGCCGGGGTTTATTTTGTCCGGGGGGGGGGTCTTCTCACACGGGCCTTTTTTTTTGGGGGGGGGGGTGTATTCTTGCAGCGTAAATGCAAAACGGCAAAACAATGACTACAGTATGACATTGGCGCATGGAGAAACTGTAGGCCTTGGCCTATATTTCAGCCATTTATATTTTGAGAAATAAGGCTACATAAGATTTTACCCATGACTTGTATAATAGTAGTACATTGTCATTGTCAAAAAATGCAGTACAGTGAATAATTTCTGTTTACAACACAGTTTCATTCGTCCCTCATGCAGGGGTCTGGGAAACAATAATAAAACAAAATAGGAGCAGAGATAAGAATTTAAGAGCACTGTGAAATTGTTAACGCATAGACAAAAAGGGTCTTAGAGGGTAGGCTATGCCTTTTCCCCCACACATATCTGTAGGCGTACACATTCTACATGAGGGGTGCTGGTCACAGGGCCAGTTTTTTTTCCAAATTCCTCCCATTAAAAGGGCTGAACAACATATTACACATTTATGTCTATATTCACATTCATTACACATTAATTTCTATATGCAGCCCGATATCTCCTCTGCTGTGTCAATGAAGGTCTGTCACCAAACTCATTACAACTGTAAAACAAAGCCTAGGGAGTGTTAGTAAACTCATCCCAACTGTCCCTTCTCTGAAGGTTTTTTATATTGCTCCCAAACCCAAGTAAACTACAACAACTTGACTAGGCTTTTGATCCCTGTCTTTCAAGCACTTGTGGTTCTCTCTATAGCAGGGGTGCCCAACCTTTTTTTAACCAAGATCTACTTTTGAAGTTGATGGTCTGCCGTGATCTACCAAGTCAAATTCAAGGATGTCAGTATGAAAATTTAAGACCACCATTTATTAATCACCATTATTATGAACAAAATGTTTTCAGTAGGCTACTATGGCCGTATCTTTTCAGTGTGTTTTTAAAGTGTGTTGAATAGCCTATCTTTACAAAGCAATGCAGCACTGATAGTATGCAGAGATAATTTCAGTCATACACAAGTCATAAACAATTGAAACAATTTCAAAATGATAAACATTTGGTAGGGTAGAATGCCCTAATGTGGGACAATTTTTGTCACTTCAACTTTGGTGGTTTATTAAAATTTAATGACAACATTTCAATACAAACAAATTACACCCTTTTCATCCTCTAGTTATGCTCTAATCAAATACAACCTTTAAAAACATGTTAAGTGTTTCTAATTCGAATAATTTGGATATTAATGAAAGTTGGTCAAAAACCATGGTTATCCTAAAGTGGGACAATCGGTTTCCTAATGTGGGACAGTGTATATTAAAAGGTCTCTAAAACATGTTTGTGTAAAATATTAATTCAAAATGTGATCTGCCACTCTTTAAGACATATCAGCTACACATTTAGAGCATGTTTTATAAATTATTTTTACTTTCTTTTATTGGTAAATATGACTGAGACTGTTTGAACCCATTGCACACAATTGGTCACTTCAACATGGCAGCTCTATTTGAGGAAAGAACTTCCTGTTTTTGGACCCAAATGTTGTGTTGATCGCTGTGCTCCAGTAGATTAGGCCAGGAAGACTGGAATACACCTTTGATATAGATTTAAATATCCATTTTCTTGTGTGGACATGGTGTTCGACTTCATAGTAATTGTTTGACTTGCTTTTACAACTGTCCCACATTAGGAAAATCTTGTGTCCTACTTTAGGACACACCTATCCTAAAGTGGGACACTAATAATATGGTTTAAAAATGAAATATTACATTATTTTATATACACCACACATTATTTTCTGATGAACATATACCTACCCAACATATTTATCAAAAAATTGACAATGTTGTTTTGATTGGAATTGATTTATACCCTAAAGACAAATTTGGCCAAATGCTATGTACAAAGTAATTTGCCATTATATGGACTTCACCCGGGGTCCTTCTTCTTAATTGTAACCCCTCCCTGGAGTATTACTATACATTTACTAAATCATGATATTATGATAACAGGATGATAGGGCTTTTATTTGATTTTAGTTTTGTAAACATTTACCATCTTGGGGCTAAGCTACACCCCTGAAACCTTAAGGTGTCCCACATTAGGCATCGTCCCACTTTAGGGCATTCTACCCTATATAAAAGGCACATAGGCCCTATTTCTAAAATATGATGAAGCATTATCATGCCTTCAGTGGTATAGGCTACAAATTAAAAAGGGCTCAGAAATTCACCATTTGTTATGGGTAAATAGTAGGCTACTATGAGAGAGAGAGAGAGAGAGAGAGAGAGAGAGAGAGAGAGAGAGCAATGAGAGAACTCATTGGATTGGTTAACACCCCTACAGTAGCACAGCAAAGGCTTTCTATTGTGAGTTTGGCCAATCTTTTTGTCCACAACTGAAGCAAGAAACAGCACAAATTGAAGTGAATTCCATACATGTCAACAACTAACATTTCCCTTACGGTAGGGACACATAGGAGGCGAAGCCAGGCGAAGCGAAGAGAGGCGAAATCCAACCGTCATCAGGTCGTCGCGGCGAATCAAATGGAATGGAACAGTTATGTTGTTGATTTGATTGGGCCGTGGCAGGCGAATTCGCTCCTCATTTGCATAACATTAAACTTTCTTTAATAATTTCGCTTCGCTTCGCTCCTGTTCGCTTGCTGTCGCTTGCCTTCGCCTCGCCATCGCTTGCCTTCGCCTCTCTCATAGGAATGAATGGCAAAGTTCGCAAATTCGCGTGTATGTGTCCCTACCGTTACACGCGGCACGCGATGTAAACGCAGTTAGCGATGATGCATGCGACTAGCGATTTGGACGAAGATCCTCGCATATCGGCGTGTCATAACGCATCGTTGCGCATGTTCTGTTACTCACACGATGTTACACGTGTGCACACATGAATCAACTGTAATACCCTTACGGTCACTTCCTAATGCTTTCCCCTCATTCTGTGTTACCGTGGGACTACTTATCTAACCAATACAGAGTCTATAGGATGTATTTATTCCAGGATGAAAATGCGAAGGAAATTCAAAATCGTAATTCAAATCGTTTTAACAAAAACGGATATCGTTAAAAAAAAAAAAAAATTTTTTTTTTTTTAATTTTTTTTTTTTTACATTTTCGTAAACTATGGCGGCCAAATTTAAACTATGGCGGGCCGCCATAGTTTCCTCAATGTATGGGAAACACTGATAGCCCATAGCCAATCATGTCAGTAGGGCAGCCATGGCCTAGTGGTTAGAGAGTTGGTCTTTCAATCTAGGGGTTGCAGGTTCAAATCCCCCCTGTCCTCTCCCTACATCACCATCCATGGCTGAAGTGCCCTTGAGCAAGGCACCTAACCCCACATTGCTCCAGGGACGGTAACCAATACCCTGAAAAATAATAACTGTAAGTCACTTTGAATAAAGGAAAGTGACAGCAAAGTGCAATGTAATAATAATGATAACAATATAATAATGTATCTATTCAAACAAACTGCAATCTTCTGTTTGTCAAGTAGTGCATGTCATTGTCTTTCCACCCCTCCTCGCTCTGATTGGCTCCCTCGCTCAGGACCCCGCTTTTGGGAGTGATCGGAGTGATCGTGAAAAGGAGCATAGGGACTCCCATGCTGTCATGGATCAGTCCTGTTCAGTAATCCAACCCAGACAGACGTGCTTGGGTGACTATGGGTGCATCCCAATATGTGTCCTTGCCTCCTCCACTTGTGCTTGTCTCCTCGTCCCGCCTCCTGGCCCCTCCTCCATGGAGAAAACGGATAAAGTTTCCCAGCTGTCAGCCTCGCCACAACAACTTTTAAGGGACTGTTTTTCATTCACCATCCCAATTGCAAATGAGAAAAAGACTTTATAATTGAGCTTTTGCAAGATATTGAAATATAATGCTGTTGTCAGTGATGTCATCATGACGAGAAGCAAGTGGAGGAGGCAAGTGGAGGAGGCAAGGTCACATATTGGGATGCACCCTATAATTTCTCCTGATGTCTTACAAACAGGAAGTGGGCTACAGCCACCTCATCCTGTGCACAGGGACGGACGGTCCTTTCCCTGGGAAGTTCAACAAGCCGGCCTCCTACCACACCGCCATTGAACAGTACGAGAACTTTGTCAAAGAGGTATCTTTGCAACACAACTTGTTCATTCATACTGTAATTTTTGTATTCGGAAAGGTGGCAAATCTAAGTAAGAAGTTCATAGGTTCACAACAAAGTGGAGTATAGGACTCATAGCACACACTTACACCAAGTGTTCTAAGTCGTAAATATGTGACCATTTTATAGTGTAGCCAGTCATGGTCTGTTGTTCACCATTGAGCAACCTTGTATGCACACTGTAGCTGACCAGTACATATCTCATATTATAATAAGACCGCAATTAAAAGAAAGCCTACATTACTTCCTTGTTTATGCAAGCCCAATGCATGGGCGATCTCATCTCTGGCATTTTCATTTTACTGTGTGGACAGAGAAGGCTTTGATTTGCAAGCACAGAAATGTGGCGTCTGCACGCAAATCGTTTTCAAAACTGATACTCAGATGAAAGAAAGTTAAAGAGAGCCCACCTGGGAAACTCAAGTTGTCACTTGTGACCCAACACTCCACAGCACACAGTGCTCACAACGAAATTGCATTTATGCCTCACCCGTGTAAGGGGGCAGCCTCAAACGTCGCCCCAAGGGAGGAGTGTGGCGGAACGGTACCATGACCAGGGTACCTCAGTCATGGAGGAGGCTGGAGTAGAGCACTGGTTCATCCTCCTCCTCCCCCCCCCCCCCTGTGGGGTCGGGAGTTGAATCGGCAACCTTTGGGCTACAAGTCTGATGCGCTGATGTTGACTAGACTTCTTTTTTAGCTTGAAGATGTCTCAGCTTCAGCAGTGTAGGTTGCTGTTAAAGCAATACCAGAGATACTCTAGACAGAGATAAGTCATTCTAGTTCATTTCTGGTATCCACTTTCTGTCGGGTGAACGCCCCTTTAGGAGACATTCGGTTAGGAGACCTTCGGAGTCCTCAGGTTGAGAATAAATGGAGTCCCCTTAGCGCTGTAGATGGCGGTAGCGCACTTCTCTTGCAAACACCTCAAAAATAGAAGAAGAAGGAGGGGACAACGCCCCCCTTAGGAGACCCAACTTGAGCACACACTTTTGCATTGGGTGGGCAGGTTTCGAAGCCTCTTTATTACTCCACCCTCTTTGGCGATACTGCACCAAATCTGGAAGTAAGTTAATTTTATACCTCCCCTGGAGTTCAATTATTGAGTTTTTGCATTTGTCCTGTTCTTCCAGCCATTATTAACTCTGGTGATGTTACTTCTGGTTCCAAGCAAGCAATTATCATTGAATTGCTCAATCTACTGTATCTGGACCCAGGGGCGCAACTACTCATTTCTGGGGGGGTATGCAAGAACTATTTTGGTGCCCCCACCCCCCTCCAAAAAAAACAAACAAACAAAAAAGGATTAATAATTATTTGTTATGGGCTTGTGATTACGCCCCTTGTTAAACCCTTGTGACCCTTGAAATATGCATCTGTTTTTGAATCCAACAGTACAGTACTCTCCCTCTTTTACCCTCTCTATTTGGTGCCCCCCTCTTTCTGGCGACCGCTGCAAAGCATACGTCGCATATACTGTAGTTGCGCCCCTGTCTGGACCCGTAATGTAAGGATCAATGACCTTGGAGGTAGGGGTGGTACGGTTCACAAAATTCACGGTTCGGTTCATATCGCGGTGTCAAGGTCACGGTTTTCGGTTCTCTACGGTTCTTTTTTTTTAGTTCATGATAAATGGTGCACTGTCTAATAGAATCGGACTTATCACTAAATATCCTACATATGGTTTGTATAGGCTTATAATGTGAAAATGGTGTGATTTTAATTGTGTCATCCTCTGATTTGGTCTTATACGCTAATGTTTTAATCAGAGAGACTGGATAAGATACTCCTAGAATCTCTGTTTTACATATTTTTCTGGGCAGTAAATGAATTGCGGTTTGCGATGGATTGCACGGTTCGGTTCGGTATGTGTGTGAATTGTACGGTTTCGGTTTTCGGTGCGGTTTGTGCCATCCCTACTTGGAGGTAGAATTTCCGTTGCCAGACTAAGAAAATGGCTGAAAGTACAGCAGAAAGGCAAAACTCAATTATATAACTCAAGAGGAGGTGTACAATGAGCTTATTTCCTGACATGGTAGTGTATCGCCATAAGGACATTTTAGAAATCACAGTTTTGTGGAGCATTTCAGTGTGTGTCTGTGTGTGTGTGTGTGTGTGTGTGTGTGTGTGTGTGTGTGTGTGTGTGTGTGTGTGTGTGTGTGTGTGTGTGTGTGTGTGTGTGTGTGTGTGTGTACCCTCGGCCATCAGATCCAAGCGGCTGAATCTGTGTTGGTGATTGGTGGGGGCACGACAGGCGTGGAGATGGCAGCTGAGGTCAAGACCGAATACCCTGACAAGAAGGTGAGCCTCTACGGCACATTCTGGTGGATGAGTCTTCTGGGCGGTTGCATGGAGTCACTTGTAAAGTTGCACACATACATAATGTATGTACATAGGGGCACACAGATAGTTATTATATCCATAGATGTTTGATGAGCACTCGTGTGGTCCTGATTCACCTGGTGCGTGCACACATACACACACACACACACACACACACACACACACACACACACACACACACACACACACACACACACACACACACACACACACTGATGGCTGACTGATAGATGTCTGACTCTGATCACACATCTGTGCATAACATGCAGGTGGTGCTGATCCACTCACATATTGTCCTCCTGGCACACACACACACACATATACACACACACACACACACACACACACACACACACACACACACACACACACACACACACGCACACACACGCGCGCGCACACACACACACACACACACACACTCAAATGGCTGTGTAATAGATGTTTCACCACACCACACCTCCAGGTGGTGCTGATCCACTCGCGTGTTGCCCTGGCCGACCCAGAGCTGCTCTCCAGCGTGCGGCAGGAGGCCAAGGACGTGCTGCTGCAGAAGGGGGTGGAACTCATCTTAGGTAAGCACGCTTAAGATCATAGACACAACACTCATATACGTAGATACATAGGTAACACTTAATGCCGGCATCATAGCATAGGTAGTCCAAAAAGTCAAAGAATGCACACACATCAGTGGCACAGGTGCTGGACCAAACATAAGATAACTGAAAATAAAATAAAACAGTGTCGCGGACCTTTATTTTCTTTTCAGGCATCATAGGTAGTGTCATAACAGTGACATAAAGCAAAAACATTATGTCCATCCATGCCATGAATATTTTCTGATTGTTGTCATTAAGTGACATTCGGTTATGGACAATCCTAACAATGTCAATGTTCCATGACAATAAAACGTTAATGACATTGAAATAATGTGTCATGACACTGTTTTGACAATATTATGACACTGTCATGTCATTCGTATGACACCGGCATCAAGTAAAGCATAACCGATACATAATATGCATCATATAGAATTATATATATAGGGTCCAAGTCAATATCTAACCCCACATCCTCTCCTTTTGCTTGTGGCCTTGTGCTTGTTGACACCATAGAGTAAACAAGAAAGCTGTCAGCCTAGGCACAACATTTGGGGGATTCTTTTTTATATTGGGGGACTGATTTTCCCCATTCAGGAAAATGAGAGGACAGGAGGTTAGATAATGAGTTTGACCCATACATTCATATAGATACATGATTTACAGTATAAGGTCATAGACATACAGTATCTATCTACTGTAAACTCTAATCCAGGGAGTTATTCCAAGAACCTAGTCCATCAGCAAAACTGGTTATATCATTTGGAGATAGTGGTACATAAGATAATGCAAGAGCCTCATTTTCTTAACGAAATGACACCTGCAGACTAGGTTAACTCAGTAGGTTAAATTAAAACAGGATTATCAACTTGTCTGTTCTTGGAATTCCCACTTGATGTAGGCCTAGTTAGTCTAAAAGCATCACATTGTCAACAAGTGGACTTCTCTTGCATGTTTTGCCTTCAGTTCAGAGGGACAAAATGTCTTCAGCTCCAAGAAGAATTACAGCATTCTTGCAGCTATATGCTTCTGACTGTGTTGAGTAATCTCTTGCTAATCACTTACCCATTACATAAGTCTCTCTCTGTGGCACGGCTAAGCACATTACATTACCTGTCCGATAGGTGTGTCACTGATATGACTAATGGATAAAGTGAGGGATCGCGAGCGCCTTCATGCCAGGCATGTTCACACACACACACACACACACACACACACACACACACACACACACACACACACACACACACACACACACACACACACACACACACACACACACACACACACACACACACACACACACACCACACCACACCTTTCCTCGCTCTTTTATAAGGGTGCATTAAGTGAACCAATCGATAACGGGGTGTGTCATTCGTGTAATCGGCAGTTGGAAGCCGTTACCAACTTAGGGTGAATGTAAAGCAGATACTGTGTCATAGGTCACGGTGCAAGGAGCAATGACAGCCGTGAATGCAGAGTTGAAAAAAAATTGTGTTCATTTTGCATATGGTGGCCGCAGCCGAATTGAGGGAGTTTGAATATTCACAATGCTGCAGGTCTGTGGAGGAAGTGGTTGCAGCACCACTGGATTTTGAGTCCTGTTTACTGTAGTGATTAAAATATAGAATCTACTCTACTCTACTCTACTACTCTGCTCTACTATGCTCTGCTCTTCTCTACTATTCTCTACTCTATTCTACTCTTCTGTACTCAACTCCTCTATTCTCTACTGTACGCTCTACTTGACTCTACACTAATCTACTCCTCTCTAATATTCTCTACTTTGCTCAACTTTACTGTTCTTTACTCTGCTGTACTCTACTCTACTCTACTTTACTCCTCTCTAATATTCTCTACTTTGCTCAACTTTACTGTTCTTTACTCTGCTGTACTCTACTCTACTCTACTTTACTCTACTCTACTCCTCTCTCATCTTCTCTACTTTCCTCAACTCCTCTCTACTGTACTCTACTGTACTGTACCCGACTCTACTCTACTGTTCCCACTGGTGTTTCTGCAGGTCAGAAGGTGTCCAACCTGAAGGATCTGCAGTGTAATGTTCTCCAGAAGGACATGGTGGTCACCACAGATAAAGGCCTGGAGATCCCCACAGACTTCATCATCTGCTGCACGGGCAACAAGATCAACTCAGGGGCCTACAGCGCCACCATGGGTGGGTACGCAGTACTGTACGCACTCCCACGTCTTAATTTGCCTACGCGCGTGTCTGTCTGTGGCGGTGTGGGTGCAAGACTTGTTTGTGTACGTGTGCAAGAGCATGGCATGTAAAAGAGTGTGTGTGTGTGTGTGTGTGTGTGTGTGTGTGTGTGTGTGTGTGTGTGTGTGTGTGTGTGTGTGTGTGTGTGTGCGTGCGTGCGTGCGTGCGTGCGTGCGTGCGTGCGTGCGTGCGTGCGTGCGTGCGTGCGCGCGCGCGCGCGCGCATGTTTGTGTTTCTGTGTGCATTGTTTGCTTAGAGCGTATAAGCACAGCTCGGCCCAGCCATCAGGAGGGCGTTGCTCAGCTCATGCAGTTGAGGCCGTGTTTAAACAGCGTGGGCGTATTTACACCAACTTGACCTGACACAGACGCAGTTCAAAGTAAGGACATGTACAGAGACTGGCATTTTGATTGATTTCATAGAAAGGTTGACTTCAAAGAAACACAGTACGGTGACCAGGGCTTTTTGTTCAAGGTTTACCGGGTTTACAGCCAGGGCTTGACACTGGCACCAGCCAACCAGCCAAATTCCGGTAACACTGTAGCCTGGTTCTTGCCAGGCGTGCATTTCTCAAAAGACAAGTTGTTAGCCTGTTAGCAACTTTGGTAGTTGCCAATGGGAAAATGCACTGAAAACAACAAAGTAGCTAATTTAGTAAGTAAATTTGGTTTTGAGAAATGCACCCCAGAGATGTGAAGTTGCACACAGCTCCACAGGCTCTACTCACTGGTGTGGGAGAGCTGTGCGTTGGATTTGTTTCAGAAGGCATAGCTTTATCGACCACTAATCCGTCCTCCCAACCTAATACATTCCTTCAAAACCATTCTCTGTTACAGACATGTTTGACAGAATCAGTATGTGGTAGAACCTACGATCCAAGTTGATGCGTGACTCCTTTTTGCGAGTTGCCTTTGTTATCTGAGAACAATGAAGATACAAAGCAATCGCTAAAGAACAATCTGTCAAGTTGACAGTGTTTGGGCTGTGTAACATAACTGAATGTCACTTCATGGCACCAGTCTGTCCACCAGGCCTGTGTGTGGAGCTTGTGGAGCCGTCCCTGGTGGAGCTGTGTGGAACTACACAGGTCTGGCGAGAGCCCATAGAGGTAGAACCAGAGAGAGTAGAGAGAGAGAGGTTCCATTGGCCCATTGTTTCCGGGTTCTATTATTGCAAGGGGGAGGGGGGGAAATCCCCCTTTAGGCAGACCTAGGCAGACCTAAGGACTGTTCTATTCAATGCTAGGAGCATTATGACACGCCCCTTTAGGCAGACCGGAACCTGGTCATGTTAGGTGCCCATAGCAACCTATTACATTGGCATGTCTCTATACTTAAAGAATCTCTGGTAGAACATTAGACTAGAGGTGACGCGCCCCCCCTTTTTCACGGCAGTCCTGGCAGCCACTACTTGTAGACCTGAGCTAGAGCATGACACGGGAGTGGATTTTCACTCCCGTCCCATCCCGGTCCCAGAAAAAAAATCCCATCCCGTCCACTCCTGAAAAGAATGTCTCCCAATCCTGCCCACTCCCACTCAAAATCAACCCCAATCCCGTTTAGTCAAAAAAACGAGGCTTTTTTTGTTTTTTTAAAGAAAAAATAAGCGGCATTCCCGCTCACGTTCATTTTTATTCCCGCTCCTGCCCGCTCCCATTCATCTTTATTCCCGCTCCTGCCCGCTCCCGTTCATCTTTAAAATTTTGACTCCCATCCCGCGGGAATCCCGCAGGAACCGCGGGACCCACGGGAATTCCTGAAAAATGTCATCCTCTAACCTGAGCAATGTAAATGAACGGAGAAGGGGCTCACTTCTGTCAATGGCTTCATAATGTGAACATTTTCATTGACAGACTATACAAGGACAGTAGTTGAAATGTGCTGCTAAATATCTACCCAGCTAATATGAACTGATTTTAAAAATGTATTTTATTGACTCATATGGTTTAAGTACATATTTAGCCTGACATTTCAAATCTAGTCCTTGATTAAAATGTCACTTCATGTTCACACAGCTTTAGGCCATTTTTGACGGAGGTGGGCGTGTTCTCCATTGATATGCAGAGCACAGGTCTACCTACAGATGATGGTGGCTGCACTTGCCATTTTCCAGTGCTGTTACAAATTGCTCTGTCACTTCTAATCTAATGTTCTACCTCTATGTGAGAACTCTACTTTGACAGTTAAAACTGAGGGATACAGTATTCCTGTCCCTTTCATTTTTTTGTGAGTCGTAGAATAACAATGATTCAGCTTTTTCTATCAGGATATGCTGCTTCTTCAGCATTAGGACAGCATACCCAGCTTGGTCATTAGACTGCTCACAATACCCCTCACCTCACATATCCTGCCCCCTCGCCCTCGTACCCTAGCTGCTACTGCCATGTGTTATATCCATCTCTTCAAATGTCAACGCCACCCTTATTGCATTCTCACCAATGCCCAGCAGAGGGAGCCAGTGGCTCTGAAATGAACACACGGCCTTGTTTTGGGGCTTTTATGTTTCTACGAATGCTTCTGCTCTTTAGTCAAAATAATGTTCTACCCAAATGTGCTAGTAGGTGTCCTACGAAGACAAAGGTGTTTAAAAAATATCATGTGGTATTAACCTACTTGTACCAGACAAGTGTATGAGCGAGTTCGATGCTGATTTATGTTTTTTTTTAAATTATTTTATGATTTATTTCTCTGTTCATCCTCACACTGTAATTTTGTCTTTCAGTTACATGTCACGAAAAGGTGTAACAGTATGGAGAGAAAGGTCCCCAAGTGAAGCTAAATATAAGCTTATAAGCCGGGGGCCAATGGAATATTAGGTAAATAGGTATTGTAGCAAAAATAAAGAAAAAAGAGAGTCAGAGTCAGACATACAATACGTGAAAGTGAAAGCCCATTGGGAAAGTCCAACTCCCATTGTCATTGTGACACAGCACTCCACAGCACACAAGTGAACACTGTACACTGCACACATGGAAATTGCATTTCTGCCTCACCCATGCAAGGGGGCAGCCCTCAATGGCGCACCATGGGAGCAGTGCGGCGGGACGGTACCTTGCTCAGGGTACCTCAGTCATGGAGGAGGATGGGGAGAGCACTGGTTGATAACTCCCCCCACCAACCTGCCGGGTCGGGAGTCGAACCGGCAACCTTTGGCCTACAAGTCTGAAGCCTTAACCTCCTACCCATGACTGCCAATATGCAAAGCAGTTATAACAACCTGCGTTCACTCCTCAGCATACTACATGGTTTCAGAAGACATTTTGCAGTTGTGACAGACAGAAACCATCAAACACACACTCAACATTCACAGACACAAGAATTTGCATACAACACATAAACACACTCACATCCACACGGGCGCTAGGGTACACACACACACACACACACACACACACACACACACACACACACACACACACACACACACACACACACACACACACACACACACACACACACACACACACACACACACACACACACACACACAGACAATCCAGCTAACCATGGAAGATGAGATTGGTCGATAGTTAATCAGGTCATTTTTGTCACCCGATTTAAAAATTGGGATGACCTTACATATTTTTTAAATCTTAGGAACAGTCCCAGCGAGTAAGGAGAGATTAACACAATGAGACAATGGCTCTGCAATGATATGCCTTTTATGATTTTACTGCATATTCCATCAACGCCGCTGAGGTTGTAATGTGAGTGCAGACCAACAATACAGTAATATATGGTTAAAACCTTATTTATTCGTAAAAGTTGTAAAGTTGTAAAGTAGTAAAGTTGACTATCTATGACAGCCACTATGGACCTTACGCAGCTAAGAATCCTGGTCCTAACCTACGTTGACCTTATGACTCTACAATCTCTGTCTATCTCTTCTTCCTCTGCCTTCCTGCTATTTCTGCCTCCCCTCTATACCTCTCCTTTTAAATCCATCTCTAAAATTGTTTTTTTTTTCCATTTGTTAAGCACTTTGAGTTACATGCCTTGTATGACACAGTGCTATACAAATACAATTATTATTATTATTAAATTATTATTATTATTAAAACCTTATTTATTCAAGCCAGGGCAATGAATAATGTAACATTTAGTCAAATAATCATTCATTCAAAAAGTAACGAACTACTACTACTAATATTTTTAGTACTTTATTTCCAGGATTCATGCTGCCCATTCATAGTCATTATGCCCATATTCATTATGGGAAAATTGCATTTTTATATACATGAAAAGGGGGATCTTCTCCATGATCCACAATTTTGAACTTCCAGAAATAGACATTTTTAGCAGCATAATAGTAAATATTAGTCTATTATTTCATAATTATTCATGAAAAGATCAAATTTGGCAATAGGCAGCACCGTTTCAATGAGCAGCGGGCGGTCGTTGCGATACCTTCTCTGGCCACCATCCTCCACAGTGCACCTTTAAGTAGTCTGAAGTCCTATCCTCACCCCCAACTGGCCCTTTGTTCCCTTTTGAGTAATGAGCAGCTGTTGAGATGGAGGCATCTCACCTATTTGGACTCAACCTCATGTAGCCCAGTTAGACTGGTCCGGCTGGTTTCTCTCTCTCTCTCTCTCTCTCTCTCTCTCTCTCTCTCTCTCTCTCTCTCTCTCTCTCTCTCTACACATACACACACACACACACACACACACACACGCTCGGCCGCCCGCCTTAGCAGTGGTGTATGCACCATTGGATTGCACAGGTGACTAGCTGTGCTCCCTCACTTGCTCGCATAGAGATCTTCCCGTGTGATAAAGTTAAAGCACCTCTGGTTGTGCAAAGCAAAGGGGGTTGTGTTCTGTTATGCTTTGTTGTATTATGAGGTATGGAAATTGCACATTACGTCCCCAGAAAGCACCACAGAGTGTTTGTGTTGTGAATGGGGATTACGTAGGTAGGTACACTAACTTACAGATAGCATCGCAACTTGTCCTGAGGTGAAGACTGAGTCCTCTACATATGGTGATTGTGTATGTAGTCCAGTAGATAACGTCATGGGATGTCCCAGGTGCTGACTGAGCTAAAAGTGTGTCTAGTTGCCTGATCTCGCACCGAGATTTGGTCTGACCAAGAAGATAACGAATAACGTTTCCCAACCGGGCTGGTTAACCCGAGGTTATTCGTTATTCGTGAAGGGTTGTGGCAGCTGTGGCTTATTGCTAAGGGAGTTGGTGTTAGAGTCAGAATGTTGTAGCTTCGAATCCCATTTCATCCATGACTGAAGTTTCCTAGAGAGCAAGACACCTAACCACTTCCACTAGGGCTGTAACCATAACATATCGAACCAAGAAATCACGACACACTGAGTCACGATAATGTATCGTGGTGCAAGAAGGCAGTATCATATGTCCTTTCATAGTTCTGTTACCCTTTCAGTCCAGAAAACAACCCCATGATATGATGTGATAGTGCTTTCAGTTCCAAACTTCTACTCTTATTCTATCTACAAACTATTATAGTTTTGTTTCTAATTTTATTTTATAATGTTGACAAATGTGGAAAAAGCTAAAAAGATACTTTTTATAAATCTTGGGTTGTATCAAACTATAGAAAATTGTGATACTACCTGAATCGTGAGTAGAGTGAATCATTACAGCCCTACTAACCACACATAGATCTAGGGACTATAAACAAAATCCTGCATCTAAACTGTGTGTTGATTTGGATTAAAGCATCAGGGGTTTGTAGAGACAAAGAGGAAAGTAATGTAATGTATTCTGATTGTGTTTGTAGTCCAATAGATAGAATCATGGGTGTTGAGTGAGCTAAAAGTATGTTTTTTATGTGTGTTCCATGATGGTGTTCAGGCAGATAAGATCACTGCTTGTTATTGGTTTTGGATGGGTGCCTTAAGAAGGTATGGTGACCGTCAAAGTATTCTTTTGTTATCTGTCTGCCTAAGGTGTATTCCCGGTCCTTGGAATTTTTGAGAAAATGCGACAGTGTCAGGGTTGAGTGTGTGTGTGTGTGTGTGTATTTGTGTGCGTCTGGGTCTCGGTCTCGGTCTCTGTCTCTCTGTCTGTGTGCCCGTGTGTCTTTCTGTGTGTCTGTGATTGTTTATGTTTGTCCCACTGTGTGTGCGTGCTTATGTGAGTGTGTGCATCCATAATATTGGTACCTGAATCTGTATGTTGTATTTCAAATTGCACTTTGGAGTCTGGTGAAACGCAACTTCAAATGTATTATTTATCATGATAATTTCTCTGTCATATTTCTCAATGGTGGAATGAGCTACCAGTTGCTACAAGAGCAGGGTCATCCCTCTCAACCTTCAAGAAGCTAGTGAAGACTCACCTCTTCTGAGAAAGCTTCCCTGCTTGACATTCTAACATAACTAATTCTACTCACCTTGTGGCCTTTAGTTTTTAGCATTTTTCCTTTGTGTTAGTCTCTAATTAGTCTCTAATGTCTTTCCTTAAGCCACTGCTTTTAACATTTCTTATGTACCTAACATTTTTATGTACCTAATTTGCTTTTAACATCCTTTTAAATTCTTTACTTATTTTTTCTTCATCCTTGTGTTGGATATTGTTGCCAGTGTTGCAGCTGTACACTGCGCCTAGATGTCTTGCTTATTATCCAATATGCCTTGTTACCTTCTTATTTTTAATGTTGCTTCTGATACCTTGTGTTGGACAATGCTGTCAGTGTTGCAACTGCACACTGCACCTTGATGTCTTTATTTACTTTCTGCTACTTTTTAATGCATCCTCCTCTTCTTTACTCTGTGTAGGGCAATACTATCAGTGTTGCAACTGTGCACTGTGCCTTACCCTGTTCTTGTTTAAATTGCTCCTTGTAAGTCGCTTTGAACAAAGGCGTCTGCTAAATGTTAATGTAATGTAATGTAATTTCAGTCCATAAACAGTGAGTTAAAGAGTACACCAATGCTGTAATGGCAGGTAACGATTCCAGGCAGAAAATTCAGAGCCAGACAATGTGTATTGTCCCACTCACACACAGCACATTAAACTGTCTGGCCCTTCATATCCTGTTTCTTGTTTCCTGGTGTGAACTTCTTTTTTCCTGTTTGTGTGCTTCGCTTTCACAGGTGAGTGTCTGGCGGAGGACGGAGCGCTGAAGGTGAATGAGCACCTGCAGGTGAGTTTCATCCACACTGAGGGTGGCTTGATGCCAAAACACATTTGCAACAAAAAAAAAACATTTTAGTCAGGATGAAAACAATTTTGCACATCTCCTGTCAAGGTGCAGGAGAAAGGCTGATTCACATTTGGATTGAGTTTAATACTCTGACTGATGCACATTATGAACATGTATTATGTACATGTAACATGTATGGGCAGTCATGGGTGAGCGGTTAGGGCGTCAGACTTTAGGTTAGGTTCGACTCCCGACCCGCCAGGTTGGTGGGGGGAGTAATCAACCAGTGCTCTCCCCCATCCTCCTCCATGACTGAGGTACCCTGAGCATGGTACCGTCCCACCGCACTGCTCCCCATGGGGCGCCAATGAGGGCTGCCCCCTTGCACGGGTGAGGCATAAATGCAATTTCGTTGTGTGCAGTGTTCACTTGTGTGCTGTGGAGTGCTGTTGACAATGGGAGTTGGAGTTTCCAAATGGGCTTTATTCACTTTTCATGTATTCTCCTAGTCTCTAAGAGTTCTTCATAATATCGTAACTCCTTGCTCCCTTGCCTGCTTGTGGCCTCATGATGATGTCACTGACAACAGAATTGTATTTCAATATTTCACAAGACCACAATTCTAATGGCATTCTCTCATTTTAAGTTGGGATGATGAAATAGCCCCCCCAAAAGTTGTTGTGGCTAGGCTGACAGCAGGTGAGAAAGTGGATCGCACTCGGGTTCTTCTTTTATTCTTTTTATTTTTATTATTTAAGTAGGATGTCTGTTAAGTCCTCTGCTGTACACACTGTACACCCACGACTGCTCCCCAGTCTACACTAATAACACCATAGTGAAATTTGCTGATGACACCACAGTAGTTGGACTTATTTCAAATGGGGATGAGTCTGCCTACAGAGATGAAGTAGAGCGCTTGGTGGGGTGGTGCAGAGAGAACAACTTGCTCCTGAACACAGCCAAGACCAAGGAGCTGGTGGTCGATTTCAGGAGGAAGAGGACTGCCATCCAGCCACTTATGATTGAGGGGGTGTGTGTGGAGAGGGTGTCAGACTTCCCTTTCCTGGGAGTTCACATCAGCGAGGACCTGACCTGGGGTGTCAACACCACTGGGCTAGTGAAGAAGGCACAGCAAAGACTTTATTTCCTAAGAATACTTAGGAAAAGGAAAAACAACATCTGTCAGAAGCTGCTTGTGTCCTTCTACCGCTGCTCAGTGGAGAGCATATTGACATATTGTCTTTGTGTGTGGTTCCCAGGCTGCACTGTGGCACAGAGGAAAGAGCTCCAGGGGGTCATAAAGGCTGCAGAGAACATCATTGGCTGCCCTCTTCCATCTTTGGAGGGCCTACACAGCACCCGCTGCCTAAAAAAGGCCAAGTGCATTCTGAGAGACACATTCCACCCAGGTCACAGTCTTTTTGAATTGCTGCCATCGGGCAGGAGATTCAGGTCCATGAAGACAAGGACAAACAGACTGAAAAACAGTTTCTATGCAGCGGCCATCACAGAACTGAATTTTGCATCAAAAGCATAGTTTTTTTTATATACATACCATTCTTTTTATTCCATTTTTTATTTTATTTTTATTTTTATTTATTTTTGCTTCAACAAGGAATGCACAATGTCGTTGTGCTTGTCACAATGACAAATAAAAGATGTTGTATATTGTATATTGTATAGCAGCAGAAGTGTAGACAAACGTTTCGGCTGTTGCCTTCGTTAGTGTCTCCAGGCTGACAGGAGGGAAACTGTATTGCTCTCTCCACAGAGGCGGGACGTCAGTGAAACGCGAGGCCACAAGCGCAGGTTGAGGATGGGAGTCCGCATATTGGGAAAGAACCCCTAAAGCAGGGGGGGGCAATTATTTTGGCTCAAGGGCCGCATTGGGTTTAGAAAGTTGACCAAGGGGCTGGATGTCGTAGGCAACTTGCCCGTGCCAATAATAAGAAATGGTGTACGCCAACATATTAATTACACCATTGTCAGTTATGCCATTCCTGCAAATTGTATTTCGATATAGACTTTAGTCATCTTAGGATTCCAAGACCCTTGTTTTAGGTAGCGCATTGAAGAATGAGTGACCATGTGAATCAGCATTTTTTTCTTGGAAAGACTCTGAAGGCCGCATGAAATGGCCGAGCGGGCCGCATGTGGCCTCCGGGCCTGAGTTTGCCCACGTCTACCCTAAAGTCTCCTAAAGGGGCATGGCTGCCATAGGATTGCAGTTTAGAGCCTTACATCATACCTGGATCCCAGAGGAAGCTCCTTATGAATTGTCTCTAGTACCTCATCAATCGTCAGTGCAATATCCTTTTCCACTTTGTCTGATTGCGTGCAGGTGCGGGGTTTCGAGCGCGTCTACGCGGTGGGCGACTGTGCGCACCTGAAGGAGCCCAAGATGGCTTACCATGCTGGGCTTCACGCCGGGGTGGCCGTCACCAACATCATCAACAGCATCGTCGGCAAGCCGCTGGTCTCATACCAAACCGGTGAGTCAGGCAGCAACGCAGGCAGGCTCTGTGTTTGTCGTGGACACACCAGTCAATCACCTATAATTGAGATGAATAGATAAAAGAGAAAAAAAATAAGTTTTCCTAGAATGCTCACGCCCCACTACACCCCAAACGAAAGAACTCCGCCCCACATACCGTAGATGGACGGATGGAAGTAGGTGATGGTTGTCAGGTACGCCCTGAAGAGGCGGAGCCTACCAACCACACCTGTGTCTCAGGTGGGGCAGTACGTGAGCCACGTGTATGTGCGTGTGCGACAGTGACAAGTGTGACAGTGTACACTCGGTGGAATGTTCTTGGCTGAAGTTGGTTGTTTTGTTCAACCACTTCTTAGCGAACATCACATGGACTAGTGAATGATGACTGACATCAGGGGTGAGTTTCTCAAAAGAGAAGTTGTTAGCCTGTTAGCAACTTCGGTAGTTGCCAATGGGAAAATGCATTGAAAACAACAAAGTAGCTAATGTAGTAAGCAACTTTGGTTTTGAGAAATTCACCCCAGCCTTGTTATTCACCCCCTTTTGACCTTCCATCTTTGTGCTCAACATTGATATCTGACTCTGAATTAGCCGAAGCTATACCCACTCATCCACCCAGGGTGTGTTTCGAGAACACAGTTAAGTGATAAACCTGGCTTTCTTAATCTACCGGTACAGGGCAGTGGTACTGTAAACATGTTAAAATAACGCACAGATGTCATTTGGTTCAGAAAAGGAGGATTATTGGCCCTTCTATTAGCTGATTTACCCCTACCAGGGACTGCCCATTGGTCAGACAGCCCATTAGTCCCTCAGTCCATAAGACAGACAATTAGTCATAGAGGTGCATAACGCTCAGGCTACTGGGGTAGGCTACACGTAGGCACGTCTTTTCAGACAAAACATGCCTTTACTGACAGTTAGGGTTAGGAATTGTTTTGGTTTGGGCATAGTTTTAACTTTTCAGTTAACTGAAAGGCAATATTTGCAAAATTACGATGCTAAAATAATTGTATACTGACAGAACATGCCTGAATGAATGAGTGACTGACTGAATGTCTTTATTGTCATTGTACAGGAACAACGAAATTAGTAAAGTGCTGATGCTCCCCGACCCGGTCCTTAAAAAAATACATATAACAGTAAAACTGTATTTAAACTTAAGACTTTAAAAAGTTACCTGTGCAAAATTTAGTGTGTAGATGGCTTTTGGATAAAAAACTGTCTTGTAGTCTGTTAGTTATTGTACACAGAGCCCTGTAACATCTGCCTAATGGCAGCAGCTCAAACCAATGGAATGAAACCACCACTACCCCATGGTTAACATAACCTGTTTCACTACTGAGCCAGGTTCTTGTCCGCCTCTTGTCCCAAACCCTGTCACACTGTCTGTTCTAACATGACCTTGCTCCAGTACAGTGGCTGTTAACCTGTGTGCTAGCCTGGGTTTGCAGGCCATCTGAGTATTTGCTATGTATGACTGACAATGATCATGTCTTGGCCAGGTAATGTGACCATGTTGCTGGCCATGGGTCGCGATGACGGCGTAGGCCAGTTCAACGGCTACCGTGTGCCACGCTTCTTGGTGACGCAGGGCAAGAGCAAGAGCCTGTTTGTGTGGAAGAGCTGGAGTGAGATGGGACAGACCTCTCCGTAGGACGGGACGGGGCCTGCCTGAATGCAAAGCCTAAGGCCGGAGATCCATTATAGCGTTACGTTATCGCAGCTCGACGTACTGGATGTCCCAGTGTCGACGCACTGCTACTACAGCTCGCGTGGCCCGGGAGTTATATACAGGAAGTATATCAATCTACATTCCTAGCCGTTTTATCCATATAGCAAACCAACTGCCCCTAAATTACAATTCAAAATGCTCTTACCGAACTCGGCACATGTGTTTTTTTCACACACAGCTTGGCCTCGTGTTGTTATGCTTATGGTCGAAATCGAACATAATCATTTGAACCCAGGCATCATAAGCACATGCAACATACATGCTTGTAGTCTATATTTTGTACATCCAAAAGTTCGACAGATGTCAAAAATCTACTTTTACCGAGGGAAATGCACCTTCGTGATGACCACAGGTATCATGGGACATCTTCATGTAATCAACAGTCATTGGGTAACGCAGTCCGTCAGCCGCTGCTAATTTGCATAACTTTCAGGAGAGCTCAACTTTTTGACGTGCCACCGGAGCCACGCTCGCCGTGCCGGAATCCCAACATGCATTGCGAGTCCGGTAACGACGATATGCCGCATTTCATTGAAAATGAATTGAATGCGTTGGTACGGCTTGCGTAAAACTGACTAGTGGATGGGCACCGTAAGGCCGGAGATCCATTATAGCGTTACGTTATCGCAGCTCGACGTACTGGATGTCCCAGTGTCGACGCACTGCTACTACAGCTCGCGTGGCCCGGGAGTTATATACAGGAAGTATATCAATCTACATTTCTAGCCGTTTTTATCCATATAGCAAACCAACTGCCCCTAAATTACAGTTCAAAATGCTCTTACCGAACTCGGCACATGTGTTTTTTTCACACACAGCTTGGCCTCGTGTTGTTATGCTTATGGTCGAAATCGAACATAATCATTTGAACCCAGGCATCATAAGCACATGCAACATACATGCTTGTAGTCTATATTTTGTACATCCAAAAGTTCGACAGATGTCAAAAATCTACTTTTACCGAGGGAAATGCACCTTCGTGATGACCACAGGTATCATGGGACATCTTCATGTAATCAACAGTCATTGGGTAACGCAGTCCGTCAGCCGCTGCTAATTTGCATAACTTTCAGGAGAGCTCAACCAAAGAGGGTGGAGTAATAAAGAGGCTTCGAAACCCGCCCACCCAATGCAAAAGTGTGTGCTCAAGTTGGGTCTCCTAAGGGGGCGTTGTCCCCTCCTTCTTCTTCTATTTTTGAGGTGTTTGCACAAGAAATGCGCTACCGCCATCTACAGTGCTAAGGGGACTCCATTTATTCTCAACCTGAGGACTCCGAAGGTCTCCTAACCGAAGGTCTCCTAAAGGGGCGTTCACCCTACAGAAAGTGGATACCAGAAATGAACTGAAATGACTTATCTCTGTCTAGAGTATCTCTGGCTCAACTTTTTGACGTGCCAACGGACCCACGCTCGCCGTGCCAGAATCCCAACATGCATTGCGAGTCCGGTAACGACGATATGCCGCATTTCATTGAAAATGAATTGAATGCGTTGGTACGGCTTGCGTCAAACTGACTAGTGGATGGGCACCGTAAGGCCTTGGTTTACACATATGCTGACATTTTTTTTACCCGTTTCCATATATTGATGTTGTTTACACGGCATGTAATGTTCATTTTAGGGAACTAGAACTCATGTTGCATGTTAACAAAAAGCCCTGAACACTGAACTGATATCTTTACAAAAATATCCATATACGTTTAAACAGGGTCTAAGCTAGGCTCATACTACACAACTTGAAAATTGTATCAGATTTTGACGTCGGGTTGTGCTGCACACATGAAGAGCATCACAGTCCCATGGCTCTCATCTCGGTCACATGGGACCTTAGCACTGGTCTTTAAATGACATTCATTGGCTTATACTGGATCAAGCATCCAATATGTGTATTTTTTAAGAGACCTTTTGGGACTCACCATAAGGGTCTCTTTTGGACTCTCCGGAAGGGTTGTGACTTAGCCTCTATATCAACGCGTTGAAGGTGACGTAAAAGCAATCCACTGCACATGCACACTGAAAAATTACAATGCATTCTGGTTTGAAATTTGTCACGTGCGATGCATCTATTGGCTCAGATTTGAACATGTTTTTTTTGTGCCATAACAAACATACGGTATAAAGTACTGGCAGTGTTCGTCCATACAGGTGCCTTAATAAAATACACTGTCAGGGTCTGTTCACATTGTTGCCAGAATGAAAAAACACTGGCATGCTGGTGCCTTAATAAACCATTTACATTGTCCATCCATAAACATTTATATTGTCTGTCCAGACTGTTGTCTGTTGCTTAGATCTATCTATATATTGTATAACTCAGGTTTTCTGAAGTCTTAATCAAAGCTAAGACTTCGGTCAAATAATAACATTTTAAGATGCCGTTTATTTCAGATGAATGCAAGGAATTAGTGTTGCCAATGTGGGATGTGATCCCTTCATTTTTGCGCGATTATTTATATTGCTTATGAAGCAAGTCAATTTAATTTACCATCTTTAATAATATGCGGTACTTCATGCATTTCATTTAGATACTTTATGTGTGAATGCGCGTCTTTATCATTATAAATGCTCTATATGTGTATCCCATAGGAAACAGATGTATGTGCCTATATTCATATTTTATAAATAAAATGATGTTTTGTATTCTATTCAAAAAAATAATATAATGTAGTATTTACAATTGCATGATTTGTAGGGGCTTTCATACGATTGCAACCTTTAATAAATATTTCTGAATATATACCGTATTACTTGGTAATCCATCTGAGTATTCATTCTGTTATTGCACACACTTGCTCCTTGGCCCATACACTGCAAAATGGAGCAATAATATGCATGTAGACAAACAGGTATAAGGTAACACGGCTGTATTACCATAGTATGCACATGAACGGGCTTATTTGAAAGAGGCTGGATGACTGGGGGATGGCTAAAAACAATGTCATCCAGATTTGGTTTATGTCTTTTTAATAGATTATTTTTTGTGTGTACTTTGAGCCGAGCAATGTGCAGGTATATTTTGAATGACTATGAGGAACAGCTTCAATTTAAGGACCACTGTACCATACCATTAGCCTGATTATCATCGACTTTCAAATCTCTTCGAGACTAGTGGCAACGGAGCAGGTGTTGCATCACTAGGAGGGCACGGCCTGGCTACCATACCATATCATAAGCCCACATACCTCATATAAGCCCATTGTCCTAGTTTTGACTCAGTGATTGAGAAATGACTTGTGTCAGTCACCACTTTGTGAGCATTTACTGTATGTATAGAGAGCAATTTTATTGTTGGATGTTGCAGCTCAACCACACCTCTTTTGACAAATTAAGTGGCTGAGCTTTTATTGAGCAAATGTTAGATTGGTTGGATATGAGGTATAACCTTTGACAAGCTGGGGAGGAAGACATGATCTGTTGTAGGCACAGAACTGGAGGCTCTTACTGCCATACTATTTAGGTACAGGCAGGGTATTGAGTACAGTCCGCTGGGGCAATATGAGGTTAGGTGCCACGCGTGCTTGACATGGGATTCAAACCTGTAACCTTGTGATTCTAAGACCAACTCCATTTACGGCTGCCCAATTCTATTTGGCCATTCCAGGTGATAAACATGGGGCCTATTTGGCACCTTATGCTGATGAAGAGCAAGTGGTTCACCTTCTGACAGAAGACCCCCAGGGCTTTGTTTAGATGGGATAAAACTAGGTCAATAATTCACAAACTGGGGGCCGGGGCATGAAAGTATTCCAAGTGGGCCTTGAAATCGTTCTCTAAAAATCTAAACATTTGTGGGTGTGTGGGTGTGTGTTGCTGTTGACTTTGAGTTGTATTGTTTATTGGGTCAGAAGTGGGCTCTCAACATTTGTGGAAATTTCAAGTGGGCCCCAAGTTGGAATAGGTTGAAAAGCTCTGAAGTGGGTCCTTTATGTAAGGAGATTTTCAAGGCCCTCAGAGGCAATAACCAAGGGTCAAGTTAAACCCCAAAACAATTGTAAATGCTCTCCTCTTCATACTAAAATGATTTAACTAAATAAACCAGGGGTCCGTTTCTCGATTCTTGTCGTTGCTGACCGTCTTAAGACCATCTTACCATTCCCTTGGATTTAGTGGTGAGCGTCGCTGTGGAGAGACACCTGAGTCGCTCTTACGAAGGGCAGCATGTCATTTTTCCGACACCCCTTTGGTCCGATTCGTCAATATTCCGAAAATTTCCCATTAATCCTACAGCCCACTAACTCGAAATAATTAAATGAAACCCTTTGCTCCGACAGCTCAATGTTCCGACCAATGGCTGTTTGGGGTTGGTCATCATCCCAGGTCGCATGTCCTGCTTTTCCCGGTGCCAAGTAGACTTCCGCTGCATGCGCTGCGACGAGCACAAAGATTCCGTCTGAGTCGGTCTTGCTGTGCCCTTACCAAAACCACCCCTAAACATAACCTGTCATTAATGCAATGTTGCCAAGTTTTACAATTGTGCCCTACCCAAAACCATTCCTAACCCTAACCTGTCAGTAGGCTATTGCAATGTTTGAGTTTTAAATTTGGACCAAATTTGTCCTTGACCAAAACTTTCCCTAAACCTAACCTGTCACACAGCAGCATGACCACTGCGTAGGCTTCAGAGATGATTGTGATCTAAAGCAGCTTTTGGTCGGAACATTGGACTGTCGGGACAAAGGGTTTCATTTAATTGGTAAAAAGTTATCTGAGACTAAGTGCTGTAGGATCAATGGGAAATGTTCGGAACATTGACGCATCGGACCAATGGTGCGTCGGAAAAATGAGCGGACCCCCTTACGAAGGATGTTGCTACCGTCGTTAGCAAAGACGCTTTCGAGATACGGACCCCAGGGCTTTCCTTAGACCACCATAAACATACCATCATATCCTACTGCCCTGTGATCCAGAAAATACCAACATTGCGAATAAACCGGCATGACAACGTTGTAAAATAGTAGCAGCTTTATTATATTACACCAAGTATTTTTTATATCATACATTCATTTAAAAACACACTCCTTCAGACAAAAAAAGGACATGAAGCAAGGCTTCCTCAATTAAAAAAACGGCAAAAAGACACAAATCAATGTACTCAGTCTAGCCAAGGTGCCTCAATTGGAGGCCAGTACAACAAGTAACATTGTAGCAAACTAAAAGCACCAAAACCGTTGGCACAGTGTTGCGTTTTGTGAAATTACTCAAGAGATCAGTGAAATAGGATTCAATATGACA
Source organism: Engraulis encrasicolus (assembly GCF_034702125.1). Classification (NCBI taxonomy): domain Eukaryota; kingdom Metazoa; phylum Chordata; class Actinopteri; order Clupeiformes; family Engraulidae; genus Engraulis; species Engraulis encrasicolus. The sequence continues at coordinate 31,761,541 of NC_085880.1, forward strand.
GTACATCAACAAATGTAGCATGAACAGCTCCTCATCACAACCACTTGGAATAGTCAACATAATGCCAGAAAAAGAAAATCAAAGAAGAACATTCTACTGTAAACAATAAGACCAAGTGGTCAAACGAACCGACCATTAGTGCTAGGACCTGAAATAAAAAGCTTGGCTAACCCAGACACCAGCAGTTAATGCAACAGGAAATAGCGAAAATAAAGTAAGAGTGACATTTCTCAGAAGTGAGCAGAAGACAGATCGTTGAAGACATTCAGGTTCATTCTATTGAACTCCTGAACTAACCATGAATGAGGTAGAGGATTTTTCTCCCAAGATAAAATATAAAAAAACGCTTCTCTGCATAAATGTGTTCTTCAAAACTGAATCCTCACCGCTATACAAAACGCAGCCTATAAACATCAGATGGCAACATACATGAGCACATAAATATATTTTAGTACAAAAAAGGAGTCATGATTGAGACATGTCCGACATAATCTAGAGATGTCATCATTCAGTCATCATCAAATAAATAATGAATAAGTTATTAGCATAGTGGGCTTCAATGAAGCTCAGAGCACAGCTATGAACTTCTGTACATATATGGATGAAGAACAAACAAACAAACAAACAAACAAAAATAAACTGTAATCTGGGGGTATTCCAAGAACCTGGCTCAGTAGTAAACCAGGTTCATTCAACTTTGAGGTAGTGGTTAATCATCTAATAGAAGGGCCCAGACGCCTCCTTTTCTTAACTACATGACATGTGTGGGCTATCTATCAGCAGGTTTACCATTCCCTTTAGGTCAACTTAGCCAGGTTTAGCCACAGGGCTGTGGGTTTAGAGCTCAACCATGTTCTTAGAATGCCCCATGGGATACATACTAGGTCATAGGTCACCTCCAACAGCAAGCACGTCAGAGAATTCAGAAATGTCAGCTATGATTTAGGGATGGGGTAGGGGTGTGAACTGCAGGTGTGTCCATTCTCACGTCGATCATGAAGAAAACGCAGAGTCGCAGGCTTAACCGCAGACCGGTCGAGCCAGTACGCAACAAAAGACTGCCTCACATTCCTTCAACATCTCCCTGTCATTCTGTTCTGATATGAAGATCTAATCTTCAATCAGCTAAGAACAACAGATGATGCATGATGCACAATGGTGCGTATAACTTATCAACAGCTTATCCAAGGACATGGTTGGTTTTTTTTTTGCTCGGGACAAACTAGAAACATTCGACAGACAGTTGGCCGTGCAAATACCCGCATGTCCTCCGAAATCGTTGTTTATACAATCAGAGATAATATTCGTTTAGTTTATCCTAGCTTTGACCTAAATGAATCCCTCCCACGCAAACACACACCAACAAAACACATTCTTTCAAGGCCTTTTTTGCTGCAAGTATGAGCTTAAATGTACATAGTTATTATAGGCTATGTTACTGGCAGGTCCCACTTTGTACAAAATGCCAGCTAAAAAGTGCCGAGACATTGACTAAAATCCTGATGGCTACATTCTCAGGCTATTTTTTTGGATGCCATCTGTTGTCTCTTTGCGTCCTTAGTAGGCCATTGAATATATTACACTAGAAACAAAAGCCTAGCATTTTTAAAACATAAAAACACTGGCACACTGAACACTAGGCCTACTTCTAAAACAAAAACAATGCCATCGAAATTTTAGGTTCAAAATTAAAGAGTGTCAGGGAGAGAAGAGAAGAAAAGGGAGAGAGAACGGGTCCCCACACAACACCTGCTGTGTGTGTGTGTGTGCGTGTGCGTGTGCGTGTGCGTGTGTGAGAGAGAGAGAGAAAACCAAGGGCCCCAATTCATCCTCGGCTCCCTTCCCTTCCCTTTCCATCCCTGTGTGTGCGCGCACGTGTGCGAATGTAATTGGCATTGCTGCTCAACCATTCGCCCCACTCACTCCTCCTTGGTGGCCTTTTCTCTGCGCCCCTTCAGGTACGTCTGGTAGAAGAACATGGAGAAGAGCACCAGGTAGCTCAGGTACATCAGCGAGGCCCAGACGATGTTGTCCAGGTAGGAGGGGCAGTCGCCATCCTGCATCCAATTGTAGACCAGCCCCACCACCGTCAGGCCCATGGCCATCTGGGCGATCTGGGCCGTGGTGATGACCATGGCGCACGGCTTGGGCACGCGGTAGCCGGCGGCGCGCGTGGCGTAGTAGCTGTACATCAGGGCGTGCACGGCGTAGTTCATGCACATGAACCAGCCGCCGCCGGCCACCTGGTCCTTGTAGGAATACCAAGAGTAGAGCAGCACGGTAATGTGGTGGTACCAGTGCAGGAAGATCAGGCGCTGCTTGCGGAGCACGATGAACGCCGTGTCGCCTGTAGGGAGAGACGTAGAGCAGGAGGGATGGGGAAGAGAGGAGAGGAGGGGAGGAGGAGAGAAGAGAAGAGAAGAGGTTAGTGCCAGGAGTAGAGCAGCACGGTTATGTGGTGGTAAGCTCATTAGGGTGCACGGTGAACGCTGTGTCACCTAGGTGAGAAGACGTCCAGGGGAAAGGTACAATCATACAATAACTCAATACATACACAAAGTCATATTCCAAATGTATCAATCTATACATGTCTGGCTGTCAGTTCTAATAATGCAAGTCTTCAAGCATTCATTCCGCTGAGCTCGCTTTGGTAGGTGTCTTCTTGGTAATGAATGAATTGCTTGAGTAAATAACAAAATATTGCAAGCACAAGAACACAATGGAAACATATAATTATGCATCACAATCATATAGATAAACAATACATGGCATTGAAACACGCATGCCAAAAATCGTCCTACGCATGCAAGGAATGTCTGGTTGCTTCGCAATCTTGTGTGCACGATTCTTGCAAATTTGATACATTTAGCTGGTAATGCATTTCCTGAAAAAAGCAAACGAGGGACACTCGCTCGTGCCTAAATAATGCAACTGCTGTACAAACTGAAGGAACATCTGCTTGTCTCTCGTTCCACTGACTTAAGCAGAAGTGTGGTAGGCGTCTTGCTAATCTTTCGTCTACGTAAGCATGATAAAACGTTCTGGACTGCTTGATTTGTTTTATCCATGATGACGGCACTTTGGATAAAATTGTCTCCTCACAATAAACTGATTTGATGTTGATTTACATACGCACTGTAATTTCTATTCTGCGTGTGGTGGAACAACATGACAAATCAGTCCACGCACGCACGGTTCAATATTGGCTATAATATACTGTATATGGCGGCCACAAGTGTATGGTGATTCCACCAGTACCTTTTAACATATTTTACATGATATTACACTTAGCAGACATTTTTTATTTTTTATCCAAAGCGAGTTAACAGTTACAGGGTATGTGCTACAGTCCCTGGAGTTAGGTGCCTTGCTCAATGGCACTTCAGCTATGGAAGGAGGTGTGAGGAGAGCTAAGGGATTCGAACCTGCAACCCTCTGATCTAAAGACCACCTCCCTGACCACTAGGCCACAGCTGCCTACATTTGTCTACAAATATGGCATGAGCTGCGTGCTTGCTTACCCAGCTCTGGTGCTTTGCTGAGGACAAAAGCATAGGCCCAAAACTTGGAGATGGGTCCATTGTAGAAGCTGCGATCGCAGACAGACTGCTTGAAGCCGTAGCTCTGGAGAATGTAGAGCATGTACAGGCCAGTGCGAACCGCTCCAACAATACTGCAATAGGAAGAGAGACAGACAGAAAGTCAATACATGACAACACAACCACCCATTTACACAGTAGGGTTTCCCTCAGCACATCTTATAAAGTTGGCCACCTTGACATCAAACACCAACCATTTTGTTCAAGCCCACTGGGAAAAAAAACGTGTTTTTTGTTGTGAATGTTATTTCTCTAGTTGCTTCACCAACATACACTTTTAGGGTTTGTTGTGTTAGATTTCAGATAGAATTGCACAATATATTCGTTCAATAATGATGATTGTGAGACACTAATCCAAGTTATCCATTTTGACTAATGAATATGCTGTGGGAAACACTGCACACGTCTGCCTTTTGTTGATAAAGATCTCCAGACAGGTGTGAAACAAAAAATGGTAATCCACACGACAACAACAACAAAAATCAGTTTATGGTCTAAACAGTTGAACCCCTCCATTTGAGGTGACTGAAATTCCATCCGGTGGCAAACACATATTGTGGTAGTAGCAGATCAAGTTGCAGTTTAGCTGAGCCAGCATCTTAACGTCTTCTCACACAGCCCCCTTAATTTCACCACTCGTCCTGCCTGAGAAGGGTTGGGGGTAACCATGTAAACAAACTGCTTGGGCGGACAGATCCTAGACCCGGTCCCTTTTTTTGTATGGCGTGGAAAATCACTGGGTGTTACTGTGGTTGTTACTGGGGTTGTCAATATGATGCCCCCCACCTGCCTAATTGATACTGCAGTATGTGATCACCTGGCAGTATGACACTGAACTCCAACACATAACAAAGGCCACCCCCAATGGCTGCTCTCAATAGGGGCACTGCCATTGTTTTAGAAGACTCTCGTCTGGTAACCACAGCAAAGCTGTGGTGGATTTAGGCTGCGCTTGCTGCCTCTGACACGACTTGAGACTGTGAAACTGGTTGCTACGGTGAAACAGCCTGCCATGTTAGTCAAGCTACTACACAATAAAATACATATGTGACACAGCATGACAATGGCACACAATAGACCGGAGGGGCAAAGTAGAGGGGGTCGTGTCGTGCGTAAATCCATGTATTTAGTAATTTGCATGAAAACACTAATCCATGAAAACAGTGGGTAATAATGAAGTGCTCTTAAAGTCATTATCTCTCAAACATTACCTTCTGTTTCATGGAGTGTCAGGGGACAGCCTACTAGCCGTCGAGGGATTACGCACTCTCTTCCCTGACGAGGGAGTCCTATTTTGTGGGTCAACCCCAGTCAGTGGATTAGGATTACGCGACATTCATGGCCACAGGCTGTGCGCAATGGCTCTCCTGTGCCGCCTGCAACTTCTTTACTCGCCCACAATAGAAATGACCAGGATAGGGCCGTCTACATGCAGTGCTAGGCTGGCAAAATGCAGGTGCCTATATGCATCTCCTCCAACCACCTTGTGCTTACATGTACAAATGTGGTGAAACTGACGAGGAGGTGGGCAGGAACTATAAGGAAACTCTCCCACTGTCAAGGAAACTGATTTCAGATACTGCCTTCACCCCAAAAACCGTGGGCTCTACACAGTTACTTATAGATGACAATGATCAGAACATAACATTAAAAAGGTATTGAACCCAGCTTTCTTTCCATTCAAAACCAGCCTAAGTGTAAATGGTGATGGTTTTGAAGTTGATGAAGTTGAGCCTATACAAGACATTAGTCTAAGTCTAAAAGTAAGTAAGAGTTTGCTGTCTGCATGTGTCAATTTAAGTTTTGTTTCTCAAGTTTTGTATCTTCAATTTATGTTCATGTTTTACTCACCTGAAAATGGCCAGACTCAATGACCACAGAATCATAGGCCTGCGGAGGTCCAGTTTCTGTCGGTCCTTCATAAAGTGTTGTCCGCCAAACACAAGTGCAGCGTACAGACCGCAAAACACAAAAGCCATATTCCTGCGGAGGGGAAAAAGATTAAAATTCTTCATTAGTGACGAAAGCGTATAGATCAATTCATACATCCACAAATCACAAAACATCTTAGCCCACTGCAATCACACGTGGAAAGTGGAAACCATAAAGCAACCGACTTTGATGAGATATTTAGTCACCCACTGGACTTTTTTGGTCAGGGTTCCGTAAGGTTAAGAGTTTTGAATCAAGGGTAGGCTAACCTGGGATTCACCTGTAACCGGTGTAATCCTGACCCAAAGACATGCCCCGTGACCACTCATCACTCCCGAGATGCTATATCTGTAGCTACAGCAACGCCAAGTCCAGAAAAGCACAATGAGTGACGCGCTGGAAACGTAAACTTTAAACAGCTAATCTAAACTAATTGCGCTCCGTTACGCACAAAGATTTATCACTTACCAGTGTTGCTGCATCCATTCCATGGCCACGCTTTCATCAAAGTGCCTTTCGAATGTGTACTCCGTCAGCGATAACTGCCCATAGTCGGTTTCGTTCATGATTCCGTCTAAACGTATTCTTCAGTGTACAAAAATATAGATGGATTTCTAAAATAAAAAATCACCAGAGTCACGTCGACCGCGTCAAGTGGTTTTTACGCACCGTTTCCAACCCGCTTGAAGTGGTCTGTCGGAAGGTTATCTCACCTGATGAGCAGAGGAAGGTCTGAAACACTGGCGTGCGCGGTGGCTTAACCATATTATCGGTTGTAGCCGGTGATGCAATATCTCCTCCTCCCTCGTTGGGTTGGACCTCCTAAGTGGTTTCACTCAGCAAGTATGACGAGAATTAAGATGACATCATCAATGCGATTAAGCAAGACTTCTTTTTTTTAAATCAACCTTGAAACAGTGGGTTAATTGATGAGTTTGATCAATCTTTCCAATTTGGCTACTGATATGCATTTTTTTAATGAAATAGGGTTAATTCAATATGCTTTTTAAACGTTGGCGTCCCTTTTAAAACAGTGAGGCCTTCCTCTTGTTCTTTTTGGGGTGCAGGCCACATGGGTCTATTTTCCTATTATGATTTTACCTGCCATCAAAAGCAGATGCAGGAATTTGGCTTTTGAGGAGTTGACAAGCATAGTCTGATCCTTGTAAAGAGCATCAGTTCCATTCTTGTTTGTTTGTTAATTTGTTTGTTTTACAGTGGATTCATCTCTATTTCTGAAATAAAGTTCAGTAGGCCTATTACACATGAACCAGCAATATAGCCTGTTCATTTCCCCATATGGGATATTTCTTTCCAGATGCATCAACCCTTCTTGATACATGTGTTCTCACCAACATCTGAAGAATTCAGGTCATGTCTTTGACAGGCAGCTAGGACAGTGACTTACAGTAATAAAAGTCAACATTTCCTGACAGGCAGTTGTTCTCTTTTTTATCACCCGCAAAGCATTCCCTTCTACAGCGTCATGGAAGTGTACTTATGTAGACTGATGGCAGAAACTGTGCTGGAAGTGTCAAAATCCTAATAATGATGAAGCTTGCTGGAAGTAAGTGTACCCATTCAGCCCTCGGCAGAAAGCCTGCTGTCCCACATGCTCTGCATAGTTGATGCTCTCTAACACCAAAGCAGGTTCTCATCTCAAAGGCCAAGTCAAAGTCTTGGCTTGAGTTGAGTTGCGTTGAGTACTTTAATTGCCAAAAATCTGCCATATTATCTTTGTAACAGAAGGTTGAAAATGTAGTTTGACCAGACTCAATGTGCAATGTGCAGTTAAAACTAAACATACTGGTTCACAACAAACACTATCACACATGCACGCACATGTATGCACACACACACACATGCACACACAAACACACACACACACACACACACACACACACACACACACACACACACACACACACACACACACACACACACACACACACACACACACACACACACACACACACACACGTTCAGTAAAAAAGACTAAACATACTGATAAAATAAAATCTCATCTTATCCTATCACCACAAACCAAGGCCACCCTACCCTGATTCTATTCCACAACAAGAAGAGATTTCTCTTCAATCATTGGGGGGAAAGCTGCAGAGTTGGATAGATCCGTCATTTTAAATGTAGCCTACCTTTAATGACACATCATGTCTCTCACCAAAAACATCTAGTCATCTAACCAGTATCTGCATCTGCCACTTAGTGGTTGATCCTATGGTAGATGAATTGTGAATTCCAGACCCAATCCAAACTCGTAGGAAATGGGACTTCCCCTACCTGCATTATTTTAGCTCCCACTTCCCACGTTCCAGGCAGTTGAAGTGGGGCTTCTACAATCAAAGCAACCACTGCGGTTTAACCAGAGCTGTTAAGCCAAACTGCTCAAATAACAATTATTTGGATCGTACGTGGCATTGATGTTGACCCAATTTCATACCATAACATGAAGAAGGTGTTGAGTTAAAACTGCTGTGTCTCAAACAACTATACACAATAGAAAACAAAGTTACACTTATTTATTGACATTAAAAATAATGGCTCCAGGGGCGCTGCCATTGTCCTCTGACTTCAATTTGTTGATGTGGGAGTGCGTCCCCCCAGTTTGTACACAGGTACATTATTGACAATGAACTTAGACAATGTTACCTGGTGTGTAAAATGTTCTCATACAGTTTTTCTCAATTGGTTTGGCTAATTTCTCGAAACTGAGATGACATTCTCAAAACAACACGGAAAAATCCCCAAACCAACTTGCAATTTCCCAAAACAAAATGGCATTTCTCATTGCTTTCATCAAATATCAAATGCTTTGTACATGTCTCAGATGTTTAGTACATCTCTGCAGATGGCTATGTACAAGTACCCTACAGTTTTGACACATTGAGCATACGTTTAGCACATTTTCCAAATAAATTCATCTTGCTTATCTAAACGAATTAGACAATTCTCAGTGCAATGGTTGCCCTCTCCAAAACATGTCAGCATGATTTCATTGTCATCATATGCAAAGTAGTCTACACAATTGTCAAAACAGTCAAGGACATAATATTTTAAGAATTTCATTAAACAGTAAATTCATGACAGTGTTCAAGAGGCCAGATGATATTGTAACTTTACTAGTTTGTAGAAAATAATTTTACAACCGTGTATATTACAGTTTCCTCTGTAATTTGGCTAATTTCTTTACATATTTTCAAACGACATTCTGTTTTGAACAATTGCTAGTTGTTTTGGGATATGTCCATGTTATTTTGAGAATGTTATCTCTGTTTTGAGAAGTGAGCAAAACTAATGAGAAACCTGTAATATATGGGCATTACTTTCTTTATGTGAATTTACAGTAAAGAAAGTTATACAGCGCCACCAGGTAGTATTGGTACCCCTTAATTTTATTTACAAAGTGTGCAATATATCTAGAAATAAATGGAAATACACACAACTTTTACCATCAGGATATTTTAATTGAACATTATAAGATATTTAGAATTGCCAAGTATTTATTTCCAAATGCATTTTGAAATTTCAAGCAAAAACACTTAAAAGGGCATGTCCAGGAATATTGGCACCCCTCCTTCAAGGGTTAATTGCACACTATTAGACAGCAATGGCAGCCTCCGAAGGCTTTGGTTTTCATCAATGACTGTGTTCTTTCATTTTACAACCAATCCACTGTGCATTTGGATGTGTTCTTTGGGTTTTTATCTTGCTGGAGTGCACATGCTGTTCAACTCAAACCAAGTGTTCTTGCCATGGTTACACATTTTCCTGTAAATGATGATACCTGTCATGTCATGATGCCTGGCATGATACCTGTGATACGGTCAAAGCCTCCAATACCTGATGCAACAATGGGGTGACATAATATTATGGATCGGACACCATGCTTGATTTTTGGTAGGGTGTCCTTTCCCTTAAAGACTTTCTTGCAGAGTATTCAAACATGCATTTGTGTGAGTCACTGAAAAACTGTGTTATTGCTTCATCTGACCTTAAAACATTCTTAAAAGGGCTGTGCTCGGCCCAGGGGCGCCACCAGAAATTTTGGGCCCTATGAAAGATTTGAATTTTGGGCCCCTTAAGGGCCCCTGTTAGTGCTTTTGGGCCCTCTTAAGGGCCCTTGTCAGTGCTTGGGCCCTTAGAATTTGTAACATCTTTCCCCCCCTAGCGGCACCCATGGCTCGGCCTATATTTTCTAATACAGCCGTCAGGAGTTTCTTGTTATGACTTTTATTAAGCAATGTGGTCTGCTTTGGTGTTCAACCAAAAGGCACTAATTTGTGTAGTGTTTAACACGGGGTGCTTATTGAAAAAAACTACCCAAAACAGTTCAAGGTGGACCGTCAGGTCTGTAGATGTTAGTCCCTGTGTTTTTTCATTATTTGCACCGACTTTCAAAGACTTTTATCATAATATCTTCCCCTACCCCCCACATCCAAGGATGTTCTTTACAGCTCCATGTTAAGCAGATTTCTGAATAACACAACACAGTGTTGAAATGGTATACCAAGGTCTTTTGAGATGACCTTTTATTATTTGGAGGTCTTGTTTTTGCAAATAATTGTATTTGTGGTGTCCTCAGGCAGCTCCTCTGTCTTCACATTGGTGAAAGACACACAAGATGTAACAGGTGGCTATTTAAACATAAATATCATAATTCCTTGCTTAATTCATGTTCTATGGGCAAAAGCAATTAGTCAAAAGTGATTCCCATGTGTGATTTACCATAATTGAGTCAAATTAGGTTTCCACAATGGTATCCAGTAAAGGGTGCCAATACCAGTGATCCCGGGAGCTTTACCATCTTCATTTTTTCCCCTCTCATAGTTTAGTATTTAATGCTGTTGATATTTTTTTTATTTAGTATCAACCACAATCTATTTATAGAAAAATCATGGTTGACCTTATTATTTGTTGTCTGGAGATATGTCCCATAATGCACTTACAGTTTTTCTCGATTTCCTCCACACAAGTTCTGGTACTTCACACACAATTCTCGGAACATCTCACCCATTTCCCAACTCCCCTAACCAATGTCACTGAACACTAAACACAATTCCTACTTAACACTCAAATTCCAGTTTTAAAACACACTCTTTTCACACCATTACACACAATTCTCTGGATTACACTCAATTTTCATAAAGAAAAACACTGGGTTTCTCATGGAACACACTGTCATTCACAACACTACAATCAACTGCAACTATGTTCACTTCCTCATCACATGGGCAAACTCTCTTCATACCGGTTTACAATCTGAAATCATCACCCCATAAGGACACACATTGCATGTCATATTGATGAAAAATGAGTGGATGCAAGGAGAAAACCCATTTGTTTAGTTTTTGAACTCAAAACGATGTTATACAAGACATAACTTTCATGTGGTTACCCAATATTTTACAATACATTAGTGCAATTTTTAAATATTTTTAAAAATATGTAAAATATATACACGTCTGTGTACTCCGAGTCTAAAAACAATATTTCAGTATTTTACTACTGAAAAATACCCTCTTTAGTAAGTAGAACACTGAAGAAAATAAGTTTCTACTGTGTTTCAAGTTGAGTATAGAGTTTTTTTTCATAGCAATAGGCTATACAGTAATGTAATGGTTTTTTTGTACTGCCAAATAGGCAGTATTGTGTTATTTTTGTGAAAAAGACATAAAA